>NW_025813486.1:3491063-3833563 GCF_021976095.1 Xenia sp. Carnegie-2017
AATCTGTTCATATGACACTTAACTTCCAGTGCGCTAAATATCAAAACCAGAAAGTTTCAACCGTCGACCAGTAAAAGGTTTGTAAAACATAAGACAAAGAATTATCATGCGTGTTTACGATATATATATGTGACTTTTATAAATTGTTCGCCAAGTGTTAAGTCATTTTACATTTTGAATAAAATTTTAGTCTCATTCATTACCTATTGCACTCAAAGAGTCATTCTCTCTAATGTCTATTTAAAAAAGAGTCGCTGCTCACTTTCCCAAATAATGTCGTAATATTTAAATGTAAATACTTAGCTACGTTTGTATTCTATAGAATGTAATTTAATGTTTTAGGAACTGTACTTTGTTAATTTAGTATTATCGTAACTGAGTAAAAGCACTATTGATATTGCGCATTTAAGAAAAACGACAAATTTTTTTAAAATAGACATGTTTCGACATCACATGATGCCGTTCGGACGCTCCCATTAATTTATCTTATTTCCTTATTATTGTTGTAATTTATGTATCATATTACTTTTATATTAACCTTGTATTATCTATTATTTCACTTATACTGAAGATGGCATCATGAGATGTCGAAACATGTCTTTGTCGTTTGAGTAAAAGCACTATTGATATTGCGCATTTAAGAAAAACGACAAATTTTTTTAAAATAGACATGTTTCGACATCACATGATGCCGTTCGGACGCTCCCCGTTAATTTATCTTATCTCCTTATTATTGTTGTAATTTATGTATCATATTACTTTTTTATAAACCTGGTATCACTTGTTATTTCACTTATACTGAAGATGGCATCATGAGATGTCGAAACATGTCTTTGTCATGAGATGTCGAAAAAATTTGTCGTTTTTATTAAATGCGTAATTTAATTTTCTTGTTAAATTTGTTTCTGTAAAATTTGCTCATGCCCAATATGGAAAACAACTCGCCTGTTTACAATGGTTCGCGTGTTGAAATAAATTATTCATTCATTAATTCATTCTACTGTAATGTCTTAAAATACCCTTCAAAATAATAACTAAAGCTTCCCACAATTAACCTCTTGGCTCCAACAACCCTGCCAAAATACCATAAATTATATATTATAGATAACCTTTAGAAATTGTAATTCTGTAATTATAGACCAATCAAACAAAGTTACCAATCAAAACAACAACAATTTGCTTACCAAAGACAAATCACTGTCGTTTCATACAAGGTATGTTTATCTTTGTTAAATATGTGTGTTATTTCTATAACTTTGTCATGATATTAAATAACATTTATGAATCAATAGTTGTTTAAGAAGTATGGAAATTTTCATCATTAAATTGCTTTATATCTGCAATAAACTAATATCACTTATTATATTTAAGTTTCAGTTTTTAAACAGCTAAAGAATTTCGCAAATATTTGTTGCAACATTGCAAATGTGTTTTCTTTCTTTTGGTTTGTATGTATTAAAAAATATGTATTTAAAATTCAAAGCACTTTTTAAAAAACTCTATCAGTAAAAGTTTAGTTTAAAAATATTGTTTAAAAATTTTCAACCCACAAAATTATTGATATTGTATTTTAAATCTATAATTAGGTGCTATATAATGTGTTCTGCATTAACCTAGATCTGCCTCTATTTTGTAAAAAAAATGTGTAAAATGTTTTTGTTGTTAATGTAACATGTTTTCTTATTTAATTTAGGTCCGTAAAAAACATGCTTTATTGCTACAAACCCTTTATCTGACATCATTGAGAAATGGCAAACTTGTGATTCAAATATGGACAACTTTATGTAAAGCTTAAGGTACCATACACATGCCTTTCTTATCTGTAAATGCAAAGCGAAAAAAATGGAATTTTGTTTGCAAAGGAAACTTTTTCTATCATTTCATTTTGATACAAGCTTCATTACACTAAATTCATTAGTTTTTCTATCTACACATGCTTCATTAGTTTTTCTATCTACACATGCTTCAGTAGTTTTTCTATCTACACATGCTTCAGTAGTTTTTCTATCTACACAATCTTGAACATTTTATTTTGATACAATTGCTCAAATGTACATCTCATCACAGTCATTACTAACTTATAACCTTCTCCCCTTGATCCAAATATGTACACTAAGGCAGATATGAAGGATTTCAATATAAAATATTGTGAAGTTAACTACATGAAAAACACAGTGGAATAGAGCATGTATATGTGATATCATTCATTTCATGTGTTCAAAGTTAAATGTTACAACTGGTTAATACATGCTTCATTACACATGCTTCAATAGTTTTTCTATTTACACATGCTTCAGTAGTTGATCAATCTACACATTTTTCTGTAGTTTTTCTATCTACACATGCTTCAGTAGTTTTTCTATCTACACATGCTTCAGTAGTTTTTCTATCTATACATGCTTCAGTAGTTTTTCTATCTACACATGTTTCAGTAGTTTTTCTATCTACACATGCCTCAGGAGTTTTTCTATCTACACATGATTCAGTAGTTTTTCTATCTACATATGCTTCAGTAGTTTTTCTATCTACACATGCTTCAGTAGTTTTTCTATCTACACATACTTCAGTAGTTTTTCTATTTATACATGCTTCAAGGGGTAGTCAGGCCTTAACACAACTTTCGCTCATATGAAAGTGTATATTGTTCTTACCTCTCTCACGAAATCCTAGGTTTCCAATTCAAATTTAACTCGAGAAATAATGCCTTAAATGTGTGTATTTTTGCCTCTTGTTCGATCGCCAATGTGTACATGCAAGCGAAGCCGCAGTCCAGCTGCGGTTTTTCGTCGTGACGTCACTGCGCGGTGATCGTTGTCAACATTAGACAAAATATACTAGCAAAAGTAGAAATTACGCATTTTATTTTCTAAGTTTTTAAATTATTTTGCGCAATGGATACGGATTACTCAAACGATTCCTCTAGTAATTATTCTGGAAGCAGTGTTTCAAACTACGAAGAAATGATTAACGATCAAAACATGATTCAACCATATGCTTATGAGCCGATTGAAACAGACTCTAGCGACGAGCCTATGGACGACTCCGACGAAGTTCAGCTGTTGTAACAATGAATAAAGACTCAGCACAATTTGAGGGAATAGATACTCCGGACTGTATTACAGATAATCCTGTTTTTCGAAATCTTTGTTTAAATTATTGGGTATTACGACTGGCATGGAGTGAGTACAAACAACACTATGGTTCAAGAGCTGAAGAAGGACCTGAACACAAAAGACAAAGACATGTGGCTTACAGGCAACTGGTTCGATGGTGTTGGAATGTATTGGGCAAGGAAATTAAAGTACAAACTACCATCTTTTGCTGTTAGCTACAATTGAGCAGATTTCCAACCACCAGGTCTAGAAGAGGACTTTGTCTTTGAGGGTTTTAAATTCTCTGATGAATAATAATGGTAATGTAAACTATTATAGCCATATTTATAAGTATCGTTAATGATGAATTACTAATAAATAAAAATATAAATTAGATTTAGTAAATGAACAATAAATACAAATTATAATGGCCAAGCCAAACCAATTCTTTATTTGTGCTATGCAAGGATTTTGGTGTACATAATTAAAAAGTGCCTTTTCTAATGAATTTGCATAGCAAAACAAAAAATTGGGCTACTTTACTATTAGAGATTCTCTTATTATTAATTATTAATATTGATATATACATAACTATTTTTGGGGGACTGTTTACCCATTCTTGATTTGTGTGCTTGTAAAACACTTTCTTTGTTTGGCTTTTCTATAGATGCAATATTTCTTGGAATGTTTGCTGGTAAAGAAATCTTGTTATGTACATTTTTTACATTAAAACAGCAGACATCTTCCATCATACCTTGCACAAAAGAATATGACTTACTCACCGTAATTGGCTTGGCTACCCAATTTTTTCGCCCTTTTGGGAACATGATAAGCACAAGTGGAAGGAGGGAAAATACTTTATTAAAAGTGCTTTTTGTATAAAGGTATGCTTGAAAGAACCAAGTTGGCAGTGATAGACCACATTGTAAACACTGGCAGAAAACAAGCACAAGTTCAATGTGGAAAGCAGCAAGGGGAAAAGTGATATAATATCGTGTTCCCAAAAGGGCGAGAAAATTGGGTAGCCAAGCCAATAATGGCGAGTAAGTCATATTCTTTTGTGCAAGGTATGATGGAAGATGTCTGCTGTTTTAATGTAAAAAATGTACATAACAAGATTTCTTTATCAGCAAACATTTCAAGAAAATATTGCATCTATAGAAAAGCCAAACAAAGAAAGTATTATACAAGCACAATAATAAGAGAATCTCTAATAGTAAAGTAGCCCAATTTTTGTTTTGCTATGCAAATTCATTAGAAAAGGCACTTTTTAATTATGTACACCAAAATCCTTGCATAGCACAAATAAAGAATTGGTTTGGCTTGGCCATTATAATTTGTATTTATTGTTCATTTACTAAATCCAATTTATATTTTTATTTATTAGTGATTCATCATTAGCGATACTTATAAATATGGCTATAATAGTTTACATTACCATTATTATTTATCAGAGAATTTAAAACCCTCAAAGACAAAGTCCTCTTCTAGACCTGGTGGTTGGAAATCTGCTCGATTGTAGCTAACAGCAAAAGATGGTAGTTTGTACTTTAATTTCCTTGCCCAATACATTCCAACACCATCGAACCAGTTGCCTGTAAGCCACATGTCTTTGTCTTTAGTGTTCAGGTCCTTCTTCAGCTCTTGAACCATAGTGTTCTTTGTACTCACTCCATGCCAGTCGTAATACCCAATAATTTAAACAAAGATTTCGAAAAACAGGATTATCTGTAATACAGTCCGGAGTATCTATTCCCTCAAATTGTGCTGAGTCTTTATTCATTGTTACAACAGCTGAACTTCGTCGGAGTCGTCCATAGGCTCGTCGCTAGAGTCTGTTTCAATCGGCTCATAAGCATATGGTTGAATCATGTTTTAATCGTTAATCATTTCTTCGTAGTTTGAAACACTGCTTCCAGAATAATTACTACAGGAATCGTTTGAGTAATCCGTATCCATTGCGCAAAATAATTTAAAAACTTAGAAAATAAAATGCGTAATTTCTACTTTTGCTAGTATATTTTGTCTAATGTTGACAACGATCACCGCGCAGTGACGTCACGACGAAAAACCGCAGCTGGACTGCGGCTTCGCTTGCATGAACACAATGGCGATCGAAAAATACACACATTTAAGGCATTATTTCTCAAATTAAATTTGAATTGGAAACCTAGGATTTCGCGAGAGAGGTAAAAACAATATACACTTTCATATGAGCGAAAGTTGTGTTAAGGTCAGACTACCCCTTTCAGTAGTTTTTCTATCTACACATGCTTCAGTAGTTTTTCTATCTGCACATGCTTCAGTAGTTTTTATATCTGTGCATGCTTCAGTAGCTTTTCTATCTACACATGCCTCAGTAGTTTTTCTATCTACACATGCTT
Organism: Xenia sp. Carnegie-2017; assembly: GCF_021976095.1. Taxonomy (NCBI): domain Eukaryota; kingdom Metazoa; phylum Cnidaria; class Anthozoa; order Malacalcyonacea; family Xeniidae; genus Xenia; species Xenia sp. Carnegie-2017. Next base: position 3,496,540 of record NW_025813486.1, read on the forward strand.
CAGTAGTTTTTCTATCTACACATGCTTCAGTAGTTTTTCTATCTACACATGCTTCAGTACATCATCCTTTACACTGACCATTCCTTCCATTGTATCTATCTTTAGAAATTTAGAAATTTTGTCAATTGCGAGTCACTCGAGAATGTCGAGTTGCGATTGAGCGAGTGACTCGCGATGCAGTTGCGAGGCACTCTCGAGTGTGAGAAGTTTGCGAGTAAATAAAATAACTCGCTGTTTGCGAGTGGATAAATTAATTCGCTGTTTGCGAGTGAATCGAAATAACTCGCAAAAAAATCTTTCTCCAGTGTTTGAAATTGACAAACATAATCTTAAGTGTAGTGACTAGTAAATTTCGTTAAATATTTTGAAGGCAACGGCTTTATACCTTTTTATGAAACATGGAAGCATAGCGACTATTCATTTGAAGCAATATCTCAGGACCTAATGACGTTGAAATCTATTGAATATTTTAACAAAAGCATTTTGATAACTTCACATTTTTCATGGCACAAACGTTATTCATAAATCGGTAGAGACCATTGAGAAATGTAAAGTAAATGTCACGCAATCAACGAGTAAATTGAAATAGCGCTCAAACATTTTCGCGTATTCAGTTTGAGCATATCATTGGGGTGACTCACAAACATTCTTCTCTTTCTATGTATAGCATATTGAAAACGAAAAGGCTTACCTAAAAGCTCGGAAACGATTTATGACGTAGCTCTTTGACATGCAGGTGCGACTTTTGATTATTTTTATGTTAAAAATTACAATTGTAAATGCAATAAAATTGTGATTAAAATGCTAAAATTTTTAAGAGTATTTAAAATACTTATCTTAAAAAGTTGAGCAAAACCGAAAAGTAACATTCAACAACTGATTTACGTAAATGATTCCCAAAAAATACTATTTTATCAACATAAATTAAAAACTTTCGTTTCAAGTAAAATTTATCAAAGATAGCTAAGATTATTAATTTAGTAGTTTATAGTCTTCTAAAAATTGATGAAAAGTTTCTACGATTTCCATTCAATCCTCGTAGCCAAAGAAAAAAACGATAATGTGTTACAGCATGTTGCAAAACAAAGACATTTTCTAAGTTATGTTTGAATAAACGCATTATAGACTATGGTTGGCATTACCATAAGCGTTACATGGTATATTCAAAAAAAGGCTATCAGCTAGAATATTATATCATATTCTTAGAAACAATCTAAAAGATATACACCAGGTGTCAAAAAAATGAGTCCAGTTCCAATATTGGAAAAATTGTGGGGAAAAATGTGTCTTTTGAAATATATAGTTACAGTAGCTACTTGAAAATGCGCAGTGAGACCTGAAATTGTTTCCCACAAATGTTTGCAAGATATTTCACAATATCTAAGCGCATGGGCAGTACATTTTGAAATGGCTAAAGATTTAAGTGAAGGAGTTACAGGACAAATTGTTGCTCTCACTAACGAAGGTTACTCACAACGAAATGTTACTGCAAAGCTGGGAGTGTCCAAAGGAGCTGTGTAGCGAACCGTGGAAAGATTTAAAAAGACGCAATGTTATTCCAGCTTACCAAAACCTGGGAGACCACGTATAACAACAAAAAAAGAAGATCAGTTCATAAAGCTAAGTTCTTTGCGCAACAGACGAGCAGCTGCTAGCAACATTCAATCGTCAATTAACGCCACCCGAGAGAAAGCAATCAGCAAGACAACAGTAAGAAGGAGATTGGCTGCAAGTGGTCTGAACGGAAGAGTTGCAGCTTCCAATCCGTTGCTTCGCCCGATAAATAAGCGGAAGAGATTCTTATTGGCCAAAAAATACAAGCATTACAGCGTAGACAGTTGGAAAAAAGTACTTTTTACAGATGAATCAAAGTTTGAAATACATGGAAATAATCGCCGTGTTTATGTGAGACGAAGCTGTGGTGAAAGATTGTCAAGTAAGTACCTCAAGTCCACCGTAAAGCATGGGAGGGGACATTCAAGTCTGGGGCTGTTTCAGCTTTAATGGTGTCGGGAGTCTTTACAGAATAAAAGGCAATCTTGATAAAAAGCAATACCATTCTATTTTCCAAAGGCATGCTGTACCATCTGGCAAAAGGTTATGCGGGAGAGGATTTACCTTACTTCAGGATAACGATCCGAAACACAGCTCCAACTTGTGCACAAATTATTAAGGAACAAAGAAAATCAAGGTGAATTGAAGCTCATGGTATTTTCGCCTCAATCGCCAGATGTTAATCCAATTGAACACTTATGGAATGAGTTAAAAAGAGAAAAAGTGAAACATGACGTAACAAGCCAGGACAGGCTATGGGATGTAATCTCTACATGTTGGCATAATATTGAACCATCTACACTTCAAAATCTCGTTAAATCTATGCCAAAAAGAGTTGAAGCCATTTTGAAAGCTAAGGGAGGACATGGTACTGACATTCCTTTTTCGAGAACTTAAAACCTAACATTGTTGTAAAAGAGTGGCAATATGGTTCAAAACTAAAAATATGCATTCGATATTTAGTGGACTCATTTTTTTGGCACCTAGTGTAAGACGTCAAAAAATGACGATCTAAGATTATAGAAATCTAAATTCCTTTGTTTGTCTTTTGGAAAGTCACGTTAACTGTCCAGTAAAGTACTTGACTTCAATATTATTGATACATCAATTTTTTGCAGATAGAATCAAGAGAAAAAAGAAACCTATTTTACATTTGGCAAATAATTGATGCTGTTCGAAAGGAACTTGCTTCGTTTTTTATCAAACAATGGAACTCTCTTTACAAATCATCTCATGGAGAATGGGATGATACACACAAAAGTGGCAACAAATTTTACACTTTTGAAGCAGGAAGAAAATTAGACCAAAAAATACGAAAAAAATATCAGGATGGAGACACCAGTAAGTGGGACTGTACGACATTATTTGATGCTATACTTTTTTCAAAATCAATTACAAAGCATCTTGATAAAAACACTAAGGATGCTGTTCATGCACTTCGTGGTGAAAGAAACAAATACGCACATTGGTATGAAGGGGAATGCTCAGATGATGATTTTGATAAAATAGTCAATATCATTGAAAAATAATTTCAAGATTTGAAATTTTCCCTGGATGAAATCAATAAAATAAAAAATCATCGAAACTGTTTTTATTCGTTCCAAGTTCTTCCTTCAAAACCTAATCATTTTTTCGTTGAACGCACTGAATTACGAGATAAAATCATAGAAGATCTTGAAAAATTAAGGAATGATAACAATAACGAACTGACATATTTTTACATCACTGGTAATCCTGGCAGTGGTAAATCTCAACTTGCAAGACAGGTTTGTGAAAAAATATCGTGTGATTGGAAAAATAGAACTTCGTTTGTAATGACCCTCGATGGAAAAAACGAGGAATCTCTTTTAAAAACTTACTGTGAACTTGGATACCGCTTAAACTGTGACAAGTATAGGATTAAAAAATTTGAAAATGAAAACTGTTCCATCACTGACAAAGTGAAGAAATTGCGATCGTTAGTATCCACACGATTAAAATTCTGGCAAAATTGGTTGATCTTGGTAGACAACGTGGCACAGCTTGGCAAAATTTCTTCGTTACTTCCCCAAGTAAGTGATCCCATGTGGATAAATGGACAAATCATAGTTACCATCCAGAACACAGATGCCGTACCTCAAGACGATGAGTTTAACAAACATATTTCTATCAAAAGTGGAATGAATGATAGGGAATGTTTTCAACTGTTGAAACATTACACTATTGAAAATGCTGATGATCAATTGTTGAATGAAGTATCACACGCATTAGATCGTCAACCGCTGGCTTTGGCTAATGCTTGTTGTTATGTCAGTCGTGTAAACAAAGCAAAATGCCCATTTACTTGGAAACAATATTTAGGGAAACTTTATTCAGAAGAAGAAGAAAACATGGACGCCACTTTTAATAAATTTAACTCGGTATATCCTAGATGTATGTTACAAGCTTCACTTTTAGCTGTCAGACAAAATGCTGAAGAGTCCTTAATATTGGCAAATGTTATTAACCTTTTTTCCGTGATATCGTTTGATCCTATACCACGAGACATTATTGTTTTTTATGTTCAAGAAATTGATCCCAAACACTCAAAGGAAGATATATGTCTTTGTTTAAAGGACTGCTCATTGTTCTTGCATTCAGAAAATAATGACATTAGTCTACATCGCATTGTTCACAAAGCAATTATTTTTTATCAATCTGAACATTCAAATGAAGAACATGAAATGGAAACTAACGTTGATCAAATATGTAAAGCACTTTACATGTTTAAAGAGAGAGATGACGAAATCAAATTAGTACCACATCTTGTAAAAATTGTTCAATTATTAAAGACCAATAAGACAAAAATCAAAATGAATACTTTACAAGTTTTCCAATATTTTGTTGAGAGATTAGAACATTTTGGAAAATACGATCTTGCTTTTGAACTATTGGATAACTTTAAATCACAAGAATCTAGTTATGACAAAGCTTGGTATTTTAATATCCTTGGTCTTTTATACCATGACACCGGGAAGTATAGCAAAGCTAAAAATCATCATGAAAAGGCTCTGGAAATTCGAAAACAATCGTTAGGTCCAAAACATGTTGATGTCGCTTTGTCTTTAAACAATCTTGGTAATGTGTATAATGATACTGGAAACTACGACAAAGCTATAGAGTTTCACGAAAAAGCTCTGGAAATTAAAAACAATCGTTAGGTCCAAATCCTGTTGATGTCGCTGCGTCTTTAAACAATCTTGGTGCGGTGTTTTATGAAACTGAAAACTACGACAAAGCTATAGAGTTTTTCGAAAAAGCTCTAGAAATTGAAAAACTATTGTTAGGTCCAAATCATGTTGCTGTCGCTGCGTCTTTAAACAATCTTGGATTGGTGTTTGATAAAACTGGAAACTACAACAAAGCTATAGAGTTTCACGAAAAAGCTCTGGAAATTCAAAAACAATCTTTAGGTCCAAATCATGTTGATGTTGCTGGGTCTTTAAACAATCTTGGTATAGTGTTTGAAAAAACTGGAAACTACGACAAATCTATAGAGTTTTTTGAAAAAGCTCTGGAAATGAAAAAACAATCGTTAGGTCCAAATCATGTTGATGTCACTGCGTCTTTAAACAATCTTGGTACGGTGTTACATATAACTGGAAACTACGACAAAGCTATAGAGGTTCACGAAAAAGCTCTAGAAATTCAAAAACAATCGTTAGGTCCAAATCATGTTGATGTTGCTGGGTCTTCAAACAATCTTGGTATAGTGTTTGAAAAAACTGGAAACTACGACAAAGCTATAGAGTTTTTTGAAAAAGCTCTGGAAATTAAAAAACAATCTTTATTTCCAAATCATGTTTATGTCGCCGCGTCTATAAACAAGCTTGGTACTGTGTATTGTAAAACTGGAAACTACGACAAAGCTATAGAGTTTTCCGAAAAAGCTCTGGAAATGAAAAAACAATCGTTAGGTCCAAATCATGTTGATGTCGCTGCGTCTTTAAACAATCTTGGTACGGTGTTACATATAACTGGAAACTACGACAAAGCTATAGAGGTTCACGAAAAAGCTCTAGAAATTCAAAAACAATCGTTAGATCCAAATCATGTTGATGTTGCATGGTCTTTAAACAGTCTTGGTAATGTGTATAATAATATTGGAAACTACGACAAAGCTATACAGTTTTACGAAAAAGTTCTGGAAATTCGAAAACAAACGTTAGGTCCAAATCATGTTGATGTCGCTAAGTCTTTAAACAATCATGGTAGTGTGTATTATAATACTGGAAACTACGACAAAGCTCTAGAGTTTTACGAAAAAGCTCTGGAAATGAAAAAACAATCGCTAGGTCCAACTCATGTTAGTGTCGCTGTGTCTTTAAGCAATCTTGGTTTGCTGTTTTATAAACTTGGAAAGTACGACAAAGCTATAGAATTTCACGAAAAAGCTCTGGAAATTCGAAAACAATCGTTATGTCCAAATCATGTTAGTGTCGCTACATCTTTAAACAATCTTGGTAATGTGTTTAATAAAACTGGAAACTACGACAAAGCTATAGAGTTTTACGAAAAAGCTCTGGAATTGAAAAAACAATCGTTAGGTCCAAATCATGTTAGTGTAGCTACATCTTTAAACAATCTTGGTAATGTGTTTAATAAAACTGGAAACTATGACAAAGCTATAGAGCTTCACGAAAAAGCTAAGGAAATTCGCAAAAAAAACGTTAGGAACTACTCAGGTTGAAATCGCTAAGTCTTTTAAACAGTCTAGGTGTGATGTATTATGAAACACGGGAATATGACAAAGCTTTACTATTACACTTTGGTAGCTACGTGTTTCAAAGAAGATTGTACTTTCCAAATTGTGTTAAGCCTATTTTTAACACATAGACCGTAGGAGCAAGGCTTCCACCTGCCAAGTCAACTCCCCTCCCAAACAAATTCAGTTTGCACTTTATGAGGCAAAATGAACCTAAAGATGTAATGGTCTTTGTCTATATATGGTTTCACTGATATCTAGTCGATAAACTTACTCTACAGCCTAGGAATCATCCTCAGTAGAACTTAAAACTGCCCATGCCCTGAATCTGACATTCTCCTTTAGACTTTATTTCTAAAGTGATTTTTTTTTATGTTATAACCAAGTAGTAATTTTTATTGTATGATTCACAAACGTACTAAAGTATATTAGGATACAGAATCTTATAATATAAATTTTGTTAAATAAATACTATCCTGTTAGTTGTTCATATTGTTTGATACATTCAGTAATTTTTTACCAAGCTCCATAAGCCTAAGACCATATTCCAGGTTTTTATAATTTCCAAGGGGTACCCCTTTCATACCATAAATACCGCCTCACCATGCTGCAGCCAATTTTCCTGTACTGTAACTATCTCCACCATGAAACATAGAGTAAGAACACAATTGAAACCAGGAATCTTTTGCCATCATCAAAGCATCGTAAGCAATCATTGGTGCATCATGACCACTGGACCCACTCCAACCTGCATAACTCACAGATTTATAAAAAGCATCACGTTCAGGTATGTTATATGTCTTTGTAAACTTTGCTTCACTGTTTCCTTTCATTAATTCCCGTAGTTTAAGATATGACTCCCAACTGTCTTTAAAGTAGTTCCAGATATTAATGTTTTGTTCTACATCCCTACCAACTTTCTCAATGTATTTCCAAACGTTTGCTAAAAAACTCAAAATTTCTGCTTCCCAACTTTCGCAAGTATCGTTTGTAAAGCATGGGCTGTAAACAACGCTGCAGTAACAGCCCCTATTGTTCATTTCAGATCTCTCACATTATGATGAGCCTATTTACATAATAGCAGCATGATACAGATTATGACTACTGTAGTGCAGAGACAAAATAAAAATTTGTTCATTTCAGATCTCTCACATTATGATGAGCCTAATTACGTAATAGCAACATGATACAGATTATGACTGCTGTAGTGCAGAGACAAAATAAAAAATAACAATAGCAAACTCAACTTTCACCATACGCCAGACGGAAAGAACTTGTGGAAAAGTGGAAAAAAGATGGATCACAGACATGGTTATTAAAAACAAAAAAAATATTAGAAGGATGGAGACATTTTAGATCGAGTTGTGGGTCTGGGTTTAGATATATGAACAAGCAAAAAACTCTCGATAAGTACGTTCGTTCTTGTGTTGTACAATACACTCCGTTTCGCTCACATACGTCTTACAACTGACTCGCTTCTCTCACTCTCTCTCAACTATCACTCCACTCTCTCTCCACTCACTTCTCTCACTCTCTCTCAACTATCATTCCCTACTCTTGACGTCATTACTGATATTTCGTGCATGTTACTAACAAATAATAAATGATGTCCTTATCAGTTTCTGACATTCCGCGACGCTCAGATTTTTCAGCTTAAATTGAGCAATGTTTTTCTTTTTGCTGATTTTGTTAACAATATTTTACGAAGAAATAGAAAACTTGAACTAAATAGACATGGCTTACTAGTAAAAAAATATGAAAAGTTAGGAAAACTCGCTAAATTCGTCAGCGCGCAAGGATTGCAAAAACTATTGATTGAAACAGGTACTTAGACTTCCAATGGTTTGTCAAACAGTAAAATTGATGCAAATAATAAACAGTTTTAGGATGAGAATTATGCCAAAGGGTCTCAATCCGACACATTTCAAGCTCTTTTTTAAAATTAGGCCAATCGACTAATTATAAACTAATTAGTTAATTCAATTACGGCAATGGAAAGTTTTGTAATCTGGGTGTGAAATCGTTTTGACTTGTGATTTTAATAAACTTAAATTTTGACGTCTTACAGATCAACTCAGATTGCCAGAAACAATTGTTAAATGCACCTTAAATCTACAACGAAACATTGCAGTTGATGTTAACAAATCTTTATAATTTCTACAAGACTACAACAAGGATTCTTTATCAGCTTCCTCTCCATTTAATTTATCAGATTACACAGTAATGTATAGTTACATTATACCAAGCGTTAGATCACTTTTACCAACACATAAGCCAACAAACGCCTATTTTCTCCTATTCAACTGAAACGCGCAAAAGTTCCACCATCTTATTCAAGTATATACAGAAGCGTACATAATTAATTCGATTTGACGAAATTGACGAAAATCGTGAAAGTGACTGTCTTTGCAATATTTGCCGTAAGTTTTGATCCCCACTCAAACGAGAATTAACAGTGTTAACATTTTATTTTGCTGTAAACAAAAGGAAACACAGTGATTAAAAGCAAGGATGTCGGATAAATCCCAAAATTGCAGCTTCATGCTATGAGAGCCATACTTGGCTTATAAACGAGCAGCTAAAAGTCTAAAAATTTGTAAAGAGACGGTTTGATTCCAAAAGTACTTCAAAAATACTTCAATCCAAAAAATACATATGAATACATCATTATCCCAGACTTCTCGTGTTTTTGAAGAACGTATTCAACCTTTGCAAAACAAAACTTAACGGGTCCCGGGGGGAGGAGACTGCATTGTTAAAGTTATTAAAGCAAGTTTAAAGCCACAAAAGTTCTGTTTGAACACAAGACAATATGACTTTTCCTTCTGTGGTATTAAATTGAAGTTTGCAGCAAACTTTTTACATGCGCGTGGTCTCTTTTGACCTGTTGCCAAGTTTTGGTATCTTCAAGATAGGCAGCTACGTGTGGATACACAAAAACGCATCAAATTCGCATACGTGTGGACGCGAAAAGTTTTGAATCCAGAACAAAATGTTTGCGGATACAAACGAATTCAGATACGTGTAGACGCGGCTAATAAATTCTGACTGCGCCGTCGTGAATTTCTATCTAATGCTCGGACTCTTAATCCCATAGAACACATGTAACCCTGCTCTAACCTTTACTTAATTTCAGAAGTGGTAAAGTAATTAAATTCGTATGTGTTTACTTAAACCACAGAATATGAAATTAACAGAAGGATAATTTAGTGTCGAAGCCTTTGAAGTCAGTGTCGTCGTGTATGTCTCATTGCGCATGCTAGAAATTCGACGGCTACCATTACTCTGGCAAGTACTGGCTGATTTGTATATAATTGTATTGTGTAAGCATTAATTTACACATTGTGAAGATTTACTTTTGAAATCTGCGTTCTAATTATCAGAACTTCATAATACAATGTAAATGCTACCAATTTGTCTTTAAAAGCGCGATTCTCTTACACAAATATTCCATTGTACTGTATAGTTTATAGTAGTTAGCAACCGCAGTACTTGCCAGAGTAATGGCGGATATGACGTAAGCGCATAAAAAATATGGGACACATCGCACCCCTGAGTTGGCCTCCTGTTCATTTCCTATTCTGTGCTTTAACGTAAGTTAGGTCCATTTAACTTTGTAGAGATGAAATCTAAGTACTTTGTCTTTACTGGCAAAGTAAGAAATTTAAGGAAGGAAACAACAGGTCTGGTTATAATCTTTGTAATGTGAATGGTTTTACTATTCGCCACTAAAAGGTTAAATTTAAAGTTGTTAATATGTTCAGAAAGGACGATGCATGATATCTGAACTGTATGGGTTAAATATGGAGGTTACACCATAAATGGATGATATAAAGTTAATGAAAGAACATTGTATAGCGTCATTTGTATGTGTGAACATTTACATTGATGTATGAAAAATGACTATATTCTATAAAGATGAAAAGAGGCAAATGCAAAAGAGGAGAATGAAAAAACATGATCCAGATTTATAGAAGTGAAATGCGTTCATATGTGTTAAACTTTGTTTGCATTAATATGAAGTTATGAAGGATCACGGTGGTCTATTTTTACAGTTTGAATACAAACAAAAGAAATCATCTTTAAACTATGATTTTGTAACCAAATCTTTCAATCTGTAGTTGTCAATATAAAGAGACCATGTCTTGACCAGGTTCAACGCGTTTAAATAAAAAAAATCGTTAGAATCTTACGATTTCTTTTGAGTTTTAATGTCGTTATGCAAAAGTAACGATGCATGATGTTGTAGGGTAGGTTAGGATTCATAAAACCTTAACGAATTTAAACACTAGACTTTAATTTTGACCAAATCTTCATTGAATCTTGCAGTCATATCTTAATAAGATAAGTTTCTGAGAATGGTTTAAGGGCGTTTAGATTGACCTCACCAACATCTTCAAGCCCAAAATCATAATATTAGCACAGAATAATGACGATACAGAAGGGTCACTCAGGTGTTCAACGTGTCCTCACGTAGGCCATTATTCCAGTTGATAAGGATTTCTCACTTGATTCCAACCATTAAAATTACATGACATCAATACTTAATAATGATTTCGAGAATATTTTGACTTTAGAAATGACTTCGGATAATTTTGAAGGGTGGGAAAAAGTTAAAACCCCTAATCAACTGGCTGGAATAATGGCGGCCACCATTTGCGGCGCGACATACGCGAGAACAAAAACATCAAAGGTTCCGGCACGAGTGACCCTTCTGATCTGAAAAAATTGAGACCGCCAACATCTGAATGCTACTGAACAAGGACATACAGTACATATTTAAACATTTAAAAGACACGATGTACTGATTTATACTATCAGTATCACGTCTAAAGTGTTGATAGCAGCAGCAAAAAGAAATTTGAAAGAGGAAAACCCTTATGAAATGTGTTACACACGTAGCTACTTGTTTCGATATCATGTATGAAAATAGATCCTACGGCTGGAAAACTACAAATCTAAGTGACTAAAGTGACGATAAATGATAATTTGTTTTTGGATTTATCTCTATGGTTCTTGTGAAAATCTCAATGGTTTTTATTAATGCTACTGATTTTTGGTTTGTTTCTTCAATGTCACATTAGTCATAACTGAATATATGTAAGGAATATAAATACACTAAATTTGCCATCTGTCTCCAATGCACTATGTGGTTGAATGTATAGAAGTGCAGTTTTCAAAGATTAAGGTGTAGACTTGCAACGAACGAGAGCCGTAATTGTTTTTTGCTAGTTTTTCTATGACTCTCTACTATATTTTTAGTAGTAGAGCAGCGGGAAAACAGAACGCCCTTAAATTCTCTCCTAACCTTAACTTAGCAACATATGACTGCAAGATTCAATGAATATTTGGACAAAATTAATGTCTGGTTTATAAATTCATTATTGTCTTATGAAACTTAACCTACAACATCACGCATCTTTGCTTTGCAAAGGTTATCGCATAATTTTGATTATAATTATCCGACAGCTGATAAATTTGAATATAAAGCCATCAATGTATCCGTGAAATGCAAAGCCATACGGCTTCAGTTTATGTTACCCGTCGGCTTCAATTTATCTTACCAGTTGAATTTAGGGTGTGGATTCAAATAATTTCTTATTATTAGTCTGTTTGCTCGTCGAGATCTCTTTGCTTCAATAATATACATGTATGGAATTTTTGATTAGTGAAGTGAAAAAATCCATTTAAACTTTCAAAAATTGTGTCTTAATCATTCACATTCAAATTCTATTTTAGAAAGGTGATCCATTTATTCCTGAATTTAAACTTGTTAAACTTTATATTATTTAACAGTAGTCCTTTGGAATTTGACTCATTTCAATGTTATTATGTATTCTGCATAAGTTCTCATTTATGTATTTTTATTTCTATAACAATTGTTTTTAGTCAGTGATGTATACTTAGTTATATAACTAGAATGTTCTACATAGATGTTATTAATGTTTTATAACACTGCTTGTTGAAAGGGATCCTGACTCACTCTTCATCTTCGTTCACTGCTTAAACGTGTTTACGTAACAGAACTTACATGGATAAAAGATTGATTTAACAAATAGGTATGAAATATGGTCATCATTTTTAAACTGATATGTATGTGGTTGCGTTCTTTATATTAAATCTCTCATATTTGTAAGGTATATGACATGTAAAGAACTGAAGCAAACATAATTATGTCGACACGGTCGTCATATATGAAGTCTTATTTCTAAAACGTACGTAATTTGTCGAAAGTAAAGCGAGATTATGGAACTATATTATTAACTTTATATAACAAATTTGCTACTGAAGCATCTCGATAATGTATGACTAAACATGCAAGATAAATCATATTTAATTTGATACACCAACTTTTTAACTATTGACAATAAGCTGCATGGTAAAAGACAGTAAAACTAGCTCAAAAGTATGGGGGCAGAATAACATGAGAACATTTTCTACAGGTACGACGCTGAATTTTTCTTTATTGATTATACTTGTCTATGGAAAAAAGGGATATTTGTAAAAATTTATATTCACATGTCCAACCATGCATCACCTCCCTTCTTTGCTGACGCCACTTTTGACTAATCTCTTCGTGTGTAGCAAAATGTTCATAGTTGTATACAACAAACCATTTCTTTTAGAAATAAGAAAATTTGAAAAAAAAAGAAAAAGTTAAACACAGGAAGAATATAATTACACACAGAACACGACCGAATCTATTTTTTGTGAAATGTTGATTCATGCAACACAGAGCTTTCAAAACTATACTTTTGATCAAATGTTAGTTTAACAGTGTTAAACTTTACTTTCATTGCATCCTTTACTGTTATATGTATAGTGTTCTTTTTATTGATCATAAGTATTTACAAGAGCGTGCAGTTGATAATTAAAAGGTATTAATAATTTACGCTTTGTTATTCAATAACAAAGGTCTTTTTATAATATAAACTGATTTTTGCAATAATATGCATGTATGGAATGTATAATTAACAAAGTGAAAAATCGATTTAAAGTTTGAAAAATTGTGTCTTAATCATTCACATTCAAATCCTATTTTAGAAAGGTGATCCTTTATTCCTGAATTTAAACTTGTTAAACTTAATATTATTTAAAGTAGTCCTTTGGAATTTGACTAATTTCAATGTTATTATGTACTCCGCATGGGGTTCGTATTTATGTATTTTTATTTCAATAACAATTGTTTTTAGTCAGTGATGTACACATAGCTATAGAACTTGAATGTTTTACAGAGATGTCATTAATGTTTTACATCTTACTCCTGTCTTACTTTTCATCTTCGTTCTTTATATTAAATCTCTCATCTTTTGTTAGGTATGTGACATGTAAAGAAGTAAAGCAAGCTTAATTTGGGCGACGAGATCGTCAGATGTGAAGTCTTACTTCTAAAACAAAGGTAATTTTACTAAAATAAAGCGAGATATATATCTACATTACCGACCCAAAAAATTAGCTAAAGAATAATCTAGATGAAGTATGAAGAAACATGGATGTGAAATCATATCAAAGTTGATACACAAACTTTTTAACTATTGACCATAAGCTGTATGATAGGTAAAAACTGTGAAACCTGTTCAAAAGTATGGGGAGGAAGAATAGCATGATTGTATTTTCTACATGTAGGACGCTGAATTTTCTTTACTTACCTTTGCATCCATCTCTATTAGATACAGTTTGTGAAGAGGCCTGCTTATGTGCAGTGGCGTTCCTTTGCTAACAACTTTGACTTCTGCTCCTCTCTATATTATCTTTTTCCTTGATCAATCTCAATTCTTGCTACTTTCCAAAATCCTCTCTTCAAACTTTCCTCAAACACAAGAACTGCATCACCTTCTTTCGGACACAAACTACCCTTTTTTTTTCCAACCTTATGACACTCTCTTAAACTTGCTAAGTATGCCTTCCTCCACCTGGACCAAAAATGTTTTCTTAATCTCACTAAATCTAAACCTACGCTTGACCTCTCATGCATCTTCGTCATTAATATTATGCTGAGTTCTTTCGTCGGGAATAGATGTTAATCTTCTTCCAAACATAAGATGTGCAGGAGTGAGTACATCTACATTCACTTCATCTTCGTGTACATAAGTCAATGGTCTATAGTTTAACGTACCTTGTACCTCAACTAATATTGTTAACAATTCTTCCTTGTTCAATTTAGCGTTTTCCAACACCTTCAGACAGCCTTTCACCAATGCTACCATTCTTGCAAAAAATCCACCCCACCAGGGTGTCCAATTATCCTTCCTGCTCAATCTTAAAATCTTGTTAACTCTATGGCGCACAAACTGTTTTCTTTCTCCCCTCTTACTCATCGAGCACAATGCAGTCATACTGTCCAACCAATAATATGTACCATTAAATTGAGCGTAACATTCTAAGGCCGACTTCACTGTGTCCATCAACTGTGCTAATATTCCAGCTGGCATCACTTCTAGTGTGGGAATTGTCTGCAATTTTATTGACACTATCCTTGTTTTCGACGTAAGAAGCTCTACGTGGTAGGCACCGTTTAGCTCTGTCACAAAATATACGACCGCACAGAATGCCTTTTCGCTGGAATCTGCGTACCCATGCAAGTAACACTTTACCTTACCAAGTAAATTACCATAGACACATCTCGCCACAACTAAATCCATGACTCTCTCTAAATCTAATATCCACCTCTTCCAACGTTTTTTCTTGTCACCTTCCAGCTCATTATCCCATTCGGCTGTCTCAATACATAGTTCCTGAAACAATGACTCAGCACAAATTACAACTGGACTTATAATAACTAAGGGATCGAATAATCCTGCAAGTATACTTGGTATATTTCGCTTACTCGGGATGATTGCCTTTGCTCTTTCAGCCAATTTCCAGAGGCTAAATACAAAGCGATCCGTCTTACACTCCCATCCCAATCCTAGTACTTTCTCAAAACTTCCACTGATACTATTTTGATGTTTTGGCATAAGTTTGCTCATCAACCACTTTAGAATTACTAAATTCTGCCCTTCTTTCCTCTAAAATTCTTCTTTCTCTTGTTTCTATTTCTTTCAAAACATTCTCATCGTTACTTAGCCATTTACTATACCTAAATGTTCCTGCAGCCAATTGCTTACTTGCTGACTCATACAACCTCATTACTTTGCTCTTGGGTTGTTCACCCGACACTAGATCATCAACATAAAAGCTATATTTGAGTTTTTTAACAATGTGCTTGTCTTTCTCTATGAATGAGTCTAAATGATACTCCAGTGTTGCATTCAATGAAAAAAGAGAGCAGTTAACCCCAAACACTACTCTAAAAAATCGACATTCTAAAGGTTTCACCCTCTCATTGTTTACATCATCAACCCATAAAAATCTTAGACAGTCCCTGTCCAAAGTATCAACTTCTATATTCAAAAATACATTTTCAATATCTGCCACTAAAGTGACTCTCTTCTCTCTAAACCTTATCAAAATATGAAACATTAATGGTGTTAATTTGGGTCCCACATGCAAGCAGTCATTGAGCAAGGAAGCCTTGGGTGACTACTTACACGATGCATCATAAACGACTGTTACCTTAGTTATTTTTCTTCTCTGCAAATAACCGCATGATGTGGTAAATAATGTATTTTATCAGCTTTCTCTAGTTCCATCACTGGTTCTATAAAACCCTTCCTTAATTGATCTTTGATTGTCTTATCATACTCTTCTAAAATTTTTGGTTCCCTTTTCAGCCGTACTAAATTACCCTTTAATCTTCTTAAAGGGGAACTCCACCCCTCACATAATGTTGGTCTTAAAAGTTCTATTTCTATGCAAAGGTTACTATATTTTGAAATTTTTACTTCAGCTATTTTATTTTTGACAAAATCGGGTCTTCAAGTGCGCTATTTGAGCTGTTTTGAGGCTTAGCAGCGTGGGCACAGAAAGCGTCAGCGGAAATTATTTTGACGTCATATCGTCAAACCGATTTGGATAACGCACAGCCTAGCACAAAAACAAAACAATCGCTTATAATGGCTTTTTTGGAAGAACTTCGGCCTAATTCACCAATCGATAGTGAAATGGAATACAATCCAACAAACAATATTCGACCATAACAGTTTGAGCCCGAATGGCCGGCTGATGAACACGAAGAAGCTCACCAGTTTGAGGACAACGAAGAACAGGAATTTTTTGTATATTGAGGATGAATCTCGGCGCGACAATCTTGAATGGTGGGCAGTAAAATGTTATATTATTCTAGACCATTGTTTCGATCTCAAAAGTACGTTTTCAGTTTTTGAAGTTGACCACGTCCACACACACATAATACTTTAGATTTTAAAGTTTTTATTGTAAGATACAATTTTTATTGAAGTTTTGACATTTACTTTTCAAGATCCTTTCTTTTAACATAATCAGGTGTCAATGAGGTAACTGCCAAATAATGGATAATAACGAGGAATGTTTATGCTGCAAAGAGATTTCCAATATTTGTGACAAAAATTTAGAGGCAGTAGAAACGAATGAGACCACTGAAGTACCTTTGTGCATTACACAACATCCTGGATTTGAGCCTGTTTGCCTTAATAGGTGGGTTTTACAAACATCTTGGTACCAGTACAAGCAGCAATATGAGGTAGCATATGATGGACCCGAAGACAAACTGTACCACCATATTGCATATAGACAGTTGGCAAGATGGTGCTGGGGTATCTTGGGTAGAGAAGTGAGAGTCATCTTGCCATCATGTGCAGTTACTCGCATTAGAGAAACATTTCCTCCACCTGGCCCTGCAGAGGAATTTCAATTTGAAGGCTTTCACTATGTTGATGAATGAAGTATTTTATTATGATATAGGTATATCAATTACAATTACTTTGTATGTCAATGTTAAAGTGGCATAGCCAGCCCATTTATAGGTCATGCTATGCACATTTATTAATATTAATTTATTACAAAAAATAACAGATTTACAAAGAAATGATTATAAACGTGGCTTGGCTATTACACTGGTTATAATATAACTATAATTAATTACATGAATAGTTTGTGTAATGCAGTGGTGAAACTAGCTATAGCAAAAGGTTTTGCTTTGTTAATATTTAAGAATGAACATTTTTTAAATAGTACAAAAGTTGTCTTCTCTGATTCAACGTCATATTATATGGGCATGGCAAAACTTATTGCCAGAGCTAACGTCACCACTGACATTTTATGCAAATCTAGACTGAGGCTCCTTTACAAGTACTTCTTTCCTGAGTGGACATGATTTAGAAATGTTCTTTGGAAGATTCTCGCCATGATGTACAAGTTCAATCTCCTCAGTTTTGCATGCATTCACAACCTCCGCAAGTAGTTTATCAATGTACTGGTACTCTTTCTTTTCTTTCATTGCTTTTACAGCCCATTGCTTCTGTGTTTTAGCAAAAATCATTTTGTAACGGTCTTGCCCTTTGTTTGTCCCTGACTTAATGACTGCCTTATCATGGTTAATATTGTTGTTGTGATCTAATGCTGCTAACTGAGTGCGGGCTAACATTCCAGGAAATGAAAAATGCTCTTGCTTTGGGCAGTATTTCAGTAAAAAGGAATGGTAAACCTCCAACTCTCCTGTGTGACAAAACTCAGATAGCTTCCGCAGGTCTTTTAGAAGCCTCTTGTCACATATCACCTTCTCTGCAGCAATATATGCTTGTGAAGTAGGAGATAACCACTTTTTCTGCTTTGTTTCTCTTTCTGTTAATTGTTGGTGGCAACATTGATGAAAATATGTGTTCCCCTTCCAGAAATGCTTGTTGGAAATGTGGTTAAGGACAGACTTCCATTTTTCCACCAATTCTTCTGCATTCTTGTTACAACTTGCAGAGCACCACCAAAGATGATTAGAATTGGACTTAATCCAATGGGTCAAGTCATCATTTCCCTTAATGTTAGCCTTCTTTGTTAGTTTTTTTTGTGACAGATTTAGACAAATGCCACACATCATATTGGTGATTAATATGAGGGTGTTTGTTTTTCATAGCACTGGCAATCGAAACATGTCTATCTGTTGTTATTCGCTTAACAGGAACTAGCTTTTCAACTTCAGACAGACATCTTTCAAATGTTTCTTTCTCCATAGCATTAGAAGAACTGACTTCATTACTTTGCACAACATTAAAAGTTACTATCTTACCAGAGTCAGCCATCATTGTATAAGTACCATACTTGGCATTATGCCCTAGGCTATCACATCGACCATCACCATTCACATTAAGACTACCAGACTTCTTAGCTTCGGCAATAACAGCTGATTTTTTCTCTTTCTAAGCTTTGTCAACAAAAGATACTGCTTTTAAAAGCTGTAAAAACTGGTTTTTCCAATAAATTCGAGATTCATGAAAGATGCAAATTGGCTGATTCTTTCATAAGTGTTTCCACTAAATAAAGTTGATGCAGCCAAAAGCAAATTTCCAGCTGGGACATTCCTTGTGAGTGGTTGAGATGTCCATGTTGTGTGATGACCATTTATACAAAAAAAGATTAAATGATAGCAAACTACCTACAGTGTTTTCTTCACATTCAATTACTGTCTCTCCACAAGAAAGACACTTTGAAAGAAGACTAATAAGACAGGACTTGAAAACTATATATTTCTTTTCCTCTTGGGGTTCAATTTGAATTGCTTCATCATCAGTTGTAGAGTCTTGTGACACCTGAGTGAACCAGTCATCATGAGCATTATCACAAGGCTCTTCTGTTATCTGCGATGATGCTTCTTCAAAATCAGAAGAATGGCAATGTTCATACATTGAGGTGTTGCTTTCAAAGCAAGATTCCTCAACTTGAACCTCTGCATCCACAGTATTCAGCATCGACAGTGTAGTTTGGACTTCCATGGCATGTAAACTCCTCGCAACAAATGAGCACTGTGTTGATGCATCTTTGGTTTCTGGGTTGAAATAATTAGTTGGCAATGTTTCAGGACTGTCAGACTCACCCAAATCACAATTGTCATTTGCTTCAGGCTCAACCACTGAGAAAACATTTGTACTTGTGGAGGAACATTGTTCTAAAATTTTTGAAAGCTGAAAATAGAAAAAATAGAAATATTTAGAATATACTTTAGGCTATAACTTTTTCTTGATTAAAGTTTAACAAGAAATGATTTTACTAACTTCCTCCTTGTCTTCATCAGCCTGACGTTTCTCTGTACGATGCTCGCTAGACATACGCTTTTTACTGGGTTGAGGGCCAAATGAAAAGATCAACGGTACTGCATCCCGGTTCAGACGCCTTTGTAAAGGTTGCCATGGTGTAAGTTTCTGTCTTAGGTCCGATTTAAAACAATCGGGAGCAAAATGCTCGATGCAAACGTAACAGTATTGGAGAGGAGGTAGATTTTCTCTCCATATTCTAGCAATCCATGCCTTTTGACGGGAGGGGTCTTTCGGAATAAGGTGGAAACTAACACCTGAAGATTTTGACTTCGACGAGTAATTTGTACAACCCGTAACACAACAGTTGACCATTGTCGCAGAATTCGTTTAGTTCGTCCAACAAATTGATCTGCACTCTGATTCTTATTATAGAATTTTTATTAAGAAAGAAGTACGACTTTTCTTATCCAATAACTACTCTACTGCGTAGTCTCTAATTTTACTTCTATTTATACCAATGTTTTCGAGCATAGGAAATAAATTTTCGTCCCAAATGTGACTTAAAAAAGGGAAATTATGTACAAATAATTAGGAAACTATAAGTTCATACTTTACGTCAAGCAAACTACACCTTAATTCTATGCACGAAAGGCTATTTTTACAATGGTTTTATGTAGGATTATTTTCTAACCGTAATGAATTACACAACCATGTTTATTCTTATTCAATGTTTATTCAGGGCAGTTGATTGGTGTCACATCAGTGGAAACTGTTGTTAAGGTTGAATTCGGAGGACAAGCAAACGGCATTACCGCACAGTTTCCACACAAAGAAACTTTCGTATTTTTTAAAAAATAATATTAATCGACATTCAAATTCTATATGTAGTGCGGAAACTCTGCGATAATGATATGGATGTGAAACCGTTCTATTAAAACAGAATACAAATAACCAGCTCAATACTTGCATGTAAGCTATAAAAGCTGCTTGTGTATATACCTACGAATAAAAAATTCTGACGTTTCGAAAAGAAACATTTTGTGATTAGGAGAAGCATTTTGACACAAGTTTATTATGACTGTGCAATGACTTTACATAAAGCTTTGAGCAGCAATTGACGATATGACGTCAAATACAAGCCGCTGACATATATCTGCTCCCACGCACTGGATGCCCTAGCTGCAGCATTTGAACTCATTTTTTGTGAAAATAATGAATCAAACAAACAAAAAAATTGCCGCATTTTTATTTTCAAGGGACAGACAAAGTTTTAAGACCAACATTTTTTGAGGGTGGAGTTACCCTTCAAGCTTATGCTGTAATTTGTATCGTCTAAACTATGTCCTTCTTTCCAAGGCAATTTGACACTGTATCTGTTACCATTAAACACAATAGAATCCCTTAACAATTCATGAACTTCATCTTCCTCTGCTATTCCTAAAGCTTCAAAATCCTATAAACAGTTGACATTCTTATCTAAACTTAAATTTCCTGAACTTTCATGTGCAATGAAGTTTACTTGAGTGTGCATGTCATCCAAATCAATTCTCGCTTTCGTGAGGCTGGACAACACCCAACCTAACTTAGCAGACACAGAAACAGGCTCATCTGCCTGCCCCCAAACAACATTGCCTTCCTGAAACCACCAAAGATAATCTGCTCCAATCAAAACTTTAACATCTAAAACTTCCTTATCCTTGCAAACATCTAAAAACCACAGACCCTTTAAATGTGAATAATCCATCTTTCTTAACTTTACATGTTCATTCCTAATTTGAGATATAGAGTCTACACTATATGCCTCGATGCTTACACTCTCTCCCTTTGTAACTGGCAACTCTCGCAACTTACCTTTAGCCTTCTCTTGAGAAAAAGGCTTGATTTCTATCCATTATTTCCTACTAGCCTGAATACCTGCTCCCTGTATAATCTTTCTATTCACAAATGACTTGTGACTTCTTGAATCAAATAACACTCTGACCCTAACACGTCCCTTATCTCCTATAATAAAAGCCTGTGCTGTCTGTAATGCTATCCTACAATGACATCCCAGAAAAGAATGGTTGGTTTGAATATGACCTGTAAGAATCCCATTGGCTTCACAATTGACCTATGGTGTGCCTTCCCACATGCATTACATTTATCATTACTATTACAATTCTTACTGACATGTCCTTTCTTCAAACAAATAAAACATCTTCCGTACTTACGAATGAGTTGTTCTCTCTCAGTTACATTGGTTATTTTCTTACATTCCTCTGGATTGTGTTCCCGAGACAATTAATGCATTTTCTTTTCGCTTTACCGTTCGTTGACACCTCGTTGCATCTTTCGTGCTTCGCGTGCAGTGTTAATGTTGACCCCATATGTCCCCATATGTCTTTGTCGCGACTTTTCTCGATGTTTCTCCCCATCCTGTCACTTGGTTTTCTCGCCGATCGGTGTGTGAGCTTCTCGAAACTCCAACTCTTTAAGAATTGCGTTCGACGCATCTTTCATTGACTATTCCGTGAAATCGAATCCTCTTGTTATTGTCAATGGAAAAGCGTTCGGCTACTTCACATTGACTTCCGGTATTAGAATTGAAGAATAAACGGCTTCGTCCACTCCTAAGGCCTTTAAACCCCGGTAGCTTGTCTCGCAGGTGTCGTATGACCGCCGAAGCTTGTTCATGTCTCTTTCGTCTGCTATGGGTTTTACGTTCATTAAATCCTGGATATGCGCTTTCTTGATCACGTTCTTTTCCCCGTATCTTCATTTTAACAATCCTACAGCTTTGTGATACTTCGCTGAAGTTAGGGGAAATCCCGATATTGTCGATCTTGCAGGTTCGAGTAATGAATCCTTAAATATGCAAACTTGTCTACGTCAGCCAATCCGTCATTATTATTCACTGCACTAGCAAACGAATCCAAAAACTCTTGCAATTCTTGCAGCCCTCCGCTAAATTTCTTTACTTCGAACTTTGGGAGTTTTGCTCTTATAACTCTGCGCGTCTCACTCTTCAAACTGCTGTTCAGCGGGCCATTTAATGCCATTGTTGCCGTTTCAACTTAGACATCAGACTCCTTGACGATGTCGCTCACATCCATAATTGCTTGCTCGAATTCTGCCCGTATCTCGTCTGCATCTTCAATTTCTTTTCCCAATTCTTTTTCTGCATTTTCCTCATTGCTTTCACTCAGCATATCGATAATCGCGTCATCAAGGATTTTCAATGTTGCGATCTTGTCGTTCAATCCATCTCGTAGTTGTCTCAGTTTGTTTCTATCGATTTTGCCGTCCGTTTCTCTTATTTTCTCTTTTAATTTACTAGCAATTTTCCTCGCTGATCCTCTATGTCCTGCGCGCACTCGTTTCTTTCTCATAAATTCATCCATTATGCTATTGAACTAACAAACTTGAATTTCCAAATAGATCTCCAACTAAAATATCTCCGACTTGAAGGGCCACGTGTAGCAATTTTCTCTTTTGCACGTTAGCACAAAGCAGTTATACGTCTGCCGATTCGTTTTTGGGACTGTATACTATCCTACTGAATGCGCAGTCGACACACAATTTTCAATTTTACTCAATATAACTATTCCACATCACAGATAATCTTAAACATGTCATGCTTTTACATTAACATCCAGCGTCAGAAGAACCCTGACTTTCAACGTGTCACAACTAATAAAGTATTAACATAAGTTCCCATTCCCGTTCTTCCATAAATTCCTAGTATCAAATAACAATTATCAATTAGCTATTTACATAAGTTCCGACAATCAGATTTCAAATACATATTCCATTATGGTGCTGTCAACATTGAAGCAAAGAATTAAACCTGTTTGAGGAAATATTTTTCATTGGCCTTATAGTCCCTTCAAATTTACAACATACACGAAAAAAACACACATTAAGGTACGCTAGACACATAGTATCTTATGATCATTACTAAATATGGCGACAGTCTCATTTTCCCCAAGGTAGTACTGTATTTAAAATCTTAAATATAAATGTTGTCAAAGACATTTTTTAATAAAACGATAATTCAGTTCAAGCAACAACATCCACGCTAAATCAACAACATCCTCTCAGTGATGTGCTATACGGGGGGGGGGCTGCATCCGTGGCTCCCTCAGATGTGGATTTTTAGGAGGCGCTGTAATGAATAAGTGCGTCAAATTTTCAAATTGTATTGGAGAAACGCATTTGGCCTTATACGGTTAGAATGATTTCACTCCTTAAAGTCCACGAAATGGCATTTTAGAGCTTCTTAATAAAGAATTTTCCCTGGGAGCATTTACCCCCGGATTCCTCAAACACGACTCCCACCTTATGTTCTCGGCTCAGGCTTTGGCCCCCTTTTTAAAGTGTATATATTTGGGGCTCATTTTCAGTAGTAGCTGACTGCCCCCCTGGAGTGTTCCTAGCACGCAACTGATCCCCCCCTATATTAAACCAAATTATTCAAAATACCTGTTAACAAAACAGAACTTTATCGAACCAATTAAAATTTGCTTGCAAAGTGTCTTCATTTGACGGCCGCCATGAATTCTCCGTTTCAAAAAAATGTGTTAAATTTTACTTTTCTTACATAAAATACATCACGAAGAAGCCACTAACTGACTTTTAAGCTTAAGCTTCGTTTAACGGCTCAGATATTTCATTTTCAATGGGAAATGTTGCACATTGCCCCAAATTACGATACGTTAATGTGACTTATATAAATCAATGGCCACGAGATAAGTTCCTTTCCCATAAATCAATATTAAACGTTCATCTCCATTAATTACTTTCGTTGGCTTTCTCAACTCTTCATAGTCCGATAAATAGTCATTTTCAAACGTCATATGCTAAGTGGCACCAGAATCAATTATCCAAATAAATCTATTCTTTTTTATTTGTGATAAATGACACCAAATCAATATTTTCTTGATAATCTTTTATGGCACAATGTGCTGACTTTTTTCCTTCGTAGCGGAAATAACAGATTAAATTGCTCTTTTTTTGTAGACAATAATATGCAAAATATCCTAGTTACTGACATATTTATTTATAAGAATGCTGGTGTTCAGTTTTGTTTTTGCTGTACTCCTTTTTTCTCCTTTTACCCTAAATGATCAATGAGCAGCGTCAGTCTTTTCATCTTTTTTGGTATTTAGTATTACATCTGCATTATTCTGTAACATTCCTTTAACGTTTTGCATCTTTGCATGTTTTGCTTTCAAAATTTATGTCGAATTCGTAGAGGCAAAAAAGATTTTGTGTTTCGCAAGTTACCTGCCTCCCCCGTATGAATCTACAACGCGAAGTGTCGTACATTTAAAGAACATTGTGTATCACAGTTCGCTACGACAGTCAACTAGATTACCCTTAAAAAAAATGAAAGTTTTCTTAACACGTCCTGGCCTATTATCTCATTGGTTAACAGTAATCAATTTTACTTCACGTCACGCGACCTGAATTATTATGATGGTTTATTTTCCAACATGTGCTAGTAAAAAGGATATGTAAAATAAATTCGTAGCACCTTGTCAATTCAAGACAAAGTTATTTTAATATTGTAAATTATCTCTAGAAACAAGTCCCCTCTTCACTTTTTGCCGAAGGAACTATTTCCCTTTTCACTTTTTAAACCATACCGCTTTTTTCTTTACTAAGTCCACTTTGATCAACATTCACCAGACATATTAGGCATGTTAGCATTTTGAGATGGGCGCTTTTTCTTTGCTGTTTCAATTCCTACAAAACACGTTAAATTAAATAGTCTAATTTTGAATGGCACGCATGTCAGTTAAGGTATGTAAGATAAAGTGTGAGTTAACGTGTCAAGTAACAATCAACTGATGTATAGAAATACCGTCTAGTACAGAGGTATCTCTAGCATTTCTAACTTGATTTTCGCCATTACAAACGATATTTGACATCGACGATCCAAAGACATAAAAATCTAGCACCAGCAATGTCTGTCTTGTAACAAGTCACATGTACTATCCAGTGGAATATCATGTTGCTTTTAATGTTTTGTTGAAAAGCTGCTGTAATTGGCAATTATCTTTGCCATTTAGTAGTTGTCTATGTCTAAATTTGTATTAATAGCATGTTTTTGGTGAAGTTGAATTTATATACGAATAAATAAGTTAGATTTCATCATGTAAATCCTCGACTTTAACGAAGAGTGATATTTGTTGCAGGTCGAACTTTCAAAATTGATGATTTTAACTGTCTTGTTGATACATCATATTCTTTTTTAGATGGAATCAAGAGAAAGCAGAAATCTTTTTTACATCAGAAGAGTAATTAATGTGGTACAAACGGAACTTGCTCAATTTTTCATCAAAGAATGGAACTCTCGTTACACATCAACACATGGAGAATGGGATGATACCAAAAAAAGTGGCAAAATATTTTGCACTTTAGAATCGGGTAGGAAGTTGGATAAAAACCTATAATTAAAATATCAGGAGGGAGACACAAGTAAATGGGACTGCACAACATTATTCGATGCTATACTTTATTCAAAATCGATTAGCGGACATCTTGATAAAAAAAAAAAGGATGCTGTTGATGCACTTCGTGTTGAAAGAAACAAAGAAGCACATTCGTATGAAAGCGAATACTCAGATGATGATTTTGATGATATAGTCAATATCATTGAAAAATCATTTCAAGATTTGAAATTTTCCCTCGATGAAATCAATAAAATAAAAAATCATCGTAACAGTTTTAATTCGTTCCAAGTGCTTCCTTCAAAACCCAATCATTTTATCGTTGAACGCACTGAATTACAAGATAAAATCATAAACGATCTTGAAAAATTAAGGAATGACAACAATAACGAACTGACATATTTTTACATCACTGGTAATCCTGGCAGTGGTAAATCTCAACTGGCGAGACAGGTTTGTGAAAAAATATCGTGTGATTGGGAAAATAGAACTTCGTTTGCAATGACTCTCGATGGGAAGAATGTGGCATCTCTTTTAAAATCTTACTGTGACCTTGGATACCGCTTAAACTGTAACAAGTTTATGGTTGAAAAATTTAAAGATGAAAATTTTTCCACCAAAGAGAAAGTCAAGAACCTTCGATCATTAGTATCTGCTCGATTGAAATTCTGGCAAAATTGGTTGATTATTGTCGACAACGTTGTGCAACTGAGCGAAATTTCTTCGTTACTACCACAAGTAGGTGATCACATGTGGAAAAATGGACAACTAATAATAACTGTTCAGAATACAGATGCCGTACCTCACGATGAATTGTCCAGCAAACATATTTCTATCAGTAGAGGATTGAATGACAGAGAATGTTGTTAATTGTTGAATTCTTACACCAAAGATGAAAATGCTGATGATCAATTGTTGAATAAAGTATCGCTCGCATTGGATCATCAACCGCTAGCTTTGGCTGCCTCTGTTTATTATGTCAGTCGTGTAAACAAAGCAAACTGCTCATTTACTTGGAGTCAATATTTCGAGAAAATATCTTCTGAAGAAGAAGAAAACATGGACGCCACATTTGTAAAATCAAACTTGGTATATCCTAGAAGTATGTTTCAAGCTTCACTTTTAGCAGTCAAACAGTGTGCAGAAGAATCCTCAATATTGGCACTGGTTATTACCTTTTTTTCCATGATATCATTTGATCCTATACCACGAGAAATTTTGGTTTATTATGTTCAAAAAAGTGATCCCAAAAAAGCAAAGGAAGATATATGTCTTTGTTTAGACGAATGCTCATTGTTCTTGCATTCAGAAAATAATGACATTAGTCTACATCACATTGTTCACAAAGCAATTATTGTTTATCAATCTGAACATTCAAATGAAGAACATGAAATGGGAAGCAGCGTTGATCAAATATGTAAAGCACTTTACATGTTTAAAGAGAGAGACGACGAAATCAAATTAATGCCACATCTTGAAAAAATTGTTCAATTATTAAAGACCAACAAGACAAAAATCAACATGAACACTTTACAAGTTTTCCAATATTTTGTTGACAAATTAAGACATTTTGGAAAATACGATCTTGCTCTTGAACTATTGGATAAATTTAAATCAGAAGAATCTAGTTATGACAAAGCTTGGTATTTTGGTATCCTCGGTCTTTTATACCATGACACCGGGAAATATAGCAAAGCTAAAAATCATCATGAAAAGGCTCTGGAAATTCAAAAACAATCGTTAGGTCCAAATCATGTTGTTGTCGCTGCGTCTTTAAACAATCTTGGAATGATGTTTGATAAAACTGGAAACTACGACAAAGCTATACAGTTTTACGAAAAAGCTCTGGAAATTCGAAAGCAATGGTTAGGTCCAAATCATGTTGATGTCGCTGCGTCCTTAAACAATGTTGGTAATGTACTTCATACAACTGGAAACTACGACAAAGCTATAGAGTTTTTCGAAAAAGCTCTGGAAATTCAAAAACAATCGTTAGGTCCAAATCATGTTCATGTCGCTGGGTCTTTAAACAATCTTGGTATTGTGCTTAAAAAAACTGGAAATTACGACAAAGCTTTAGAGGTTCACGAAAAAGCTCTGGAAATTCGAAAACAATCGTTAGGTCCAAATCATGTTGATGTCGCTGCGTCTTTAAACAATCTTGGTATGGTGTTTGATAAAACTGGAAACTACGACAAAGCTATAGAGTTTTACGAAAAAGCTCTGGAAATTCAAAAAGAATCGTTGGGTCCAAATCATGTTGATGTCGCTATGTCTTTAAACAATCTTAGTAATGTGTATAGTAATACTGGAAACTACGACAAAGCTATAGAGTTTTACGAAAAATCTTTGGAAATTAAAAAACAATCGTTAGGTCCAAATCATGTTGATGTCGCTGCGTCCTTAAACAATGTTGGTAATGTACTTGATACAACTGGAAACTACGACAAAGCTATAGAGTTTTTCGAAAAAGCTCTGGAAATTCAAAAACAATCGTTAGGTCCAAATCATGTTCATGTCGCTGGGTCTTTAAACAATCTTGGTATTATGCTTAAAAAAACTGGAAATTACGACAAAGCTATACAGGTTCACGAAAAAGCTCTGGAAATTCGAAAACAATCGTTAGGTCCAAATCATGTTGATGTCGCTGCGTCTTTAAACAATCTTGGTATGGTGTTTTATAAAACTGGAAACTACGACAAAGCTATAGAGTTTTTCGAAAAAGCTCTGGAAATTCAAAAACAATCGTTAGGTCCAAATCATGTTGATGTCGCTATGTCTTTAAACAACTTTGGTAATGTGTATAGTAATACTGGAAACTACGACAAAGCTATAGAGTTTTACGAAAAATCCTTGGAAATTAAAAAACAGTCGTTAGGTCCAAATCATGTTGATGTCGCTAATTCTTTAAACAATCTTGGTACGGTGGTTTATAAAACTGGAAACTACGACAAAGCTATAGAGTTTTTCGAAAAAGCTCTGGAAATTCAAAAAGAATCGTTAGGTCCAAATCATGTTGATTTCGTTAATTCTTTAAACAATCTTGGTACGGTGTTTGGAAAAACTGGAAAATACAACAAAGCTATAGAGTTTCACGAAAAAGCTCTGGAAATTCTAAAACAATCGTTAGG
Source organism: Xenia sp. Carnegie-2017 (assembly GCF_021976095.1). NCBI lineage: Eukaryota > Metazoa > Cnidaria > Anthozoa > Malacalcyonacea > Xeniidae > Xenia > Xenia sp. Carnegie-2017. The sequence goes on from NW_025813486.1 coordinate 3,525,485, forward strand.
TCCAAATCATGTTTATGTCGCTGCGTTTTTAAACAATCTTGGTACTGTGTATTGTAAAACTGTAAACTACGACAAAGCTATAGAGTTTCACGAAAAAGCTCTGAAAATTCAAAAACAATCGTTACCTCCAAATCATGTTGATGTCGCTACATCTTTAAACAATCTTGGTACGGTGTTTGTAAAGACTGGCAACTACGACAAAGCTATAGAGTTTCACGAAAAAGCTCTGAAAATTCAAAAACAATCGTTAGGTCCAAATCATGTTGATGTCGCTACATCTTTAAACAATCTTGGTTATGTTCTTAATAAAACTAGAAATTACGACAAAGCTTTAGAGTTTTTCAAAAAAGCTCTGGAAATTCGAAAACAATCGTTAGGTCCAAATCATGTTGATGTTGCTTGGTCTTTAAACAGTCTTGGTAATGTGTATAATAATATTGGAAACTACAACAAAGCTATAGAGTTTTACGAAAAAGCTCTGGAAATTCGAAAACAATCGTTAGGTCCAAATCATGTTGATGTCGCTCAGTCTTTAAACAATCTTGGTAGTGTGTATTATAATACTAGAAACTACGACAAAGCTATAGAGTTTTACGAAAAAGCTCTGGAAATGAAAACACATTCGTTAGGTCCAAATCATGTTAGTGTCGCTGTGTCTTTAAACAATCTTGGTTTGCTGTTTTATAAAACTGGAAATTACGACAAAGCTACAGAATTTCACGAAAAAGCTCTGGAAATTCGAAAACAATCGTTAGGTCCAAATCATGTTAATGTCGCTACATCTTTAAAAAATCTTGGTAATGTGTTTAATAAAACTGGAAACTACGACAAAGCTATAGAGCTTCACAAAAAAGCTAAGGCAATTCGCAAAAAAAAACTTTAGGAACTACTCAGGTTGATGTCGCTAAGTCTTTCAAACAATCTAGGTGTGATGTATTATGAAACTCAGGAATATGATAAAGTTTTACTATTACACTTTGGTAGCTGCGTGTTTCAAAGAAAATTGTATCTTCCAAATTGTGTTAAGCCTATTTTTAACACATACACTGTAGGAGCAAGTCTTCCACCTGCCAAGTCAACTCCCCTCTCCCTCAGAAGGTATTTTTGGTACTGAAGAAAACAATTTCAGTTTGCACTTTATGAGGTAAAATGAGCCTAAAGATGTAATGGTCTTTGTCTATATATAGTTTCACTGATATCTAGTTAATTAACTTACTCTACAGCCCAGGAATCATCTAAGTTGAACTTAGAACTGCCCATGCCTTGAATCTGAGATTCTTCTTTAGACTTTATTTCTAAAGTGATTTGTTTTTATGCTATAACCAAGTAGTAATTTTTATTGTATGATTCACAAACGTACTAAAGTAAATTGGGATGACAGAATTTTATGACATAAATTTTGTTAAATAAATACTATCCTGTTAGTTTTTCATATTCTTTGATACATTCAGTAGTTTTTTACCCAGCTCCATAAGCCTATGACCATATTCCAGGTTCTTATAATTTCCAAGGGGTACACTTTTTATACCATATATACTACCCCACCATGCTGCAGCCAATATTCCTGTACTGTCACTATCTCCACCATGAAACATAGAACAAGAACACAATTGAAACCAGGAATCTTTTGCCATCATCAAAGCATCGTAAGCAATCATTGGTGCATCATGACCACTGGACCCACCCCAACCTGCATAACTCACAGATTTATAAAAAGCATCACGTTCAGGTATGTTATAATTCACTGGAAACTTTGGTTCACTGTTTCCATTGGTTAATTCCTGTAGTTCAAGATATGACTCCCAACTATTTTTAAAGTAGCCCCAATATTTCTTGTTTTCTTCTATATCGCGACCAACCTCCTCAATGTATTCCCAAACTTTGGGTAAAACACTTAAAAGTCCTGCTCCCCATTTTTTTGGAGGTATCTTCTGTATAGCAAAGGCTGTAAATAAAGCTGCAGTAACAGCCCCAAGATAACCTAAAAATAAAATCATTGTCTTTAAAGATTGCTAATTTTAGGTCACTTACATTATGATGACCATATTTACATAATAACGGCATTTTGACATGAATCATGGATTCAATGGCTGTAGTAGTGAAGATATAAAAGCAAGAACAGAAATGGCAATTCATACAGCTTTTAGAAGACAGAAATTTGGAAATATGGGAAAGCGATAAAAAGGATGGATCAAAGTTATGGTCAATAAAAGCGAGAATGTTAGAAGGATGGAGGATTTGAGATGTGGTTCTGGAAAATGGTGGATTGCATAGACTTATGCAAACCTAAGGTCTTTTATTTCATTTATAAATTGATATTAGATAAAAGGATATGAAACATTCATGGTAATGGCTTCTTCAAGTAAGTAATCGAAGGAAGAGTTGAAGGTAAAACATCTAAGAAAAGCAAAAGGATTGAAAACCTAAATCACTATAAAGGTTTGACTAAACGAAAAGAAATGCAGATAACAGGAAAACTTAGCAAACTGTATACCAAGCAACACTTGTTGATAGACAGAACATTAGACAGTGACTTGATAATTGATACATGATCTGAAATCATTGCTTTATTATGAAAGGTGAATACCTGTAGGGTGATTATGAGTCATCCTTCCACTTTCAACAGCAATTTCAATTAACATTTCAAATTGATCTTCACAAGGAAACATCAAACCTATACACATGGATCTCATAGCTGCACCACATCCGCCACCTCGTTCATTAAATGGTATAATGTAACCTTTTTCCTCAGGAGGTCGTAACATGAAACATGCCTTTGTTGTGGTCTGCCCAGGAGCTCTTTCTCACATATCCTCAGCACATGTCTTCTTGTACTTTGTAGCCATAATGCTCAATAACTCTTCCGTTGTTGTCCATTCAGAAACCAACGCTTCTGCTGTAGCAATGTGTAGTACAGTGTCGTCACTAACCCTCCATCCTTTAATGTCAATTTTATCAAGTCCTCCGAGTTTTTCTAGTTCTTGATGAATTTGAGTACCACTGTAACAGAATTCCCACAACCCATTCTTATAACCTAGAGCATCCCCCACTCCACTGAGAACTATATCTGCTTCGTATTTCTCGCATAATTCGACCGTATTTTCATAAGCCATTTTTAATGTTTACTTCACTGTAGTTTAATGAATGCTTAACGTGGGTTTTTGAAACCCGGAAAACACCAGGCTTACCTCAACTTACAAAAACAAAAATCTCTCCTTTGCCTTATTTCAACATTGTTTCAAACTATTCTGTTTAGATTTAGACGAGAGCGTTGGGAGACTGGGAGGGTTATTTTGAAATCATTAATCTTTACCCGATTCTATGATCTTCAATCTGATTAATATGTTGCTTGTTGGAAAGATACCTTAAAATTTAAAAGTTCCCTTCCTTAGATTATGGATTGTCCGACAAGGATTTAGTACAAACTTCACAAAATTTCACAGAGAGTAAATTTGATAGCTCTTGGTAAATTCTGGCACATCCCATTGTTATAAATATGCCACTAAAATTTAATACTGTTACTGCATTAAGATTTTTTCTCCCTTCACCCATAATATACACAACAAAATCACAACAGTACATTGAATTGTGCATCAAAATTATTGATTGATTTACAATGTCTCATAAGAATTATATATTCCACATGACAGCTTTCACATGAAGAGAGACCTAAATGAACATAAAAATTAAACTTAAAATCATAAACAACTGGACAGAGGGGGTAAGTATGAGCGATAATGAAGAGAGAAAGAATCTGACAAAATATGGCCTAATTTGGGCATACAAGGGGGTGGGGGTCAGAGAAGTGGAATCTATGAACTTAAGAAAATGAAGACACGGGATTTTTTAATATACCAATAGATATGAGAGTGTAGATGGCTCACTATTCACACTGTGATTGACAGAAGTTTCTCACCCCAGTCCTAATCCTCATCTTCATCTTCACCAGCGGATCCACCTTGTCCTCCTTTCTTCATGTTCTTACGTTTTACACGACCAGGTTGACCACCACCATATGGTGATTTAGAACTAAAATCAATGTGTTTCTGCGAATCCAAACGTACAATATAGAAAGGCACGTTGACTAACTGTTCACGAACCCTGAAATCAAAGATGGGCACGGTTGGCCAAAAACGCTTTCAGCTCGTCAGAACAGCAAGAATTTCTCCACCTTTTACAGCAAGTAGCAAGATCAACACATCAAAATCAGTTCAACGATGCATTGTAAGCACTTCGAAGCTCATCAGTTTATGATAAAGCCCATATCCAAAGCTACGTTGGAAACACATGGATGACTTGCAAAGAACGGTGGGCTCAAATTTTCAGAAAGCAACAAACTGTTAATATAGTGAACACCAACAACGGCGTCGAATCGCAAAACAGGCACTTTAAGTAAAATTATCTTCCAAGAGCTATCGACAAATCAATATATGTTGTAGTTACAATAATGATAGAGTCATCTCTTCCAGACTCTTATCAGCACTACAAAGACACCAACTTCAAACAAAGCAGCCAATACAGAAAGTGCAACAAGAATGCTCCATACTATTTGCATAATCGCCCAAACCACTTTATCAAGAACTGTATGAAAAAATCATTGCATCGCGCAAATTTCGGGATAATGATGTTGATTGCATCGACAATAATAAGCTTCTGGGAATCATTTTAGATGAAAACCTAAGTTTTTCAAATCATATTGATAAGCTATGTTCCAAATTACCTAAACGAATTGGCCTTCTTAAAAAGTTAAGATATTATCTACCATTGGATGAACACATTGCGTTTTATAATGCCACTATTAAATCTTCTATGATGTTTGGTAGCTGTGTTTGGTCAAATACAACAAAAGATAACTTGGATCAAATTATAAAATTACAAAGGAGAGCAGCTCGCGTAATTCTACATGCCTCAACACGCGATAGGAGTATTCCACTCTTTTCCAATTTGGGTTGGATACCTTTTGGTAAGGAAGTGGAAATTAGAAAGGCCATGATTTGTCATAAACGTTTCTATGGTAACTGTTCATCTTATAGTATTGATATTTTACCAACAAATGCCAGTCGCCACAATAGAAATACTCGTTATAGAGACTTAACTATTTGTTTACATAAAATAAAGAGACAAAATGATGGTGGGAGATCTTTTGCAGCTACTGCAAGTCGATTTTGGAACAGTTTACCTTTAATATGCGTAAGCTTTCATCAGCTACACTTTTTAAAAAGAAACTTTATGATAAAGCTAATTCAGATATGCTCACAAAATAATTTATTGTTTAGTTTTTTTAGTAATATAGTCTTATGTAATTCTGGTTTTTAAATTTTAATTGATCTCTTAGTTTGTTAGTTTGAGGGCCACAAGTTTTTCTCACTTGTTGTATCACGTGTTACCCTCTTTTAATAAAGTTTCATCATCATCATCATCATGGGTACAGACAGCAAATTTCTCTTCAGCTCATGCAGATAGAGTACGTAGAATATTCATATATATTGGATATATTGTATAAAGTTGCTTTGAAATTTATAATTTTTAGCGAATTATCATATGCATAATGCATTCATGAATTTTTCCTCCTGCCAAATATCGTTCTTAAGACGCACTGCAACTGTGATTTGTTGTTAAAGCAATTTTCCATTGAATCATTTGTTCTTAATGTCATGATATTGAATAGTAACTCATGTTTGCAAAAAGAAATAATGAATGAACGTTTACCTAAATGTTACAACATTTAGTTTCTCTGAAATCTAATAAATTTGGCAGCTAAAATAACAAACTGTAATGAGTACATAAGTAAGATTTAAGTCACAAATTAGCTAAAAGGTTGTGAACTTCTTCCAAGGTGACTTAGAATTTGTCATATGAATGTTTTATGCAGTGCGGTATTTGAAATTAAATGAAGAAATGATCTTCGCACTTTTGCTGGACAATTTAAGCAATCGTCTCAGGACCTGAAAAAATCAGGTGACTCAACGTGATTCGAGCCCATGACCTCTGCGGTGCCGGTGCAGTGCTCTGACCAACTGAGCTATGAAGTCACACAGTGGCGAGCAGGTCAATATTGTTGGGCTCATGTTTTCTCGTGAGAGGAGTGTCGTGAGAGAGCCACTGTGTGACTTCATAGCTCAGTTGGTCAGAGCACTGCACCGGCACCGCAGAGGTCATGGGTTCGAATCCCGTTGAGTCACCTGATTTTTTCAGGTCCTGAGACGATTGCTTAAATTGTCCAGCAAAAGTGCGAAGATCATTTCTTCATTTAATTTCAAATACCGCACTGCATAAAACATTCATACGACACTCCTTTCACGAGAAAATATGAGCCCAACAATATTGACCTGCTCACCACTGTGTGACTTCATAGCTCAGTTGGTCAGAGCACTGCACCGGCACCGCAGAGGTCATGGGTTCGAATCCCGTTGAGTCACCTGATTTTTTCAGGTCCTGAGACGATTGCTTAAATTGTCCAGCAAAAGTGCGAAGATCATTTCTTCATTTAATTAGAATTTGTCAATAGTTTTTCTGTACGTTTCATAATGGCATCGAACAAACTGACAAATCATCTAAATATAGAACTTACCAATTTGAGAAATATGTCTCACGAAAGCACAAGCAATATTGCCGAAATTTCTAAATTGTCAACGATGGTATTGTCGAAACAGCGAATTTATGTGGATGGTTGTTTATCGGACAATATTTCGAGCTGTTACTGATGGTTTTTACATACATGCACCTATAAGATCCTCGCTATATTTAGTCAATTTATAAATGATTATTTGCTTTTCGATATATCTCTATTGTTGTCGTAAAAATCTCAATGGTTTTTATTGATGCTACTGATTTTTGGTTTGATTTTTCATTGAAGGATTACTTATTGTCTTTATGAAAGTTGACAAGCTCCTAAAGGGGCCAGTCAAATAAAAACATTTAGCCATGACATCAATTAAAGAATTATTAACATATTTAAATTCGTGTGTTTTAACTTAAGCTTCAACGGAAAATTGGTCTCTTTCACTTTGTAGAAAAAAAGGTAAATTCTGTTTTTTTACTGTGTAAGTAAGTATGAGTTACTTGGAATAATCAACTAGTCTTAGTGTTGTCCTCGAAATCCAATTATGAAAGCTCTCACTGTAAAATGCTTTGATCACAATGTTAAGCCTTTGATCGTTTGAAATTTCTTGTTGCATCGTTCAAACTCAACTGACTAAAGATATTCGTGCAATGTAGGTGAATGTTCTACCATTTGGATAGTCCAGCAGAAAATGCATTACAATTGCTCATTCTCAATATATCTGATTAAGAATTTAAAAACGCAAACTATCGTCTTATGCAGAGTTATTCATCATGAAATCTGATACATGTGTTTCGTATTTTTTTATATTGTAGATCCCACATGGATGGACTTGTGAAAGTCCCTGTACCAGCTGTGTCATTCACTTCTATTACTCTTACTAATTTGTCATTATTTATGTTTCATGGTGATTCATAGCCAAGAATGTTTATCTGTAGTTTGGATTTTTGTTGATGTCAGTTGTTTGTTCATATAATGATGATGGGCCCCATTGTTATATGAACCCACCTAAAGGTGGTCAACTGATACTCACAGAAGATCAACTCTGCACTAAGCATTCTTTGAGTGATAATATAACTGGAGTATTCAAGTGGTCACTTTTCCTTCGCACGAAGTTACAATAAGAGTGCATTGTGAATTTTATTCGATTGAAATGGCGGTTCATGATTTAGGAGCAACTTTGATCTATAGTCAACATGGCGACTAGACGTGTTTCGTGTAGTTCCGCCTCAGTTTTATTTATTTTGATTTGGTTTTTAATTTTAAAGATATTTTTATTCATCAAATACTGGATAACAGTAGAGATCGTTGTTTAAACTATTTTTATGTGGCAAAATCGCATTCTCAAACCTGTTTTATAAATATGAAGAATAATGTGTCGTTGCTTACGCCGAACAAATCAAGTAAATCAAGTAACTTTCAATTTGGCTGTGCAATTGTGGTGATGTCTAAACAAGTAATGAGGTCTGTAATATTATCTTTGCTTCATCGCTATTTATTACTGGCATTGGATGGCGACATTCATCTAAATCCAGGTCCAGTTCGTGCACAAAATCTTGTGTCTTCCCCGCAAGGAAATAGTTGTTTTAGTCTACCAAGTCGTGGCCTTCGGATAGGCCAATGGAATGTAAACCGTCTGAATGAAACAAAGTTTGAGCAAGTGCAAATTGAAATCCTTGGCCATGACTATAACGAGGTACGTCTGGATATTTTGATTATAAATGAAACGTTTTGGAATTCGCAAACCTCTACTGAATTGTTTAATATACCTGGCTTTGACTTATATATAAGAAATCGGAATAGTACTTCGAAAACTTTGAATGGTGGTGGTATTGCAATATATGTTAATCGTGATTTAATTGCTAAAAGAAGACATGACTTGGAAACAATCGAGTTGGAAGTTTTATGGTTGGAATTGTGCCCATTTAAGTCGAAGAGAAGTCTCATTATATGTGGCATTTATCGCCCACCAAACTCCGACAAAAATTACGATGTTCAATTGGGTATGAATATCGAAAATGCTTCCATGCAAGGTAAAGAAACGTTAATCCTTGGGGACTTTAATATCGATTATCTTGACACTTATTTCAAGCATCATCGCTTGGTTAAGCATTTGTTATCCTTATCTTTTCAACAACATATTATCGATGCTACACGTCCAATCAGTGGTAAAGTACTCGATGATATTTGGTCAAATAGACCCGAATTTTTATCTCATTGCTCGACTGCTGATATCTTTATTTCTGATCATTTACCTGTATGTTTCTTGCGTCGTTTTAAAAAAAAAAATTTTTGTGGGAAATTTATGCAAACGCATACTGTTATGACTTATCGCGATATGAAAAGCTTTGATGAAGAAAAATTTCGGAGTTCTTTGCAAAATGTGCCTTGGAATACATCATTTATCTTCGATGATATTGAGGATATTGTAATTACGTGGTACTCTCTCTTCAATAGTATACTTGATCAACATGCCCCATTAATTTCTAAGCGCATTAAAAAGGTGAATAAGCCTAAATGGCTTACTGAGGATATATCTTCAATGATGAGAAAAAGAGATATGCTTCTCAAAAAAGCGAAATCCTCTCGTTCCCATGAAGACTGGGAGTCAATTAGAAAAATTAGAAATAAAATAAATCATTCAGTATTTAAAGCCAAACAAGTCTATTTCAAGTCATCTCTTATTGAAAATCGTAAAAATCCTAAGAAGCTTTAGAAAATACTCAAATCTCTTTCTGGTGATACAAATGATCCCGTTCAAGTGAAAGAATTGTTATTTAATGGATCTCTTTTCCATCATAACAAAGAAATTGCTGAAGCGTTTAATCTGCACTTTGCAAATGTGGCTTCTAATCTTTTAGATGATACCACTGTTATAAATGATAACGATTTTTTATCTTTTGGCAATTTGAGTTTAGATATTCCTGAAATAAGTGCTGAGCAGTTTATTCAAATAATTCAAGATATTCCCTCATCAAAAGCACCTGGTCCAGACAATATTAGTGTAAAGATCTTGAAGACTGCTGCCCCAATTATTTCATTGTCGTTGTCAAAGCTTTTCAATCATTGTATTACTTCGTGTCAATTTCCACAGTCATGGAAAACAGCCAAAGTTTTTCCCCTATTTAAAAATGGAAATGCCACAGATCCAGATAATTATCGACCTATTTCTACGCTACCGATAATTTCCAAAGTTCTTGAACGTCATGTCTATAATTGTTTGGTTCGCGAATTTCAATCCAACGACATGTTTTATGTTCTGCAATCTGGCTTTAGGAATGGCTATTCTACTGAAACGGCTCTTATTAAAATTGTTGATCAGATATTATCTGATTTTGATAATGACAATCCTAGTGGCGTGCTGTTTGGAGATTTTAAAAAAGCATTTGATATGGTGAATCATAATCTACTTTTGGGTAAACTTAAAGCCTGTGGTCTTAGTACTAATTCCATCAAATGGTTCAACTCATATTTGTCAAACAGGTTTCAATACGTGTCAGTGAATGGCGTCTCCTCAGCTACAACTATTATTGATCGTGGTGTACCACAGGGTTCAGTCTTGGGCCCCCTGTTGTTTATCATATTTATTAATGATTTGCCTAAATCAATAAAAAACGCCTCAACGAATATTTTTGCTGACGATACAACTCTTATTAAATCTAATCATTACTCAGATGTTTCCTCTATTGAACGCATATTACAAGAGGATACAACTAATTTGAACTCGTGGGCAAATAAAAATTTAATTGTGCTTAGCTCTACAAAATCAAAAACTATGCTTATCACTGGAAAAAGAATTGCAAAGGAACTGGTAAATTCATCTACATTATTGTGTGTTCATATTAATGGGAATATGTTAGAGCAGGTTTCCCACCAGAAGCTTCTGGGAATCATTTTAGATGAAGACCTAAGTTTTTCAAATCATATTGATAAGCTATGTTCCAAACTAGCCAAACGAATTGGCCTTCTTAAAAAGTTAAAATATTATCTACCATTGGATGAACGCATTGCGTTTTATAATGCCACTATTAAATCTGCTATGATGTTTGGTAGCTGTGTTTGGTCAAATACAACAAAAGATAACTTGGATCAAATTACAAAATTGCAAAAGAGAGCAGCTCGCGTAATTCTAGATGCCTCAACACGCGATAGAAGTATTCCACTCTTTTCCAAATTGGGCTGGATACCTTTTAGTAAGGAAGTGGAAATTAGAAAGGCCATGATTTGTCATAAACGTTTCTATGGTAACTGTCCATCTTATATTATTGATATTCTACCAACAAATGCCAGTCGCCACAATAGAAATACTCGTTATAAAGACTTAACTATTTCTTTACCCAAAACGAAGAGACAAAATGATGGTGGGCGAGCTTTTGCTGCTAGTGCAAGTCGATTTTGGAACAGTTTACCTCTTACTATGCGTAAACTTTCATCAGCTACACTTTTTAAAAAGAAACTTTATGATAAAGCTAATTCAGATATGCTCATAGAATAATTTATTATTTAGTTTTTTAGTATTTTTAGTCTTGTGTAATTCTGGTTTTTAAATTGTAATTAATCTCGTAGTTTGTTAGTTTGAGGGCCACAAGTTTTTCACACTTGTTGTGTCACGTGTTACCCTCTTTTAATAAAGTTTAATCAATCAATCAATCAATCTTTATTGGTTGATGATGGCTACTTCGTGTATGAAATGGTATAAACATATTTAATGGACTTCGCATAACGGCATATGTACGTATGAACATTATCATTGAAGTGATTGGACTATTCTACAAAGATGGAAAACAAGCTAATGGAAAAACACGATCCATGTCTTGTGGTTTGAACGTTTAGTAGATAAGTGCTGTATGAGTAACTGCATGAGAAAGTTAAAAAGGGATCCTGGAGGTCTATTTTTATAATTTGAACCTTAATTATGAAAAACATTCTCACTAGGAAAAAATGTCAACAACAGATGTCACTTGCTTTGAGAAAATAGCTGGCTTTCAATTGCTACTTTTTCTAATTACATTAAACGTTTCTAAGGAAAATTGCAACGCTGCAAGTAGGGTTCATTGAATTTTAAAATAAAATGTTACAACAAATTTCTATGATATACACGTAAAAACTGCGCGGTGAGAGAAAAAGGAAGAGATCGCTCATTTTTTAAAGAGTAGCTCTATGTTTCTAGACCTACTAACTGGACAATGAATGAACCGAGCAAGTCAGAAAGAAGTACCCTGAAGCAAGCGTCCTTACTGAAAGATTCACACTTGCGACTTTAGTTATGCATAATGTTCACCAGTATAGCACATTTTCAAATTCCAATATCCAAGCTTTCCTTTGATTTGACGGACAATGGTTTTTATTCACTCTTACACATTCTGCCTTTATAATTAGTCTATCTGTATTTCTAAAATAATATTTACAAATGCCCCAAGAGAATCTTTTTATTTTATTGCCTCTCTTCTACAATACAATACTATGTCCGACTATTTGATTGCACGAATTTTGTAATTTGATTACGTTTTTTTGACACGTGTGTTTACCATCGGAAAGATGGATTGCTTAAATTTACCTAGTTGCTTAGACTAATTGGATCCATTGTTATCCTGTAATGTATACCCCTGTGAAACACCAATGACCATACGTAGTTTGTCTTCTATTACCTCTATTCTTGTTCTCCACTTCATCATATATCCATATTTGTTGCTTTTTAGGTCTCAGTTCAACACAACCCTTGTTTGAAGTTCCTAAAACCTTGATCTACCCAAGAAAGATCTTTGGTGGTAACATGTTAGGTATGGCTAGTGGTTGGTCATCGTCATTCGAGCCTTGCGACACCAGTTCAGTAGACGTTAATTGTCCTGAAGACGTTGAGGAGGTTGCTAGGAGCTTTATTTATAATTGTCACATAAAGACAGGGTCATAAGAAGTTAATTGAAACATTGCTTGGTTTTTTTATGAGAGGAAACAAAAAAACAAAATTCGAAAGCAAAAAAAACCCGTTTTCGGCCCATGCTTCCCGATACCTCCTTAAGCTCAAGGCACTAGAACGCCGCATGTTAACGTTTCGGTAGGAGATTTCGGCCCCTCCACGCTATCCTACTTGGGAGATGCCAATAGCAAGCTTCCGCCCATCAGACCCTGAGATCACCTGCGATAGGCTTTGCTCAGGAACGCAGGGAGAGTGCGGTCGCCACCGAAGTGTGGGCCCCTAAGCCACTGCATACTATATCGCACCCAGCTTCCACTGCTAGTTGACATCTATTATATGAAGTTTAAGCTTTATAAAAATATAGCAAAATTTTAAGGCGTACGAAAGTTGTGGGATGATTGTTATCGTTACTGCGCATGCGCAGAGGATTTCTTCGATAATCTGCGACTAAGTGAGTTAATTGACACAAATGTAGTGCAAATACGTATAGTTGGTCGTTGTCATGACCATGAACAACTACTCGAATGGACTGCGCATGCTCGAAAGCAAGCGCAGAGGATTTCTCTATTAAATTGTTACTAAGCATGCTATTTACTTAAAAATTGGTGCTAGTAGATGCAGTTCATCGTTGCCACGACCATGAACTTGTGTATCTCGTCAAGTTTATTGCGCATGCTCAAGCAGACTGCGCATGCGCAGATGATTTTCGTTAAAACTTGTGACTGAGCGAGCTGATTACTCCAAAATCGGCACTAGTTCATCCAGTTGGTCGTTACCATGAGCTTGGAGAGTTAGTGGTGTTGACAACACATGCTCAGATTCTCAATTAATTTGTGACAGAGCGAGCTCTGAAATTGGTACTTGTAAATGCGCTGAGCAAGTTTTCAATCATATATTTTTGGAATGCTCTTTGTCTTCTTAATCTAGTTTTGACAAATGCATATGAAACTCATCGACACTTTGTTACGTTACTCGTAATATCCGTGAAATCTCTATAACTTAATGCTTGTATATTGCATGTCATATTCAAGCTTTCCTTTGATTTGACGGAAATGGTTTTTATTCACTCTTACACCTTCTGCCTTTATAATTATTCGATCTGTATTTCTAAAATAATATTTACAAATGCCCGAAGAGAATCTTTTTATTTTATTGGCTCTCTTCTACGAAAACAATACTATGTCCGACCATTTGATTGCACGAATTTTGTAATTTGATCACGTTTTTTTGACACGTGTGTTTACCATCGGAAAGATGGATTGCTTAAATTTACCTAGTTGCTTAGTCTAATTGGATCCATTGTTATCCTGTAATGTATACCCCTGTGAAACACCAATGACCATACGTATTGTGTCTTCTATAACCTCTATTCTTGTTCTCCACTTCATTATGTATCCATATTTGTTCTATTTTAGGTGTCAGCTCAACACAACCCTTGTTTGAAGTTCCTAAAACCTTGATCTACCCAAGAAAGATCTCTGGTGGTAACATGTTAGGTATGGCTAGTGGTTTATCATCGTCATTTGAGCCTTGTGACACCAGTTCAGTTGACGTTAATTGTCCTGAAGACGTTGAGGAGGTTGCTAGTAAAGCGTCGCCCAAACCAGAAGTTAGTTTTCATGGTATGCTAACGGATTACGCGAACGTTGTTAGCAAGAAGTTCACATCAAATATTTCTGGTCTCGTTCCATCGTCTTCTGAGAAGGTTTCATGTTCATCCTGTATCTTTCTCTAATGTTACAAATGCTTAGTTTTTAATGTTTTTTGAAATTGTCGTTTTAATGACTATTATTTTAGAGCATATACATTGAAGAATCTAGTGGTAGTACAGGTATTTTTAAGATTTTTTTTCTTGAAAAACTCTCCAGTTTCAATTCTTCAACATTTCTCATCTTTATTTTCATCTTTAGTTTAGAATCCTTTCGATACGAGGAATGCTCGGGATTTGTGGTACTTTATACGATATATTGAATTTAAGTTTTATAGCTTTAATAACTCTTATCTTTCCATGGTAACTTTACTATAATTCTATGGATAAATTATGTTTTTATACTTAATAGATTATTGGTGATCCTACTTCACCTGAAGATGTTCAGCAAGAACGACGTATGAAGATACTGTCGTTAATTAACAATATAGCCCGGGAAAAAGGGTTAGATGGCCAAAATTATAAATCAGTTCTATTATCAGGACTGTTAATAGAACATCTTCCTCTATGATCCTCAGTAACCAATTCTGACAAATCCACCTCCTCTCTCTCAACATGGCCAACCTTTTATTGCTCCTACAAAAACTATCATAAAAATCAATAAAATGATAATAAATATTGAAACGTCTAACAGCTATAAGGCCGTTATTAGGTGTACATTGGCATCATTTAAAATTACCAGGAAGAAAATCACAAATAAGAAAAGATTATCGATATTACCAATGACACAATAGCATAACTTAAACGACCAAAGTACAACGTATGTATCTCCCACGACTACCAGCCGACATTTCGTACCCGTACTTTAACGGCTATTAGCCACATCTCATAACACGAATGGAGTGCCATTTTGCTCTTCTTGTGGAAATGAACTTAGCACAACAATAGCAGACTGATGTTTTGTCATCGGTGTGGAAGAAGATTTCAATATTTAGAATTGTTTTGTCCACTATGTGGCACACAGCGGAAAAGCGACCAGCGTACTTTTCCAACATTTTCTTGCGAGAAAAATGCAATAACACATTATTTTAAAAGGGCATTTAAGTATGCCCTTTTAAACCATCGCGCAAATTTCGCGATAATGATGTTTATTGCATCGACAATCAGAAGCGTCTGGGAATCATTTTAGATGAAGACCTAAGTTTTTCAAATCATATTGATAAGCTATGTTCCAAATTAACTAAACGAATTGGCCTTCTTAAAAAGTTAAGATATTATCTACCATTGGATGAACGCATTGCGTTTTATAATGCCACTATTAAATCTGCTATGATGTTTGGTAGCTGTGTTTGGTCAAATACAACAAAAGATAACTTGGATCAAATTACAAAATTGCAAAAGAGAGCAGCTCGCGTAATTCTAGATGCCTCAACACGCGATAGAAGTATTCCACTCTTTTCCAAATTTGGCTGGATACCTTTTGGTAAGGAAGTGGAAATTAGAAAGGCCATGATTTGTCATAAACAATAGGCCTTTTGCAGCTAGAGGTCCCGTGCTTAGAAACCGCTTAATAGCGCCATACTGGAGAGCACGCTTTCCATTACACAATGGCGAGTACAAGGCAATTTAATATGTAAAGTAAATTTTCTTTGTTTTTGTGGCGATTTCGGCTAGACAACACTAACATGGCGTCGAATCAAGGTATGTGACAAGCAAAATTTTTCATCAATTCTTTTTCTTGACTTTTAACTGAAAAGGAGTAAATTTTCACTCATTCTCGAAGATTCCGCAAGTGTTCAAAATAAACTTCAGTGCTCAGCGACTTTAAAGCCAAAAAAAAGATCAATTTACCACTGTTGTGTGCCTCTATGTAATGGAGATTCCAGATATCACTAAGACCTGAAGTTCCATCGCATTCCAAGTGCCAATGACGGCAAAGAAACCCGTAAACTTTGGCTGGTCAAAATACAAAGAGACGAAGGGCCTGATTTGAAGGTAGCTTTGTATTATTATAAAAAAAGCTCTTGCATATTTCTTCAGTGAATCTTAGATAGTGCATCATTTGTAAATAAATACGCACTAATGCTATGTTTTGTTTTAACTTTATAAGATATCAAGCAGTACAAGGGTTTGCTCGAGACACTTTTTAGAGGACGATTACCTACCTCCTGATAATGCAGGACGGTGTTTATTAAAAAAAGGGTCTGTTCCCAGCCAATTTGACTGGTCTTCAATGACTCCAAAAAGAAGAAAACTAATTCGCACTTGTACTGGGTATGCGGAATTGTCAATAATAAGTTTATGTTATCGCCTTCACCTGTACCTTGTTTCTTAATGATTAAAATGTTATTTGCTTTAGAGAGACACAAACTGAAGAAACTGCAATTGAAGAAACTGGCAGTGAAGTGTGCACAGTCGATCCTTTGCTAAAAATGCAAGAAGAGTTGGAAGGATTAAGATTGGAGGTAATTCTGAAAACCCAAGAATTAAAAAAAAGTAAGGAAGAAACAGCTTCTGTTATGGAAGAAATGAATGCATTCAAGGCCCGAGCACATAAAGAAATTGAAAATACCAAGAAGGCTGCCGCCGAGGAGTTAGCACTATCCAAATTTGGCTTAGAAAGATTTTCAACTAACAATGACTTAGTCAGATTCTACACAGGATTTGTTTCTTATGAACACATTAAGGCTTTTTATGAAATCATAAAACCCACTGCTGAGAGAATGACCTATTGTTATGCTACAGGAGATAGAGAAAGTCGTCCAAAAGCACGAACCATGCTAGTTATAGACGAGTTGTTTATGTTCCTGGTTCGTATTAGATTGGGCTTATTTGAGCAAGACCTTGCTCACAGATTTATAATACATATATCCACTGTTAGCCGAAAAATAGTTACATGGAGCAATTACTTATATTTCATGTTGGGATGTCAAGTAATCTGGCCTTCTAGGGAAAATGTCAATAATTACATGCCCCAGTGTTTTCGTAGGCTTTACCCAAGTACTAGAGTTATAATAGATTGCACAGAAATTTTGTACAAACTCCCAGCTCCTTATTATTACAGTCACAATTATACTCAAGCTATAAAAGCAACACTACCCTTAAAGGTTTGGTTGGGATCTCTCCTCATGGGGCAGTCTCTTTTGTATCTGGGTTATATACTGGAGCAATCTCAGATAAAGAAATAACTAGGTGTTGTGGCATCTTAGATTTAATTGAGGAGGGAGATTCAATAATGGCAGACAAAGGTTTTGATATAGAATATCTGTTATTAGAATAGAAAGCAATACTTAATATTCCCCCCTTCTTAGAGAGTAATGTTCAGTTTACTCAAAATGATGTTCAAAAAACCAAAGAAATTGCAAGTGTCATTACATACATGTGGAAAGGGCTATCCGAAGGATAAAAGAGTATCATATTTTTGATTCTGATATACCACTTAATTCATTGGGGTCAATTAATCAAATATACACAGTTGCATGTTTGCTTACCAATTTCCAAGGCCCACTAATTTCTGATCCTAGTAAGAATTAACAATTGTAAATATTGGATTACAGTTGTCTTTTCAAAAATAATTAAATGTAGCTAAAAAACATGTAACAGACTATGACTATGAGAATAAAAGAGATTTTCACAAAATTGTAGAAAATTATCCCAAGTTTACGACAATCACTTTAAAAAATATTGAAAATAAAAACCATCAACCTTATTTTTTGCCTCTTGAAAAAAGTCTTTCTTAAATTTAATCCTATTGCAAACAAAATGTGTGTCACTTATGTAGCTAAAAAAGTCACACCACTCAAGACCTGTCAAAGCTAACTGACACTGTACTTGGTAAAAGTAAATATCAGTGTTCTTCAAAATAAAGTCATTTGTAGCCACATTTTTTTGAAAGATATCTAACATTAGCAAAGTCATTTTCACCTTCCTTGACAACTTTGATTTCCAACAATCCAAAAGGGTTGCAACAACTCTCAGCTGCTTGTAGGTCATATACCAATCGGTCTGGACTGCAGCCCAACCAAGGACATCTGGGATGAATAATTAATCCAGAAGGAAATAGATTCACAGACCCATTCTTAGCAACATTAGCATAGGCCATTGCAGCTGTAGATTCTAAATCAATGCCTCTTTTCATAGCTGCAGTTATGACATGACGAGATGGATTGAGCTGTTTTACAAGATTATCAAAAGCCCTCGACCGTCTTGCAACAATCCCAAACTTACTTGCTGTGATTCTTTTACTTCTTAACATATGCCACAAACTGTTTGCACTTTGAGTGATTGTTTTCTCTTGGATATCGAGTGACTCTTCTTGAGTAATCATTATAGCATCTAAAGAAGCTTGTTGTTGCTTTGTGAGACAACTGGAACAATTATTCTTAAATCTCATTTCCGCTGAAGCCAATGGTAGTGTTGGAAAGTTGGTACAACTGAAATCATTGATAACATAGTCTTGAGAGAGCTTTTGCTGGTAAGAAAGAACACATCCTTTAGGAACTTCTCCAAATTTACTTTGCACAAGTGGGATACTTGCAAGGTTCTTTTCACTTGGAAGTATACTTGCTATTAATGGTTTGCTTTCAAAATCATCAAAATTTTCTTTTGTCATTGGTAAATAAACATTTGAAGGTGAATATAGTGTGCTTTTAATAAATTTGGTGAAATTAGCCCCTGCTCTTGGTTTTTTGACAAGCACATCTTGAATCTTCTTCTGTTCTATCTTTTTTCCTCTGGGTACACTCCATCTTTGAGGCATACTAGTGCATGTCAATGAATCGGGCAATGAGCGAAGACCTAGCTGTTTGCAATGGGCTAGAAAGAACAGCAATCCAACGACATGATGGCAGTATCCCCCAACACCAGCTACACATGAACACCTTGCAGAAATTGAACTGTTAACAATGTTGATCTTGGTTTCAAGTACATGTGGAGGCTCATTTTTCTTCATTGATCGATAGCATCGAGCATTTATGACAGCTAAATCATCCTTGGTTGTAACTGACAAAAGAATATTAAAATTTTTATGAGATCAAATTAATCACACTCTGAAAGTAAGCTTAGTAACTAAAGAAAACGCGAACAATGATTGGCAATTTACCTTTCATTTCATGTAAATATCCAGGTTCAGCAAAAAACTTGTAGGCCTTTGTGGTACTCTGACATCCTGACAACTCTTTTGCATACTTCTCGACAAATGCAAAAGTCAAAATAGGAAGAGAACTTATGTCTTTACTTTCGGTACACGAATCATCTGGAGAAGCATCCATAAAAACATGAAAATACATTAGATTAATCATTAATACCTTCCCGAAAGCCAAATCTCCTACTTGTGACTCATTTTTCGATTAAAAAAAGTCAAGAAAAAGAATTGATGAAAAATTTTGCTTGTCACATACCTTGATTCGACGCCATGTTAGTGTTTTCTAGCCGAAATCGCCACAAAAACAAAGAAAATTTACTCTACATATTAAATTGCCTTGTACTCGCCATTGTTTAATGGAAAGCGTGCTCTCCAGTATGGCGTTACCTAAGCACGTGACCTCTAGCTGCAAAAGGCCTATTCTATGGTAACTGTCCATCTTGTATTATTGATATTCTACCAATAAATGCCAGTCGCCACAATAGAAATACTCGTTATAAAGACTTAACTATTTGTTTACCCAATATGAAGAGACAAAATGATGGTGGGAGATCTTTTGCTGCTACGGCAATTCGATTTTGGAACAGTTTACCTCTTACTATGCTTAAAACATTCATCACACTTTTTAAAAAGAAACTTTATGATAAAGCTAATTCAGATATGCTCACAGAATAATTTATTATTTAGTTTTTTTGGTATTTTAGTCTTGTGTAATTCTGGTTTTTAAATTGTAATTTATCTCTTAGTTTGTTAGTTTAAAGGCCACAAGTTTTTCACACTTGTTGTCTCACATGTTACCCTCTTTTAATAAAGTTTCATCATCATCATCATCATGGGTACATAAGTAAGATTTAAGTCACAAAATATCTAAAAAGGTTGAGAACTTCTTCTAAGGTGCCTTAGAATTTGTCAATAACTTTTCTGTACGTTTCATAATGCTATCGAACAAACCGACAAATCATCAAAATATAGAACTTACTTATTTGAGAAATATGTCTTACGAAAGCACAAGCAATATTACCGAAATTTCAAAACTGTCAACGACGGTATTGTCGAAACAGCGAATTTATGTGGATGGCTGTTTATCAGACAATATTTCGAGCTGTTACCGATGGTTTTTACATACATGCACCGATAAGATCTTCGCTATATTTAGTCAGTTTATAAATGATTATTTGCTTTTCGATTTATCTCTATTGTTTTCGTAAAAATCTCAATGGTTTTTATTGATAGTACTGATTTTTGGTTTGATTTTTCAATGTGACATTGGTCTTTGCTATGCAATGAATACAATTACACTAAATATGCCATCTGTCTCGAACACTCCATGTAGTTGAGTGCACAGAGGTACAATTTTCACAGATTGTGGTGTAGACTTGCAATAAACGGGAGCCGTAATTGTCTTTTGCTCAAAATTTTACGACTCCCTGCGATATTTTTAGCAGTTGAGAAACCTCATGGCAAAGAGAATGCCCTTAAATTTTCTCCGAAGATTAAAATAGCAAGGTATAGACTACGAGATTTAATGAATAATTGGACAAAATTAAAGTCTACTTTCTAAATTGATTATCGTGTCATTAATCTTACCCTACCACATCATGTTTCGTTATTTTGCATAACGACATTAAAACGCAAATATCTGACAATTCTTATGAATTTTTTTATTTAAACGCATTGAAGGATTACTTATTGTCTTTATGAAAGGTGACAAGCTCCTAAAGGGCCAGTCAAAATAGAAAATTTTAGTCATGACGTCAATTAAAGAAATGTCAACATATTTAAATTTGTGGATTTTAACTTCAACTTCAACAGAAATTTAGTCACTTTAACTTTGTAGAAAGAAAGGTAAATTCTGTTTTTTTACTGAGTAAGTAAGTATGAGTTACTTGGAATTATCAACTAGTCTTAGTGTACTTTTCGAATTCGAAATATGAAAGCTTTCACTGTAAAATTCTTTGATCACGATGTTAAGCCTTTGATCGTTTGAAATTTCTTGTTGCATCGTTCAAACTCAACTGACTAAAGCTACTCGTGCAATGTAGGTGAATGTTCTACCATTTGGATAGTCTAGCAGAAAACATATAACAATTTTCTTATTCTCAACATATCTGATTAAGAATTTAAAAACGCAAACTATCGTCCTATGTGGAGTTATTCATCATGAAATCGCATACATGTGTTTCTTTTTTTCTTATATGGTAGATCCCACATGGATGAAGTTGTGAAAGTCCCTTTACCACCTGTGTCATTCACTTCTATTACTCTTACTAGTTTCTCATTACTTATGTGTCATAGTGATCCATGGCCAAGAATGTTTATCTGTAGTTTGGATTTTTGTTGATGTCAGTTGTTTGTTCATATAATGATGATGGGCCCCATTGTTATATGAGCCCACCTAAAGGTGGTCAACTGATACTCACAGAAGATCAACTCTGCACTAAGCATTCTTTGAGTGATAGTATAACTGGAGTATTCAAGTGGTCCCTTTTCCTTCGCACGAAGTTACAATAAGAGTGCATTGTGAATTGTATTCGATTGAAATGGCGGTTCATGATTTAGGAGCAACTTTATTGGTTGATGATGGCTACTTCGTGTATGAAATGGTATAAACATATTGAATGGACATAGCATAATGGCATATGTATGTATGAACATTAAAATTGAAGTGATTGGACTATTCTACAAAGATGGAAAACAAGGGAATGGAAAAACACGATCCATGTCTTCTGGTTTGTAAGTTGAGTAGATAAGTGCTGTATGAGTAACTGCATGAGATAGTTAAAAAATTACGATTAGCCGGAGGTGACGCTTGCCATCTTATTGAAAGCAATAACGCTAGCTCTACTTTTCTTATGACTTCAGCTCAGCAAAGATAAAATCCTATAGTAAATTCTATAGTATGAAGAAGTTATAAGCGCCAAAGTCTAGGTCTAAAACGCAAAGTCAAAATAAAAACAGAAGACGCATTAAGAATCAAATTTTTGTACCTAAGGTGGATATTATAGGAAAAAAACACAAGACCGAATTTAGTCGTCTGTGTATTTAGGCTTCACATTTGCTACTTATATCCAGTGGTTACTTCTGGTAAAAAAGCCCTTCCATTAAAAAAGTTTTGTGTTTTATTATATAAGAAAAGGAATCACCTTCCTGAAGCCTACAGTAAAAGCGAAAGTTGACTTATGCTATATACCCTAATATCTCCCATAAAATTACGTAAAAACTAAGTATATAACGATGCTATCAAAATTATTTGACTGGAAGTAAGTCACAGACATCCTTTAATGGAACATTTTTTGACAGAAAGCAGGTCACAGACATCCTTCAATGAAACATTATTTGACAGGAAGTACGTCACAGACATCCTTTAATGGAACACCGAATAAAGTCGTTGGATAACTACAACCGTATTCTGGTTTGCAAAAAGACGACGCTGCATGCACCATCATTGAAAATCGGTTCAACAGAATTCAAATCTATTGCACGTGGTGTTCGTACGGCAATGGTCAGCGTTTGGTTTCGATTTGATTCTCCACATGTCAATCCAAAATATCCAAGATTTTGTAATGCTCTGACAACAAATGACTGGAAAGGAGCCGTAAAAGAAATAAGAAATTTTTTTAGAAATCCTAAAGCACAAAAGATTGCAGATTTGAGACGACGTAATGACGAAGCAGACTTAATTGAAGGAACGTTTTCCAAAAGCTATAGTTCGGTGGATATTGTTTTTCCCTTGAAAAATCAAGCACTATTAGACTATTTAACTTTCAGAAAAGTTCTTAACTTTGTAAAAAATGTTATCAAGTCATTTCCCTGAGGAAAATTTAACAGGGAAAAAAAGGTGCAAGATTTGGTTTATCAACTTTTGCAGGAAGTTATTTTTCCAGTTTCCACTTGAAAGACTATCGGAACATATCCGGGCAATTTCGTCAATCGCCTACAAGCGCAGTGGTACAAAACTTGGCAACGCACTTCGACAAATCTTAACCGATCAATTCACAACATATCGCGGTCTTCGTAAAACGGTAGACGGAATATCCCTAATACTCATCGTTCTAACTGACGGAAAATCGTATGATAGTGTCACAGTGCCTGCAAAAATTATTAGAAATAATGAAATTGCAATTTTTCCCATTGGAATTGGCAATTACGACATAACACAGGTAAAGAAGATTGCTTCATCAAATCAACTCGTCCTTACATTGAGCTCTTTCTCAAATCTCATTGCTTTTATTTCCGCAATAACGTCGTCTAAATGCTACGAGCCTCGAGTGGTGGCAAATAACGAAACGATCAGAGCGAATGTTAAAAAGGGCGCAAAAAAATACTTCAATTATAAAGTCAAGCTTAATTTGAACCTTAAAATGGATTTAAAAGACTTCCTGGGCAGTACTATTCTTTACGTGTCTCGTACGACCCCACATCCTTACCGTTATTACTACGATTTAAAATTTGAACGAGCATCACAGAAGGATAAAGTTATTGTGATTTCAGCAAGCGCCACCATGAGACGATCAAAGCGATCAAGTCAAGAAAATCTCTGACCCATCTACATCTCGGTGACGTCCAACAGCGGACTCAGCAGAATTTGAAATTAAAGCAAACGAATGTGATCCAAGTGTCTGTGTTGAAGGTACAAATGAACGTAATACGCCATCTTCCAAGTTTTCTCCAAGCATTGGTTTTACATTTATCATTGCAATCACAGTTGCTTTTTTGTCGTTCGTTGGTTAACGGTTTAGGAACAACTCAATATACAGACGCAGTTATGTAGAAATAGATAACTCAAATGCATGTAGAGATTTTTTCTTCTTGTTTTCTTAGGTAAGATTTATAGCCAACCACATTATAGTTAGAAGCTAAGAGTTCATACATATTATCTTGTATGGCACGTTGTTGATATATTTACACTGCACGTTGTTGATATATTTGCATTGATTTAACATAATAAAGTTTCACTGAAAATTGAAAAATGTGTAACGTTACATTAAAGTCATATCTACTTTATCCTACATCACTTATTGTGTAGTATTATTTATTGTCTTTAATTTTAAACTCGGCTTTTACACAGGATTCTGTGCATGTTTTTATAGTAAAAAGAACTAGCAATTACAGTATTACAAACTTCTACGGACTACGTAAAAAATTATATAATTTATGGTGTGAAGGTAAGACAGAATTATTCAAAGTGCATAAATAATATGACGAGCAACTCACATTTACACATCAAGAGCGCACATGATAGTTATTTGTCTCTTTTTTACAAACCTTTTACTTGTTAACAGTTTGAAGTCTTGAACAGTTGAGCTTTGAGATAGATTTAACATTTGAACAAGTTAAGCGTCATGTGTCGATATGTGGAAAATTTTTCTATTATTTCATTTTTGTACAATTGCTCAATTGTTCATCTCATCTTCATCTCATCTATATTTAACTCATAACCAATGACGATGATTTAAGGTACAGCAAAACGGGCAAGCGCTACACGTAAAATTTTCAAAATTTATGCATATTTCATGTATGATTAAAATAATACTTTTAGCAATATGTTTGTAAATGTAGATTGTCCAAGTTGGTATAGTCCTGAGAAGGACTGTTTTTGTTGTTGTTGACTGACGTTTCGACAACCTTAGCGGTAGTCATCTTTAGAGTCAAAATGACTCTGAAGATTTGACTGTGAAGATGACTATCGCTAAGGTTGTCGAAACGTCTGTCAACAACAACAAAAACAGTCCTTCTCAAGGCTATACTAACCTGGACGATCTACATTTACAAACATGTAACGATACTCCCGGGTTCAAACCATTTACTTATAGCAATGTTAACCATAGCTAACTAATGCAATTCCCATATTCATTATGATAGTTTTGTTCTTTTTTCCCAATTTTAAACGCTGCTTCTAGATTTTACGATGAATATTGAATGAAAAGCGGTCAAAAAGAGAGTTTCAGCAGTTATTGTCTATTTCGCTTTTTGACAATTTTACTGCGTTTCCTGCTAATTTCAAGGCTAATTCTTACAAAATCGGCATAGCAACAGGATACTGTTTTGTTTAAATCTAACAAAGAATTTCATTGGTTTAATTGCTTTGCTCAGCAAAGCGAAATCGTCAAGGCAACAATGCATCTAGTACAGTAAACAAATACAGCATCGGCAAGGCATGACACAAGGCGCTTCGAGACAATATTTTTAACAATTACATTGCTATATAATTGGCAACAATTGGTGGGGGACTCGTTCAAGTGTAAAAAGCTCGTCAGAACAACAACAAAGCTTCTTTGCTTAAGATGACCGCCACTTTTTTGGATAGACTGCAGTTTAGCAGACACCGGGGAGCGCGGGCTCGTTTTGGCTTACGATTATATGGTAGGGTTCGGGTCAGTGTCCAAGGTGTCCGCTAAACTTCAGTAGTCCCGGCAGAAACACACTACGCAGTCACAAACCTGGAAAACGATGTAAATTAGTAACAATTACACTTCTCATTTCTATTGATCATTTTGACCCAAAATAAATTCAAGCATTTGAACAAAAACAATAAAAATCATAAGGCCGTATCTTTTCTTTGCATAATCTATATTCTTAAAGGACATTGGACGTATATTTTAAGTTAGGCTTAATTAACGGGAAATATCGCATAGACTTATAATATACCTTTGTTAGTTCAACCAAAGTTTTTGTCTTCATGTAAGAAAGGTTTTTCTGACTCCAATTTCAAAGTTCCGCGGCCATTTTGATTTGTTTTGAATATATGATTTGATTTGTCATGTTATGTTGTGTAGTGTGTGACTGTGTCATATTATAGATTATAAGATACAACGGATATTATGTTGATGTAAAATAATAGTAAAGTCATGTTAAGTCATGTTAAGTTATAATAGTATAGTCATGTTAAGGTGGCTCGATAGGCAAAATTCGCCATTTCCAAAAGCTTATGTTATCATTACAGAATTATTGGAATGCCATGATTTTTGGGGGACAGAAACAAAACACTTAAGCAAATTAACCATAAAAAATTGGTATATATTCATACAATTCTAAAAGTGTAGTGACCTGGCAAGTTGAGCCTGTTTTTCCGGCAATGAAAATTATGGGGTCCCAAGAAACTTATTATTGCTAAAACTATAATAGGTGTGGTTCCCAATCTTTTATCATATTATAAACAATCATTGAGCTATGCAATGAACTAGAATCAGCTTGATATGGCTATCCTTTCATTAAAAATTAGTATCTTGAAGTAAGGTAATAAAAATCGTCAAAATTCCATTGACCAAAATGCTTATAACTTGTGTTGAGTTAGTGCCACATCAAAAATTCTACTTCTTTGCACAAATAATATGATCATAAATCTTCAGTGAAAATTTCAGATCAGTAGGTCTAATAGTTCTTCAGAAATCACGAAAAACATATTCGGTCTAGGCTGAAAATGATAAATTGAGAAAATTAGCTGCAAAGTTTAGGATCACCAAAGCAATGCTCCAGCTTAATAGCGGTTGCCTTCTTTTTCTGTAAGTTTGTCAAAATATCCTTTTTTTCTTTGTCTTATTCTCTTTCTCCTACTTTTCTGCTTCTCTGAGCTGTTTCTGGTTGAATGACGAAGACAGTCATTGTCCGTTTTTTTCATTCCAGCCTTAGTATTATAGCCAGGAATGATACCCATGTTTTGCAACACATCTAATATTGCTTTAGAGCCGATGATATTGTAGGAATAAGAATCGTCCATGTACGGAAAGTTGTGGTTGCCAAACCATGAAATGCAACAATACATGATGAAAATTTAAAAGCCTTGAAATGTCAAATACCTCAAATCCAATTTCAATTTACTTGGCATATTTGAAATGAGTGTAAAGTGCATCAGATGACCAATACTTCCCTCGTATGCATTTGTACATGCAAGATGGAAATGGCCTACGACATTTCTTGCCAAGAATATGAAAAATCCATCTCGAACATCTTCGATACGCAACATGACGGTATATTTTGTGTATGACTGCAAGTTTGTCATCACCTAACGGACTGTTTTCTTCAATATACTGCCAAGTATCTATTTCTAGGCGTTTTGCCGATATGTTTTGATTGAAGGAAGCAAGTTCAGTCACGCAAGACAAGCCTGCATCCTGTGCCGATTTAAGTTTGCCATCATATTCGTCATATTCAACCGCTTTTTCATGAAAGCAAAAGCATTCAATCGTTTTTGCCATCAACTCACAATGGCGGCATTTACACCAACTGAGTGAAGTTTTACGCCAACTATACATATCTTCAAACTCCTCGTGTATCTGATCATCTACTTCGCTCGACGAAGAACTTTCTGAGTCAGAATTCTCACTCTCTACAAATTTATCTGGCATTGGCTCAAACATATATGGCTGAACCATAGCATCTTTGTTAATATTTTCCATTTTGAGTGCTGTAACAGCAGTGAAAAGTCCCAAACTTTGCGTAATAAATGAGAATGCTTGTCAATTTGCAATATAAACAATGTTCATCAGCGAAAGTCTCCCTGTTGTGACGTCACATATGAAATCTAATTATTTTGGCTGCTCATTTCAAGATGGCGGAACAGCCCTTGAAATAAGCAAACTTTCATTCTAAATTGCGCTTTAAATATATATTTTCAAACCGGAAAAATAATGTTTTACGGAATACTAAACTGCAATGAATGATATCGCGACATGAAAAAATATATGTCCCATGTCCTTTAAGATGATTTAAATTCCGTTGTATAATTAAAATCATTTCGCCCCCTATCGACGACACATGACGCTTAACTTGTCCAAATGTTAAATCTATCTCAAAGTTCAACTATTCAAGACTTCAAGCTGCTAGCGTGTGAAAGGTTTGTAAAAAAAGACAAAAATCCAACATGTCATTGCGGGCTTTTGATGTATAAATGTAACATTAAATGTGAGTTGCTTGTCGTATTGTTTATGCACTTTGAATAATTCAGTCTCACTCTAACACCATAAATTATATATATTTTTACGTAGCCTGTAGAAGTTTGTAATCTTGTAATTGAAAATCAATCAAATAAAGTTACAAATACAAACAACAACAATTTTTACTTAACAAAATCAAATATCACTGTCTTTCAAAAGATTGCGTATTTATGATGATAATGTTTGTATGTTAAGGAATTTCAATTTCTTTGTAAGCAATTATTATTCGTTAGGTCCACACCGTCTATTAGCTAAATATGTGTTATTTCATTCACCGTTTGATATTAATAAATGACATTTATGACTCATGAAGGAAATTCGTTTTAAAATTATAAATGGACATATTTTCTATCATGGAATAGTTTAAATATTTAAGTCGTTTAACATGTAGAAATTTTGATCCTAAAATCGGTTTATCTTTAAAATGATATCGCTCATTAAATTTAGATTTCCTGATTTTTTATGCAGCTAAAGAATGTCGATAATCTTTGTAACGATACAAGTCTTTCGTTTCTCTTGGTTCTTGTAACTCGTGTCGAAATATGCCAAATTTTATTGGTGTCAATCATCGCTTTTCGTATTTAATTCAAGTCTATAAAGTACGTAGTATAGAGCGATCTTTGACTTTTAGTATAATGCTACTACTTTAGAAATGTAGCTTTTTGAAGTGCCTGAAAAATACCATTTATACCAAACAATCTTTTAGACTTTATACTAAAAACACAATATCTGAGATCATTGAGAATTTGTTATAGACGGCTTTGTGCAAAGCTTATGATACCAGGCACTTGCCTTACAAACTTGTCAAACTTTTTACTTTTCGGTTTTGCTGCGTTTCCTTCTAATTTTTACAACGTCGGCTTAAAAACGGAGCTATTATTGATTAGTTCGAATACAACAAAGAATTTCATTGGTTTGATTTTTTGCCTAGCTTAGGATCGGGTATACACATGTTACAGCAAACAAATACAGCATCGGTAAGACGTTGTACAAAAGGCACGGCAAGACTATATGTTTAAATTTTACATTGCGCTATGTAATCGGAAACAATTGGTGGGGGACTCGTTCAAGTGTAAAAAGCTCGTCAAAGCAACAACAAAGCTTCTCTGCTTAGGATGACCTCAAATATTTTCAACAGATAATGGATTATTAAAACTAAACACGAAATTCCTGAACACTACGATATAAATGAAAGTCTTTTTTAAAACACTTCATATTCAGCAGTACAGTTCTGTTCGATAGGTTGGAAGGTGTTTGTTGTCAATACGCGATAATTGTAAATGGGATTCATTTTAACTTCACGTTCATAGACTAATTTTTAGCTTGAGATTGCGATGACACATATCGAGCTCTCATAGTAGTTTAATTTTAAGATCTGTAAAATCATTCCATTGAAACAGTAAACAAAAGATTATCATGTCAGGACAATTCTTTATTAGAAAGCTCTACATGCTAAAAATGAGTCATAACTCATAACCCTCTCCCTGATGCAATATACCCATGTAGTATCCTCCCCTAAGGCATAAAATATTAAAATTTATTGTTCAACAAAATCGATCACCTTCCATAGGAACATTTCGACTCTGATTTTGTAAAGATTAAAAATATTATGACGATGATATTTCTTATGAAAGTAGTTGCTTTAGGCTTTGGTTCCCCATGTTTCATTAAATACACATATATTTATAAAGATACGATTACTAATGTTAGCCACTGCCACAGTTCCAACTTCTAGTCTCTCACTAGTGTTATCCACCGCCATAGTTCCACCTTCTGGTCTCTCACTTGTGTTAGCCACTGCCACAGTTCCATCTTCTGGTCTCTCACTAGTGTTAGCCACTGCCACAGTTCCACCTTTTGGTCTCTCACTAGTGTTAGCCACTGCCACAGTTCCATCTTCTGGTCTCTCACTAGTGTTAGCCACTGCCACAGTTCCATCTTCTGGTCTCTCACTAGTATTAGCCACCGTTACGGTTCCACCTTCTGGTCTCTCACTTGTGTTCGCTAGTGCCAAAGTTTCATCTTCTGGTCTCTCACTTGTGTTAGCCACCGTTACGGTTCCACCTTCTGATCTCTCACTAGTGTTAGCTACCGTTACGGTTCCACCTTCTGGTCTCTCACTTGTGTTAGCCACCGTTACGGTTCTACCTTCTGATCTCTCACTAGTGTTAGCTACCGTTACGGTTACACCGTCTGGTATCTCACTAGTGTTAGCCACCGTTACGGTTCCACCTTCTGGTCTCTCACTAGTGTTAGCTACCGCCACAGTACCACGTTCTGGTCTCTCGCTAGTGTTAGCTACCATAAAAGCTCCACCTTCGGTCTCTCACTAGTGTTAGCCACCGCCACAGTACCACGTTGTGATCTCTAGCTAGTGTAAGCCACCGCCATAGTTCCACATTCTGGTCTCTCACTAGTGATAATATAACTGGAGTATTCAAGTGGTCCCTTTTCCTTCGCACGAAGTTACAATAAGAGTGCATTGTAAATTGTATACGATCGAAATGGCGTTTCATGATATAGAAGTTACTTTATTGGTTAAAATTTCGGTTACTTAGTGTATGAAATAGTATAAACATATTGAATGGACATCGCATAATGGCATATGTACGCATGAACAATAACATTGAAGTGATTGGACTGTTCTACAAAGATGGAAAACAAGCGAATGGAAAAACACGATCCATGTCTTGTGGGGTTTGTAAGTTGAGTAGATAAATGCTGTATGAGTAACTGCATGAGATAGTTAAAAAAGGATCCTGATGGTCTATTTTTATAATTTGAGCCTTAATTATGAAAAACACCCAAATTAGGAAAAAATGTCAATAAAAGATGTCACTTGCTTTGAGGAAATAGCTGGCTTTCACTTGCTACATTTTCTGATTACATTAAACGTTTATAAAGAAAATTGCAATGCTGCAAGTAGGGTTCATTAAATTCTAAAATAGAAATGTTACAACAAATGTCTATGATATACACGTAAAAACTGCGCGGTGAGAAAAAAAGGAAGAGACCTACAAATTCACCTGAATCAGACTGACCACGAAAACGTTTGGAAATCAGGTATTAAAGTTTTGTTCTTTTCACTATATTTAAGTTTTGTTTTTGATCACTCATTATGCTGACATTTATAACGTGTTTTTTATAGAGTAGCGCTATGTTTCAACACCTACTAAATGGACAATGAATGAACCGAGCAAGTCAGACAGAAGCACTCTGAAGCAAGCGTCCTCCCTGAAAGACTCACACTTGCGACTTTAGTTATGCATAATGTTCACTAGTATAGCACATTTTCAAATTCAACCGTTAAAAATTTCCGTAAAATTAAGTTTTCACAATTGTTAAATATTCTGACAAAACACACGAGTGAAAGCCAGCTATTAATGAAGGTCTTTAATGAAGCAATATAGAAATTTAAAATCTAATGAAATCTAGTAGACATCAAAAATGATTTTTATGCAAGTCATGACGTCACTCTGGTCATTTAATTTTTCATTGTTATTGGCAGGTGAATGGTCAGGTCATACAGACTGAATAATTTTTTCTCATGATTTATATATAGACTTCTGTTAGTTTTTATTTTTCATCTACTTATTAAAAATTCTGTTAGCACTCTGCACTCTTTCATTTTTTGTTCCCTACCAAAGTTTGCGTTTCTTTTGTTCCAACACAAAATATTCACTGTGTTTAATAGGGTAGCCAGCCCACTTTTTTGTCGCTCTGTAAATTTAAATTTTTATATGAACGACTTACGATCTGACTACGCTGCATGTTAAAGTAGATCATCGGGATCATTGGAAACAACAAAAATATGAAACATCTTAAAACTACAAAAATTTGAAGAAACTTTTCAAAATTTTCGATCTTTTTTTTATTAGAGGGTTTTTTACCAGATCCACCTGTTTTCCCTCCCATTTCGTTTTATTTTGAAAAGAAAAACAGTTTCTAGATTTGGGGCCAAGCGAAGCCATTTGTCATAACATTATTTATCGTAGTTATCATGAATATTCACGTTTCTTTTTCATTTCTTGGCGTTTAGGTTTATCTCCTAAAACACTGCAATTTAACAAAATAGATATGCTATGCGTACATATTGGTACCCTGCAATTATACAGCTACTGAATGAAGTAGATTTAATTAACATAGTTAAAATAAAATTATATATTTAATACTATTTACGTCAAACTCGCTCAAGATTGGAAAATGTTCTTTACTTATATGACCTGGCACAAGCCAAACTTCCAAAGACTTCCTTAGTTCTAACCTTAAACATGAGTCATATTTTAACCTTATTTGCGTGAACATAATTTTCACTTTGAATGAAAATGGTTATAACTTGCTAAAATTTTTCGTCAGATAAACCATTGGAAGCTCAACTAACTGTTTCCACCCAAGGTTTATGCATATCTTGTACGCTGATGACTTTGGAGACGTTTTCCAAATTGTTTAGTTTTTTATACACCCTGTAGACTACATGGCAAAGCAATATAGCTTCACAAGAAGCGCCGTGAACATTTCAAATATCGTATGGTCTAATCACCGTACCTATATTAACAAACGGATTGAGAGGGAAAGTCCCCCCCTCCAAGTCAACCCCTCCCCTCAAATGATCAATGTCCTAACTAAATCAAACATCTACAGCCTGCACTTTGTGAGGTAAATAAATCTAGAGATGATGTTCCTCATCTAGTTTTACAGATATCTAGTTAATAAACTAACCTTCCAGCCCAGGGTCACCCTAAGGAAAACATAGAACTGTCAAAGCCTTGAATCTGACATTCTCCTTTAGACTTTATTTCTTTACAAAGTAATTTATTTTTATATTATAACTCAATACTAATATTTATTGTATGATTTATCCTAATGTTTATTTGAATGACCAAATTTTATGACATAAATTGCGACTTTAAATAAGGTCTTTTACAAGTAAGAAAATTTAAAAATAAGCAAATGTTAAACACAGGAAGAATGCATTTACACACTGCGGAAGAACGCTACCGAATCTATTTTTGTGAAATGTTGATTCATGCAACACAGAGCTTTCAAAACTATACTTTTGATCATATGTTACTTTAACATATGTTAGTGTTAAGGTTTACTTTCATTGCATCCTTTACTGTTATATGTATAGTGTTTTTTTATTGATCATAATTATTTAAAGTTGCGTGCAGTTGATAATTAAAATGTATTGATAATTTACAATGGGTTATTCAATAACAAAGGTCTTTTTATAATATGAACTGACTTTTGCAATAATATACATGTATGGAATTTTTGATTAGCGAAGTGAAAAAATCGATTTAAAGTTTTCAAAAATTGTGTCTTAATCATTCACATTCAAATCCTATTTTAGAAAGGTGATCCCTTTATTCCTGAGTTGAAACTTGTTAACCTTTATATTATTTAAAGTAGTCCTTTGGAAGTTGACTCATTTCAATGTTATTATGTACTCTGCATGAGGCTCTTATTTATGTATTTTATTTCAATAACCATTGTTTTTAGTCAGTGATGTACACCTAGCTATAGAACTAGAATGTTCTACAGAGATGTCATTAATGTTTTGTAATATTGAAGGAGATCCTGACTCACTTTTCATCTTCGTTCGTTGTTTAAATGTGTTTATGTAACAAAACTCGCATGGATAAAAATAATGTTACAATAAGGCATGAACTATAATCACCATTTTTAACTGATATATATGTGGTCTTATTGTTTATTTTAAATCTCTCATCCGTTTGTTTAGTATGTGAAATGTAAAGAACTAAAGCAAGCATAGTTTTGTTCACACGGTCGTCTTACTTTTGAAAGGAAAGTAATTTTAGAAAAATTAAGCGATATTTTAGAACTACACTAAGCACATAACAAATTGGCTAAAACAGCATCTCGATAAAATATGACTAAACATGCATGAGAAATCATATCTAAATTGATATACCAGCTTTCTAAATATTGACAATAAGCTGCATGGTAAAGGAAAGCAAAACCTGTTCAAAGATATGGGAGAGGTGAAATAGCATACTTGTCTATGGAAAAAATGGGAATCTGTGAAAATTGATGTGGGGGGGATAGCATGTCCAATCATGCATCACCTCCATTTTTTGCCGACGCCACTTTTGACTAATCGTTGTGTGTCTAACAAAATGGTGTTAATTGTATTAAGTAAACCCTTCATTTTAAAAGTAAGAACATTTGTAAAATAAGCAAATGTTAAACACAGCAAGAATGTATTTACACAGAAAAAGAACGCAACCAAATCTACTTTCGGGAAATGTTGATTCATGCGACACAGTGAGCTTTTAAATTTATACCTTTGATCATATTCAACAGTTTTAAGATTTACTTTCATTGCAACCATTACTGTTGTATCTACAGTGTCTTTATTGATCATAAGTAAATATAATTGCGTGCAATTGATGTTCGCCATGTATTCGTAATTTACAATGGTTTATTTAATAACAAAGGATTTTTATAGTAAGAACTGACTTATGCAATAATATACATGTATGGAATTTTTGATTAATGAAGGAAAAAAATCCATGCACAGTTGCGAAAATCATGTCTTAATCATTGGCATTCAAATCCTGTCTTAGATAGATGATTCTCTATTGCTGAGTTAAAACTTTGTTAAACTTTATAAGATTTAGCAGTAGTCCTTTGGAATTTGACTAATCTCAATGTTATTATGTACTCTGCAAGAGGTTCTTATTTATGTATTTTTATTTCAATAACAATTGTTTTTAGTCAGTGATTTATACTTAGTTATATAACTAAAATGTTCCACATAGACGTCATTAATGTTTTATAATACTGTTTGTTGAAAGAGATCCTGACTCACTCTTCATCCTCGTTCACTATTTAAATGTGTTTACGTAACAAAACTTACATGGATAAAAGATTGATGTAACAATAAGGTATGAATTAGGATTACCATTTTTAAATTGATATGTATGTGGTCGCGTTCTTTATATTAAATCTCTCATCTTTGTATGGTATGTGACATTTAAAGAACTAAAGCGAATACAATTTTGTCTACACGGTCGTCATGTGTGAAGTCTTATTTCTAAAACGTAGGTAATTTGTCGAAAGTAAAGCGAGATTCTGAAACTATATTACTATTTTTACATAACAACTTTGCTACTGACGCATCTCGATAATGTATGACTAAACATGCACGAGAAATCATATTTAAGTTGATTTCCCAACTTTCTAACTATTGGCAATAAGCTGCATGGTAAAGGGTAGTAAAACCTGTTTAAAGGTATTGGAGAGGTGAAATAGCAGACTTGTCTATGGAAAAAATGGGAATCAGTGAAAATTTATTTAGGGGGGATAGCATGTCCAATCATGCATCACCTCCAATTTTTGTCGACGCCACTTTTGACTAATCTCTGTGCGTCTAGCAAAATGTTGATAGTTGCATACAACAAACCATTTCTTTTGTAAGTAAGAAAATTTGAAAAATAAGCAAAAGTTAAACACAGGAAGAATGTATTTACACACAGAGAAAGAACGCGACCGAATCTATTTTTTGTGTAATGTTGATTCATGCAACACAGTGAGCTTTAAAATTATACTTTTGATCATGTTTTACAGTTTTAAGGATTACTTTCATTGCATCCTTTACTGTTATATGTAGAGTGTTTTTTTATTGATCATAAGTATTTACAATTGCGTGCAGTTGATAATTAAAATGTATTGATATTTTACAATGGGTTATTCAATAACAAAGGTCTTTTTATAATATGAACTGACTTTTGCAATAATATACATGTATGGAATTTTTGATTAACGAAACGAAAAAATGCATTTAAAGTTTTAAAACTTGTGTCTTAATCATCCACATTTAAGTCCTATTTTAGAAATGTGACCCTTTATTCCTGAATTTAAACTTGTTAAACTTTATATTATTTAAAGTAGTCCTTTGGAATTTGACTCATTTCAATGTTATAATGTACTCTGCACGAGGCTCTTTTTTATGTACTTTTTTTCAATAACTCTTGTTTTTAGTCAGTGATGTATACTTAGTTACATAACTAAAATGTTCTACATAGACGTCATTAATGTTTTATAATACTGTTTATTGAAGGAAATCCTGACTTACTTTTCATCTTCGGTCACTATTTAAATGTGTTTATGTAACAAAACTTGCATGGATAAAAGATTGATGTAACAATAAAGTATGAGTTATGATCACCATTTTTGAACTGATATGTATGTGGTCGCGTTCTTCATATTAAATCTCTCATCTTTTGTTAGGTATGTGACATGTAAAGAACTAAGCAAGCTTGATTTGGACGACGAGGTCGTCAGATATGAAGTCTTACTTCTAAAAAAGGTAATTTTATAAATGTAAAGCGAGATTTATATCTACATTACCGATCTAACAAATTAGCTAAAGAATCATCTAGATGAAATACGAATAAACATGCATGAGAAATCATATCTAAGTTGATATACCAACTTTTTAACTATTAATCATAAGCTGCGTGGTAGGGAAAAACTGTAAAACCTGTTCAAATGTGTGAGGAGAAAAAATAGCATGATTGTATTTTCTACATGTAGGACGCTGAATTTTCTTTACTTACCTTTGCATCCATCTTTACTGGATACAGTTTCTGAAGAGGCCTTCTTATGTGCAGTGGCTTTCCCTTGCTAACAACTTTGACTTGCCCTCTCTGACTATATTATCTTTTCCCTTTTTCAATCTCTCAATTCTTGCTATTTTCCAAAATCCTCTTTTCAAGCTTTTCTCAAACACAAGAATTGTATCACCTACTTTTGGACACAAACAACCCTTTACTTTGCCAACCTTATGACACATCCTTAAACTTGTTAAGTAATACTTCCTCCACCTGGTTCAAAAATGCTTTCTCAATCTCGCTAAATACCTAAACCTACGTTTGACCACTCCTGTATCTTCGTCATTAATAGTATGCAGAATTCTTTTTTCTGGAATAGATGTTAATCTTCTTCCAAACATAAGATGAGCAGGAGTCAGTACATCTACATTCACTTCATCTTCAAATACATAAGTCAATGGTCTAGAGTTTAACGTACCTTGTACCTCAACTAATGTTGTTAACAATTCTTCCTTGTTCAGTTTAATGTTACCCAACACCTTCCTCAGACAACCTTTCCCCAATACTGCCATTCTTTCAAAATATCCACCTCACCACGGTGTCCTCGCCAAATTAAACTTCCATATCAACCGATTATCTTCAAATCATGATTTTACCTCCTTACTTCCATAAATCCCCTTTAACGCTTTCGCAGTTGCTTTAAATGTTTTGGCGTTGTCCGAAACTATTAGCAAGGGTGCTCCCATTCTAGCAGTAAATCTTCGCATACAATTCAAAAAACAAAGATAACCAAAATTCACTTTCCTTGAATTGTGATGTCGTAAATCCCAATAAACCTAAGTCCGAAGGGTTGTCTACACCCGGACAATGTTTCCAATTATCCCACCTGCTCAATCTTAAAATCTCGTTAACTCTATAGCGCACAAACTGTTTCCTTTCTCCCCTATTACCGATCTAGAACAATGCAGTCATACTGTCCAACCAATAGTATGTACGATGAAATTGAACGTAACCATCTAAGGTCAACTTCACTGTGTCCATCAACTGTGCTAATATTCTAGCTGAAATCAGTTCTAGTCTGGGAACTGTCTGCATATATATTGGCGCTATCCTTGTTTTCGACGTAAGCAACTCTACGTGATAGAAACCGTTTAGCTCTGTCACAAAACATACGACCGCACAGTATGCCTTTTGGCTGGCATCTACGTACCCACGCAAGTAACACTTTACCTTACCAAGTAAATTACCTGATTCTCTCTAAATCGTCTATCCACCTCTCCCAACGTTTTTTTTTTGTCACCTTCCAGCTCATTATCCCATTCAGTTTTCTCAATGCACAGCTCCTGAAACAATAACTTAGCACAAACTACAACTGGACTTATAATACCTAAGGGATCGAATAATCCTGCAAGTATACTTAGTATAATTCGTTTACTTGGAATAATTGCCTTTGCTCTTTCAGCCAATTTCCTGAGGCTAAATACAAAGCGATCCGACTTACACTCCCATCCCAATCCTTGTACTTTCTCAAAACTTCCACTGATACTATTTTCTCCAACTGATACTTTGGCATAAGTTTGCTCATCAACCACTTTCGAATTACTAAATTCTGCCCTTCTTTCCTCAAAATGCTTCTTTCTCTCTTTTCTATTTCTTTCAAATTATTCTCATCGTTACTTAGCCACTTCCTAAGCCTAAATCTTCCAGCAACCAATCGCTCACTTGCTGACTCATACAACCTCATTACTTTCATCTTGGATTGTTAACCGGACACTAGATCATCGACATAAAAATTATCTTTGAGTTTTTTAACATATTCCTTGTCTATCTCTATGAATGAGTTTAAATGATACTGCAGTGTTGCATTCAACAAAAATGGAGAGCAGTTAACCCCAAACACTACTCTACAAAATCGATATTCTAAAGGTCTCACTCTCTTATTGTTTATGTCATCAACCCATAAAAATATCAGGCAGTCCCTGTCCAAAGTATCAACTTCTATATTCAAAAATGCCTTTTCAATATCTGCCACTAAAGCCACTCTCTTCTCTCTAAACCTTATCAAAATATGAAAGAGCAATAGTGCTAATTTGGGTCCTACATGCAAGCAGTCATTGAGCAAGGAAGCCTTGGGTGACTATTTACACCACGCATCAAAAACAACTCTTACCTTAGTTGTTTTTGCTTCCCTGCGAATAACCGCATGATGTGGTAAATAATGTATTTTATTAGCTTTCTCTAGTTCTATCACTGGTTCTATAATACCCCTCCTCAATTGATCTTTGATTGTCTTATCATACTTCTTCTAAAATTTTTGGTTCCCTTTTCAGCCGCACTAACTGACCCTTTAATCTTCTCAAGGTTAAGCTGTAATTTGTATAGTCTAAACTATGTCCTTCTTTCCAAAGCAATTTGACACTGTATCTGTTACCATTAAACACAATAGAATCCCTTAACGATTCATGAACTTCATCTTCCTCTGCTATTCTTAAAGTTTCAAAATCCCACAAACGGTTGACATTCTTATCTAAACTTAAATTTCCTGAACTTTCATGTGCAATGAAGATTACTTGAGTGTGCATGTTATCCAAATCATTTCTTGCTTTCATGGGGCCGGACAACACCCAACCTAACTTAGTAGACACAGCAACTGGTTAATCTATCTGTCCCCGAACAACATTGCCTTCTTGAAACCACCAAAGATAATTTGCTCCAATCAAAACTTTAATATCTAAATTTTCCTTATCCTCGCAAACATCTGAAAACCACAGACACTTTAAATGTGAATAATCCATCTTTCTCAACTCATGTTCATTCAAAATTTGAGATATACGGTCTACACTGTATGCCTCGATGCTTACACTCTCTCCCCCTCGTAAGTGACGATAACTGTAATTGAAATAACTCTCGCAGCTTACCTTTAGTCTTCTCTTGACCAAACGACTTGATTTCTATCCATTCCTTTTTACTAGCCTGAATACCTGCTCACTGTATAATCTTTCTATTTACAAAGGACTTGTTATTTCCTGACCCTAACCAACCATGAGATCCTAGAATAGATGGTTGGTTTGAACATCGCCTGTAAGAATCCCATTGGCTCCACCAATTAACCTATGTTTTGCCTTCCCACATGCATTACATTTATCATTACTATTACAATTCTTACTGACATGTCCTTTCTTCAAACAAATAAAACACCTTCCGTACTTACGAATGAGTTGTTTTCTCTTAGTTACAGTGGTTATTTTCTTACATTCCTCAGGATTGTGTTCCCCGAGATAATAAACGCATTTTCTTTTCGCTTTACTGTTCGTTGACTCCTCGTTGCAACTCTTGTGCTTTGCGTGCAGTGCTGATGCTGACCCCATATGTCTTTGTCGCGACGTTTCTCGTTGTTTCTCCCTATCCTGTCTCTTGGTTTTCTCGCCGATCGGTGTGTGAGCTTCACGCAGCTCCAACTCTTTAAGAATTGCGTTCAACGCATCCTTCATTGACCATTCCGTGAAATCCAACCTCTTGTTATTGTCAATCGAAATGCGTCCGGCCACCTCGCAATGACTTCCGGTACTACGATTGAAGAATATACGGCTTCGTCCACTCCTAAGGCTTTTAAACCCTGGTAGCTTGTCTCGCAGGTGTCGTATAACTGCCGAAGCTTGTCGATGTCTCCTTCGTCCGTTACGAGTTTTACGTTCATTAACTCCTGCATATGCGCTTTCTTGATCACGTTCTTTTTCCCGTATCTTCGTTTCAACAATCCTACAGCTTCGTGATAGTTCGCTGAAGTTTGGTTAAATCCTGATATTGTCGATCTTGCAGGTTCCAGTAGAAGACTCATTAAATATGCAAACTTGTCTATGTCAGCCAATCCGTCATTATTATTCATCAGACTATCAAACGATTCACAAAACTCTTGCCATTGTTGCAGCTGTCCGCTAAATTTCTCTACTTCCAACTGTTAGAGTTTTGCTCTTATAACTCTGCGCGTCTCACTACTCAAACTGCTGTTCAGCGTGCCATTTAATGTCGTTGTTGCTGTTTCAACTGGGACATTGGACTCCTTGACAATGTCGTTCACATCCAAAATTCCTTGCTCGAGTTCTGCCCGTATCTTGTCCGCATCTTCAATTTCTTTTCCTAATTCTTCTTCTGCATTTTCCTCATTGCTTTTGCTCAGCATATTGATAATCACGTCATCAAGGATTCTTAATGTTGCGATCTTGTCGTTCAATCCATCTCGTAGTTGTCTCAGTTCGTTTCTATCAATCTCGCCGTCCGTTTCTCGTATTTTGTGTTTTAATTTACAAGCAATTTTCCTCGCTGATCCTCTATATCCTGCTCGCAGTCATTTCTTTCTCATAAATTCATCCATTATGCTATTGGACAAACAAACTTGAATTTCCAAGTAGATCTCCAACTAAAATATCTCCAACTCTAAGGACCACGTATTGCATTTTTCTCCTTTGCGTGTTACAAAGCAGTTATGCGTCTGCCGATTCGTTTCGGGACTGTATACTGTCCTACTGTAGTGGACACACAACTCTCAATTTTACTCAATATAACTATTCCGCATCACAGATAATCTTAAACATTTCAAAGTTTGATATTCACAGCCAGCGACAGAAGAACCCTGACTTTCAACGTGTCACAACTAATAAAATATTAACATAAGTTCCTATTTCCGTTCTTGCATAAGTTCCTAGTATCAAATAACAATTATCAATTACTTATTTACATAAGTTCCGACAATTAGATTTCAAATACATATTCCATTATGGTGCAGTCAATATTGAAGCAAAGAATTAAACCTGTTTGAGGAAATATTTTTCATTGGCCTTATAGTCGCTTCAAATTCACAACATACACGAAAAAGCACAAATTAAGGTACGCTAGACACATAATATCTTATGATCATTACTCAATATGGCGACAGTCTCACTTTCTCCAAGGTAGTACTGCATTTAAAATCTTAAATACAAATTTTGTCAAAGGCATTTTTTAATAAAACGATGTTTCAGTTCAAGCAACAACATCCAAACTATAAAACTGTGGAGAAATTATCAACATCCTCTCAGTGGCGTGCTTTAATGGTGGGCAGGGGCCGTGGCTCCCTTAATGTTGATTTTTAGGAGGCGCTGGAGTAAACAAGGGTGTCAAATTTTAAAATTACATTGGAGAAACGCATTTGTCATTGTACAGTTAGTATGATTTCACTCCCCAAAGTACAGGAAATGGCATTTTAGAGCTTAATAAAAAAATTTCCCTAGGAGCATTTACCCCCGGACTCCCTAAATACGACTCGCACCTTAGGTTTAAAGTGTATGTATTTATGGCCCGTTTTCAGTAATAGCTGACTGCCCCCCCCTAGAGTGTTCCTTGCACGCAACTAACCCCCCTATATTGAACAAAATTATTAAAAATATCTGTTAACCCAACAGAACTTTGTCAAACCAATTAAAATTTGCTCGCAAAGTGTCGTCATTTGACGGCCTCCATCATTTTTCCGTTTAAAAAAATGTGCTAAATTTTACTTTTCTTACATGACATACATCACGGAGAAGCAACTGACTGACTTTTAAGCTTAAGCTTTGTTTAACGGCTCAGATATTTCATTTTCACTGGAAAATGTTGCACTTTGCCCCAGATTACGCTACGTTGATGTGACTTATATAAATCAATGGCCAAGTGGTAAGTTCCTTTCCCATAAATCAATACTAAACGTTCATCCCCATGAATGACTTTCGTTGGCTTTCTCAACTCTTCATAGTCCGACAAATAGTCATGTTCAAACATCATATGCTAAGTGGCACCAGAATCAACTATCCAATCAAATCTATTCTCTTTTTATTTGTGATAAACGCCACCTAATCAATTTTTCTTGATAATCTTTCTTAGCACAATGTGCTGACTTTTTTCCTTCGTAGTGGAAATAAAAGATTAAATTGTTCTTTCTTTGTAGACAATATCGTGTAAAATGTCTTCATGAGTGACATATTCATTTATAAGAATGCTGGCGTTTATTTTTGTTTTTGCTGTAGTCCTTTTTTTCCTTTCACCCTAAATGATCAGTGAGCAGCGTGAGTCTTTTCATCTTTTTTGGTATTTAGTATTAGATGAGCATCATTCAGTAAAATGCCTTTAACGTTTTGAAAAGATTTTCCTCCAATCGCATCTAAAGCTATAATCAGTGGCTTGTAGTCTTCCGGTAAACCTGCAAGCAATATCTTTTATCATTTTTCCCAATTCCCATTTCTTTTAGTTTGTCGTGATGAGATTTTAATTTCTTGATCGAGTTTATTTTCAACACTTTCAACCTTCAGGAATTATATTGTTAGACATTTTAAATGAACGACGAGTTTTTTAATCGTAAACATGTTTCGGCATGCTTATGCCATCTTCAGTACATAGAATGAAGGTGATTAGCTATTTACATGATATATATATATGTATGTGACTATCGTTAAGTGTGTTAAATTACAGAATTAGTGTTAAATATTGTATTAATGTGGCATATTTGTTTGTTGAGGTCTGGTTTGAGCTTTTTAATGTAGAGCGCTTCTCTCAGTTTAAGAGAAAAAGGAGAGTTGGCGGTGTCTAAGATGCGAAAACATGAATGGTTGTATTTTGATTTGCAATGTGGTGAAGTGTGAAGATGTTTATAAATATGTGAGTTTTTGTCGGAATGTGTGTGTTCTTTGATGCGTGTGGAGAGATGGCGAGTTGTCTCACCAACGTAACGGGAATTACATCCCGCACATGAAAATTCATAAACCACGCAAGATTTGAGTAGAGATGGAATACTGTTTTTAAAACTAAAAAGATTTTTTATTTTGTAAGATGAGAAGACCAATTTGATTTTTAAGTCAACACAGAAGCGTTTTATTAACTTCCGTAGTTTTTGTTGCGTGGTGTGTGAGTATGAGCCAATGTAAGGAAGTTTGAAATAGTATAGACCCATTGCATGTGACGTCACAGTCCCGGTGACGTTACATCTGGAGGACAAGCAAACGCGACATGTAAATAGCAAAGCAATATTATTGTCAAGGATGGTTAACTTTTGCGGAATTTATGGCTGTTCAAAGCGTGCTGATACGGATAAGGAATTAAGTTTTTATCGCATACCAGCTGTGAAAACCAATGCGAGCAAAATATTGCAAGATTTACACAAGGAACGTCGTTCTTTGTGGCTTCGAAGAATTCGTCGGGCAGACATTGACGATTCTAAATGCACGTATTTACGAGTGTGCAGCCTTCATTTTGTTACTGGTAA
Source organism: Xenia sp. Carnegie-2017 (assembly GCF_021976095.1). NCBI lineage: Eukaryota > Metazoa > Cnidaria > Anthozoa > Malacalcyonacea > Xeniidae > Xenia > Xenia sp. Carnegie-2017. The sequence continues at coordinate 3,569,537 of NW_025813486.1, forward strand.
GCCAATGAGTTGAAAAAAGCTTTGTTGTGTTCGTTTGTGTCATTTTATACCATTTGTTGTTTAGTTTACAATGACAGGGAAACCATAGGCTTTAACGGACTAAACTAATCCAGACTGGGCTCCATATCAAAACCTTTGACATACATATGTCGAAAAAGTTGATGTCGATCGCTTTGCTCGTATTTCGGAAAGAAATGAAAAACGAAAAAAAGTGAATCCGTTGAAACAGTACTGTCAGCAGTGACTCAATCGAAGAATACGGAGTCATATCAGCCACATCTGCTTCGTTGTCAGAATCAGAATCCAACAACAAATTTTCACAAACAGAACTGAGTTTGGATAAAATAACTGCAATGAAGAGCGAGATAAATCGCTTGACCCCAGAAAATCTTGAGTTAAAAAACAAGATAAGTGACATGACGCTTGACGAGAAATCCTTCTTAAATGATGACGAAAAGACCTCTTTTACACTGGTCTGCCAAATTGGAAGATCTTGTCAGCAACACTGGAACTGGTACGCCCCTACCTTATGCATTCTCCCAAATGCTCTTTGTCACCATATAGGCAATTGCTTTTAACAGTTATGAAACTGCGACTTAATTTAACTAGTGTAGGTTTGGCTTATCGATTTGGAAACATCAACAAGGGAACTGTATCAAGAATTTTCTTACAAGTAATTGTTCTTTATAATTGATTAAGCCCTCTTATTTTATGGCCTGATAGGGAAGCCTTAAGAAAGACCTTGCTCATGGATTTTAGACCAAGCTCATGGATTTTTTTTTTTTTGTTTCCATCGTTGACTGCTTTGAGATTTTTTTGTATCCTGCATTAAATCTTCTTGCGAGGGCACAAACTTACTCATCCTACAAGCACCACAACACAATTAAGTATTTAAATGCTGTCACTCCCCCAGTGTACAGTAAGCTTTGTTTCCAGTGGCTGGGAGGGAGAGTCAGTGACAAACATTTGACTGAGAACAGTGGTCTCCTTGATAAGCTCTTACCTGGAGATGTAATCTTAGTTGATAGAGGCTTTGATATCTAGGAGTCAGTTGGTTTGTACTGTGCAACTACCAAGATGCCAGCTTTTACTAAGGGTAGTGGCATTGAATTTGAACAAACCAGACAAATTGCTAATGTGAGGATTCATGTGGAAAGAGTGATTGGAAACATTAGAAAGAAATATACACTTCTGAGTTCAACTCAGCCAATTGATTTTGTCAATTCTAAAGAAAATGAGCCCACTAAGATTGACAAAATAGTTACTGTTAGCTGTGCACTAATTAACATTTGTGATTCTGTCTTACCTTATGACTAAATAATATCTTTTAAAAGATTTTGCATGCATACACTTAAAAATGTACTAATAATATTCATAAGACATTTGATTTCATTATATTTCATTTATTCAATTTTTTGGGTCTTGAGCACCATTTTCCATCTTGAGAAGAACCAAGAGATTAATGGTTCAAATGAATCCAGAATCCACTGTTTGTTACTGAAACATTTTCATGGTTTGTGTTTACTCATTTCCGATATTTGTCTCTTGCCACCTCTTCATGCTGGCAACCCCATCTTGTTGCTGCAGTTGAAAATATCTTCAGCTCTGGATAGCAAATGCTTGTGATCCGACTCTTGGAAGGTGAATCTCTGTTGGTACGACAAGCTGCTTTGAACCTTTGTGCAATGTTTTTAGTGACAACTGAGAAGCATTTACCTTAGCTATAAGCAAGCAATGATCGTCATATTTTTTCACCGACACTTCACGCACCCGTCTATTCACAAAAGTTTGATAACTATCAAGACTCTTATAGTTTTTTAACTGCTCTTTAATGTACGCACTGACCGAAAATAATAAATACATGCCAACATCAATGTAGCTGACAGCAGGCAGGCCACAGATCGATATCGTCGAGCCATTGATTTTTTGGTATTTCGTACGGATCATCTTCATTGCAATGTCCTAATTTCATTTTGTAACGCGCTTTACTATTCTTACACTGAGTATTTTCTATATATCCAGGCAAAAAACCTTTTTTTGACCTATAAAGCGCTGACTTTATGTTACTAGCCATATTAATATATAAAGCGTGCACATGTGCTTGTCCTCCAGATGCTCCGCCAGCAACAGTTGCTAAGGTTGCGTGACGTCACTACAAAGGGTCTATATGTTTGGTTTGTTTTGGCTAGGTTCATCTGATGCTTGTGTGTCTGTATGTGTATCCCTTGCATGGATTTTCTTTTTTGACTCCCAAACAAATGTATGTCCATCCTTACTTCAAAGCAATTCTAAATGCTCGCTTCACATGATACATTATTGAAAACATCTTCTGCATCACCACGTTCTTACTCAAGTAGTCTGGCATGCAAGGAATCGCTAAAAACAGACTAAAATTTACCAAATGGTTTTGAAAACTTTCTACAGTTGTCTTGATTTGAGCAAGACTTGGATTCATTATGTCCTTTAAATGCCCGCTCTTATTTGGACAAGACAACATCAATATTACTTTCTTCTCTTTTCTGGCTTTCATTCTCATTATTTCACTTCATGGCCACGTTTATTGTTCTTAAAAAATAATTTCTACACACTTGTTTTAATCCATATCCATCGTGTTCAACATATTGTATGTTTGAAAAAAGCAATTTAAGATTTTACGTTCCTGGAAACTGTCCAACCAATAATGCGTATGTTTACATAACCAATGTTTGTCTAAGTTTTGATTTAGATAAAACTGAAAGTAGGGTCAGTAAAAAACTGCTGTCCGTTGACAATAGCACACAACCAACCTTTCCTCTTTTACCAAGACGGCTAGAAGCTCCTGTATCTTGTTTTTTCTCTGATCATCATATCATAGGGATGCCTTACGGCTTACTATCATAGTTTTTCTGAGCTTATTTACATTTCACGTTAAAGATCTACCAACCGAAACGCATTGTTTTATTAATGCAAAGTAAAATTTTTTTCACATACAATTTATTAATTATATAGTTAATCGTTTACCTTAGCTTAAATTTTATTATTTATCTTAAATTGACAAGTCTTAGTAAACAATTCATGGTTTTTTAAAAATTAAAAAAGAATTTTTACCTCTACAGGTCAATCTTCATAGCTAATGGAAAACACAATTGTGCTATCAAGGCAATGTGTCATTTGTTACAAATTATTGCAAAACAAGTATATTTCAAATGTCATATGTTGTATATTTAATTTTTGGAATTTCTTGATTATAGTCATGTTGATATATCATTTTGTACAGATGGAATCAAGAGGAACAAGAAATCTGTCTTACATTCAGCAAATAATCAATGTGGTACAAACGGAACTTGCTCAATTTTTCATCAAAGAATGGAACTCTCGTTACAAATCAATACATGGTGAATGGGATGATAACAAAAATAGTGGCAAAAAATTTTGCACTTTAGAATCGGGTAGAAAGTTGGATAAAAAACGAGAGTTAAAATATCAGGATGGAGACACCAGTAAGTGGGACTGTACGATATTATTTGATGCAATAATTTTTTCAAATTCAATTGGAAAGCATCTTGACAAAAAAACAAAGGATGCTGTTCATGCTTTCCGTTGTGAAAGAAACAAGTACGCACATTGGTATGAAAGGGAATGTTCAGATGATGATTTTGATGATATAGTCAATATCATTGAAAAGTCATTTCAAGATTTGAAATTTTCTCTCAATGAAATCATTGAAATAAAAAATCATCGAAACTGTTTTAATTCATTCCAAGTTCTTCCTTCAAAACCTAATCATTTTTTCGTTGAGCGCACTGAATTACGAGATAGAATTATAATAGATCTTAAAAAATTAAGGAATGATAACAATGATAAACTGACATATTTTTACATCACTGGTAATCCTGGCTGTGGTAAGTCGCAACTTGCAAGACAGGTTTGTAAAAAATTATCGTGTGATTGGAAAAACAGAACTTCGTTTGTAATGACCCTCGATGGAAAAAATTTGGAATCTCTTTTAAAAACTTACTGTGAACTTGGATACCGTTTAAACTGTGACAAGTATATGATTAAAAACTGTAAAGATGAAAACTGTTCCATCACAGACAAAGTGAAGAATTTGCAATCGTTAGTATCTACACGATTAAAATTCTGGCAAAATTGGTTGATCATTGTAGACAACGTGGAGCAGCTCAGAAAAATTTCTTCGTTACTTCCCCAAGTAGGTGATCCCATGTGGATAAATGGACAAATAATAGTAACTATACAGAACACAGATGCCGTACCTCAAGACGATGGGTTTAACAAACATATTTCTATAACAAGTGGAATGAATGATAAGGAATGTTTTCAACTGTTGAAGCATTACACTATTGAACATGCTGATGATCAATTGTTAAATGAAGTATCGCCTGCATTAGATCGTCAACCGCTGGCTTTGGCTGCCGCTGGTTATTATGTCAGTCGTGCAAACAAAGCAAACTGCTCATTTACTTGGAAACAATATTTAAAGAAAATATTTTCAAAAGAACAAGAAAACATGGACGCCACTTTTGTTAAACTTAACTCGGTATATCCTAGAAGTATGTTACAAGCTTCACTTTTAGCTGTCAGACAAAATGCTGAAGAATCCTCAATATTGGCAAATGTTATTAACTTTTTTTCCGTGATATCGTTTGATCCTATACCACGTGACATTATTATTTGTTATGTTCAGAAAATAGATCCCAAACACTCAAAGGAAGATATATGTCTTTGTTTAAAGGACTGCTCATTGTTCTTGCAATCAGAAAATAATGACATTAGTCTACATCGCATTGTTCACAAAGCAATTATTTTTTATCAATCTGAACATTCAAATGAAGAACATGAAATGGAAAGTAACGTTGATCAAATATCTAAAGCACTTTACATGTTTAAAGAGAGAGACGACGAAATCAAATTAATTCCACATCTTGAAAAAATTGTTCAATTATTAAAGACTAACAAGACAAAAATCAACATGAACACTTTACAAGTTTTCCAATATTTTGTTGACAGATTAAGACATTTTGGAAAATACGATCGTGCACTTGAACTATTGGATAAATTTAAATCAGAAGAATCTAGTTATGACAAAGCTTGGTATTTTAATATCCTCGGTGTTTTATACCATGACACCGGGAAGTATAGCAAAGCTAAAAATCATCATGAAAAGGCTCTGGAAATTCGAAAACAATCGTTAGGTCCAAATCATGGTGATGTCGCTATGTCTTTAAACAATCTTGGTAATGTACTGGATAAAACTGGAAACTACGACAAAGCCCTAGAGCTTCACAAAAAAGCTCTAGAAATTCAAAAACAATCGTTAGGTACAAATCATGTTGATGTTGCTGCGTCTTTAAACAGTCTTGGTATAGTGTTTGAAAAAACTAGAAACTACAACAAAGCTCTAGAGGTTCACGAAAAAGCTCTGGAAATTCGAAAACAATCGTTAGGTCCAAATCATGTTGATGTCGCTGCGTCTTTAAACAGTCTTGGTAATGTGTATGTTGGTACTGGAAACTACGGCAAAGCTATAGAGTTTTACGAAAAAGCTCTGGAAATTCGGAAGCAATCGTTAGGTCCAAATCATGTTGATGTTGCTGGGTCTTTAAACAATCTTGGTAATGTGTATAATGATACTGGAAACAACAACAAAGCTATAGAATTTCATGAAAAAGCTCTGGAAATTAAAAAACAATCGTTAGGTCCAAATCATGTTGATGTCGCTACGTCTTTAAACAATCTTGGTGCGGTGTTACATGTAACTGGAAACTACGACAAAGCTATAGAGTTTTACGAAAAAGCTCTGGAAATTCAAAAACAATCGTTAGGTCCAAATCATGTTGATGTCGCTACGTCTTTAAACAATCTTGGTAATGTGTATAATGATACTGGAAACTACAACAAAGCTATAGAATTTCATGAAAAAGCTCTGGAAATTAAAAAACAATCGTTAGGTCCAAATCATGTTGATGTCGCTACGTCTTTAAACAATCTTGGTAATGTGTATAGTGATACTGGAAACTTCGACAAAGCTATAGAGTTTCATGAAAAAGCTCTGGAAATTCGAAAACAATCCTTAGGTCCAAATCATGTTGATGTTGCTTGGTCTATAAACAATCTTGGTAATGTGTATAAAGATACTGGAAACTACGACAAAGCTGTAGAATTTCATGAAAAAGCTCTGGAAATTAGAAAACAATCGTTAGGTCCAAATCATGTTGATGTCGCTACGTCTTTAAACAATCTTGGTAATGTGTATAGTTATACTGGAAACTACGACAAAGCTATAGAGTTTCATGAAAAAGCTCTGGAAATTCGAAAACAATCGTTAGGTCCAAATCATGTTGATGTTGCTGGGTCTTTAAACAATCTTGGTAATGTATATAAAGATACTGGAAACTACGACAAAGCTGTAGAATTTCATAAAAAAGCTCTGGGAATTCGAAAACAATCGTTAGGTCCAAATCATGTTGATGTTGCTGGGTCTTTAAACAATCTTGGTAATGTGTATAATAATACTGGAAACTACGACAAAGCTATAGAATTTCATGAAAAAGCTCTGGAAATTAAAAAACAATCGTTAGGTCCAAATCATGTTGATGTCGCTTCGTCTTTAAACAATCTTGGTTTGGTGTTACATGAAACTGGAAACTACGACAAAGCTATAGAGTTTCACGAAAAAGCTCTGGAAATTCATAAACAATCGTTAGGTCCAAATCATGTTAATGTCGCTACGTCTTTAAACAATCTTGGTAATGTGTATAGTGATACTGGAAACTACGACAAAGCTATAGAGTTTCATGAAAAAGCTCTGGAAATTCGAAAACAATCGTTAGGTCCAAATCATGTTGATGTTGCTGGGTCTTTAAACAATCTTGGTAATGTGTATAATGATACTGGAAACTACGACAAAGCTATAGAATTTCATGAAAAAGCGCTGCAAATTAAAAAACAATCGTTAGGTCCAAATCATGTTGATGTCGCCAAGTCTTTAAACAATCTTGGTTTGGTGTTACATGAAACTGGAAACTACGACAAAGCTATAGAGTTTCACGAAAAAGCTCTGGAAATTCAAAAACAATCGTTAGGTCCAAATCATGTTGATGTTGCTGGGTCTTTAAACAATCTTGGTAATGTGTATAATGATACTGGAAACTACGACAAAGCTATAGAATTTCATGAAAAAGCTCTGGAAATTAAAAAACAATAGTTAGGTCCAAATCATGTTAGTGTCGCCTTGTCTTTAAACAATCTTGGTTTGGTGTTACATGAAACTGGAAACTACGACAAAGCTATAGAGTTTCACGAAAAAGCTGTGGAAATTCGAAAACAATCGTTCGGTTTAAATCATGTTGATGTCGCTATGTCTTTAAACAATCTTGGTAATGTATATAGTGAAACTGGAAACTACGACAAAGCTATAGATTTTCACGAAAAAGCTCTGGAAATTCGAAAACAATCGTTAGGAACTAGTCAGGTTGATGTCGTTAAGTCTTTTAAAAAATCTAGGTGTGTTGTAATATGAAACTCGAGAATATGACCAAGCTTTACAGTTGAACTTTGGTAGCTACGTGTTTCAAAGAAAATCGTACCTCCAAATTATGTTAAACCTATTTTTAACACATAGACCGTTAGAGCAAGGCTTCCACCTGACAAGTCAGCTCCCCTCTTGCCCAAAAGGTATTTTTGGTAGTGAATAAAACGTTTGCAGTTTCCATTTTGTTAGTAAAATGAACCTAAAGATGTAATGGTCCTTGTCTATGTATAGTTTCACTGATAACTAGTTAATAAACTTACTCTACAGGCCTGGAATCATCCTAAGTAAAACTTAGAACTGCCCATGCCCTGAATCTGACATTCTCTTTTAGACCTTATTTCTAAAGTAATTTGTTTTTATGTTATAACCAAGTAGTAATTTTTATTGTATGATTCACAAACATACTAAAGTTAATTGGGATGACAGAATTTATGGCATAAATTTTGTTAAAAAATACTATCCTGTTAGTTTTTCATATTCTTTGATACATTCAGTAATTTTTTACTCGGCTCCATAAGTCTATGACCATATTCCATGTTCTTACATATAATTTCCAAGGGGTACACCTTTCATACCATATATACCACCCCACCATGCTGCAGCCAATATTCCTGTACTGTCACTATCTCCACCATGAAACATAGAACAAGAACACAATTGAAACCAGGAATCTTTTGCCATCATCAAAGCTTCGTAAGCAATCATTGGTGCATCATAACCACTGGACCCACACCAACCTGTATAACTCACAGATTTATAAAAAGCATCACGTTAAGGTATGTTATACGTCACTGGAAACTTTGGTTCGCTGGTTCCATTGGTTAATTCCCGTAGTTCAAGATATGACTCCCAACTATTTTTGAAGTAGCTCCAAGCTTTGTTGTTTTCTTCTACATCACGACCAACCTTCTCAATGTATTCCCAAACTTTGGGTAAAACACTTAAAAGTGTTTTGCCCAACTTTTTGGAGGTATCTTCTGTATAGCATAGGCTGTAAATAAAGCTGCAGTAACAGCCCCAAGATAACCTATAATTCAAATCATTATGTTTAAAGATTGCTAATTTCAGGTCACTTACATTATGATGACCCTATTTACATAATAGCAGCATTTTGATATGGATCATGGATTCAATGGCTGTAGTAGTGAAGATATAAAAGCAAAACAGCAATGGCAATTCAAAAAGCTTTTAGGAGACAGAAATTTGGAAATTTGGAAAAGCGATAAAAAGGATGGATCAAAGATATGGTCATTAAAAGCAAGCAATGTTAGAAGGATGGAGGCATTTGAGACGTGGTTCTGGAAAATGATGGATTGCATAGACTTATGCAAACCTAAGGTCAACCTAGCAAAAACCTAGCAAACTGTATACTAAGCAACACTTGTCGATAGACAGAACACTAGACATTACTGACTTGATAATTGATACATGATCTGAAATCGTTGCTTTATTGGGAAAGGTGAATACCTGTGGTCTGATTATGAGTCATCCTTCCACTTTCAACAGCAATTTCAATTAACATTTCAACTAGATCTTCACAAGGAAACATCAAACCTATACACATGGATCTCATAGCTGCACCACATCCTCCACCTCGTTCATCAAATGGTATAATGTAACCTTTTTCCTCAAGAGGTCGTAACATAAAACATGCCTTTGTTGTGGTCTGACCAGGAGCTCTTTCCCACATATCCTCAGCACATGTCTTCTTGTACTTTGTTGCCATAATGCTCAATAACTCTTCCGTTGTTGCCCATTCAGAAACCAACGCTTCTGCTGTAGCAATGTGTAGTACAGTGTCGTCACTAACCCTCCATCCTTTAATGTCAATTTTATGAAGTCCCCCGAGTTTTTCTAGTTCTTCATGAATTTGAGTACCACTGTAGCAGAATTCCCACAAACCATTCTTATAACCTAGAGCATCCTCCACTCCACTGAGAACCATAACTGCTTCGTACTTCTCGGATAATTTGACCGTATTTTCAAGAGCCATTTTTAATGTTTACTTCACCGTAGTTTAATGAACGCTTAACATGGGTTTTTGAAACCAGGAAAACACCAAGCTTCCCTCAACTTAGTCAACTAATAAAACAAAAATCATTTTCTTTCCTTTGTTTCAAAATCGTTTCAAACTATTTTGTTTAGATGAGAGCATTGGGAGACTGGGATTTGGTTACTCTGTAATCTTTACCTGATTCCATGATCTTCAATCCGATTAACAGTTTACTTGTTGCAAATTTATAAGTTCCTTCCTTAGATCATGGATTATCCAATCATAGATTTAATCCTGACTTGACAATTTGATTGCCCATGAAAGAATTTGAACAAACTTCACGAAATTACGCAGAGAGTAAATTAGAAGAGAGAAACATATATATCAAACAAAACTCACACTTTTTTTGAAATCATTGACTATAAAAAAATGGTGCGCAAAGCGTACACGTGGTAGCCAATCAAGTAAATAGGACTAAATGAAGTTGGTAAATGAACATAATTGAAATAAAATTGTATATTTAATATCATTTACACCAAACTCATTCAATATTTAAATATTAATTTAAGTTATATGACTAAGTAAGTGTTTAACCATTTCTGCATTTTTTGAACGTTTTAGCTTAGATTGCACCTAAGCCTCATAAATGCATGTGCTCACAAGAATCGCACCAAAGAAAGTAACGTCGTTTAGATTTCTTGTGACTTTTAAAGAGCGTTTTTCACTGAAAACCATTTTTTCTATGATTGTGTTTTAAAAACTTTTCTGACGTGTCTTACATGTCGTCCAGAGAACGTTTTTCTCCGTAATGATGAATACTGTAATTGTTCGAATAAGTACAGCGGTGTGCTAATTTTGTTTAGTTCCGATTGACTGAATAAATAGCAACATGCAACATAATACAAGTCAATTTTTGTTTCGTAATGTTTCTAGATATTTCTTAAAATAACAACATTTAGGCAGGATAATGTCACCGACGATTCTTTGCTTATTGCATATAACTTCTGCTTCATCTTTGTACGGAAAGAGACGCTTCACAGTTCACATATGTAGTAAATGGTTTGAACCCGGAAGTATCGTTATTTGTTTGTAAATGTAGATCGTCCAGGTTGGTATAGTCCTGAGAAGGACTGTTTTTGTTGTTTTTGACTGACGTTTCGACAACCTTGTTTGTAAAAAAACAGAGCTTTTGAAGCATATGATGGTTTATATGTCTATAAAACAGAAGTTCTGTTTGGTTTACAGTTCTTGACTAATTTAGTTTTCGCCATATTTCAGGCTCTTTGGGTTAAAATTAGGTCAATCAACTAATCAAACACTAATTATGTAATCCAATTACAGCAATGGACATACAACCAAACATTGGTCTTGATCTCAACAAATCTTTGTAATTTCTACCGAAGGAATCTCTATCAGCTTTCTCTCCATTTGATTTATTAGATTATAATGTAATGTATAATTATCTTATATACAAGGATGAGATCTACTTTTCCCATTTGTATTAAAGGCAACAAACGCCTATTTTGTCTTATTCAACTAAAACGAGCTAAAGTTCCACAATGTGATATTGTGAATTTTTGTAGCACCTCATCTGTATAAGACGAACTTTTGAGTAAGGAGTTGAGAGTTTTTTCACCACTTACTCCCAAAGTATCTTGAAAACGGTATAATTTAGTAAAATTTATACTTCTCATTTCTATTGATCATTTTGTTCCAAATTATATTCAAACTTATGAACAAAAACAGTAAAAATCATAAGGCTGTATCTTTGCTTTACATAACAATCCACTTTTAAATTGTTTTAAATTCCGTGGCAAAAAATAATTTTCCACATATCGAATCAAAGGAAGAATATGAGTATATGACGCTTAACTTGTCAGAACTTTACATCTATCTGAAAGTTGAACTGTTCAAAGCTTCACGCCGTTAACCAGTAAAAGGTTCGTGAGACAAGAAAACAAAGAATTCAGTTCATGTGCGATTACGACTTATAAATGTGATCCATGGAAGCTTGTAATGCTGTAGTTGTTGATCAATCAAACAAAGTTACAAATTCAAACAACAACAATTTGCTTACAAAAAACAAATCCCTGCCATCTTAACCAAGGTATGTTTGTGTTGTGATTGTATATAAGAGAGTTAAAATGCTTGTTATAGTCGTTAAGGCCACACATCTGTTTGTAAATATGTGTTTACTATTCACTTTATGGCTTGTGTTATTATTGAAGGAAATTTATGACTCAATTTTTACTTTGAAATTGCAAATGGACTCATGCATGTAATCATTGAATAGTTTAGATATTTAGCTCGTTTTAGAAGTAGAAATATTGATCAGGAAGTGTGATATCTTTGTGATAAACTAGTTTGTAAGTCCACATTTTAAATGCGGCTAAAGAGTTAGCTAATCGTTTTAATTTTATAATTGTCTTTTGTCAAGCTTTGCCCTTACAATAAAAACTATAGTTTTTTTGGAGCAAAATACATTTTTTATAAGAAAACTATAGTGTTCAGGAGAAAACTATAGTTATTATTAGAAAACTGTGGCGTTTTTGAGACAACTATAGTTTATATATAGAACAACTACTGTGTATAGCAGAAAACTATAGTTTATGTGGGAAAACTACAGTGTTTAAGAGATAACTGTAGTCATTATGAGAAAACTATAGTTTATGTAAGGAACAACTATTGTGTATAGTAGGAAACTATAGTTATCTGGGAAAACTATAGTGTTTACGTAAGAGAGAGACAACTATAGTTTTATGAGAAAACTGCAGCGTTTAGGAGATAACTACAGTTTATATAAGGAACAACTATTGTGTATAGTAGAAAACTATAGTTATCTGGGAAAACTATAGTGCTTACGAAAGAGACAACTATAGTTTTATGAGAAAACTGCAGCGTTTAGGAGACAACTAAGTTTATATAAGAAACAACTATTGTGTACAGGAGAAAACTATAGTTTATATGGAAAACTATAGCGTTTAGGAGACAATTATAGTTTTTATAAAAAACTATGGTGTTTAGGAGACAACATTTGTTTATATGTGTAGAGGAGAAAAATGTAGTTCATCTGAAACAAACGGTGAGAAAACTTTAGTGTTTATATGAAAAAACTACACTGTCGTGTTTAAACGAAAACTCTAGTTTTCAAACAGTATTAATGTAGTTTGTTCACAAAATTAGTGTTTTTGAAAAATACAGTGGACATCTTTTGCATTTGCAAGAAAGTTATAGTTATTGTGATAAAACTATCGTGTTTAGAAAAAAGAGAGAGATTTCAACGATATTAATACAATTTGTTTACAAAGACATATAGCTAATATAAAAATTACGGTTACATCGTTTGCATTAAACTGTACTCAAATGTTCTCATTTTGTTAAAAATATGTTTTAAACACCATTGTTAAGGTTTGTTCACGCAAAACAACATGCTCTAACAACACTATAGTACAAAGATTCTTTATTATGTATCTTAAAGGCGCCATTTTATGGAAATACATTATATTTAAATTGGAATATTGCAAGAAATATGCTATTAACATGGCTTATCTTATATTTACAAAGCTTACGTGCTGTTTACGGCACAATAGACCTTGTGCACAATTAATAAACATAACCGACCGACAGGAATATAACTACTCCATTTCAACCATATTAGGCATACTAATCAGATAAATTTATTTTTTATGGAAAACTTTGATACATTTGGAGACGATTTCATTTAAGTTCAATATAACTACCTCTGGTTACTCTATCACCTCTGATATAAAATCAGATGTAATGTTCAAAACAGTACACCTATGAATTTGATTTCTTACAACGTTGAAAAGGGTGCATGCAATTACGTTTAATTTAGGACTAACACATTCTTCGTGATACTGTATGTGACAGTTGCATCTTTTCAAAGAAACCAATTCAGTTATTTTACAAAAAAATGTTTTAACTTGACGTGTTACTTTAACGTAGCAGTTTTTCCGCTTCATAGAGCTGTTGTATTGATCACTTTCATAAAGTTTGCCATTAAAGGGGAAGTCAGACCCCAAAAAAAATTTTTATCAAATGAAAGATTTTATTTTTACAAACCATATTCCAAAGTTTGAAAGCTCCAATCAAAATTATACCGGAGATATGAAACCACAAAATCATGAAATTTTGCTGTAAAAGCTGCAGCCATTGTATACATGAGAGCGAAGCCGCGATCGAGCAGCGGCTTCTGTTCTTGACGTCACTGCGCGGTAAGGAACTTTCAATCAACATCACATAACACATAATCATTTGTGAAAGCTCTCTATATTTATCATTTTAAACTTGCTTAATAAATAACGTGATGGATACGAATGATTCATACGAATTTTTAAGTGATCACTCTGTTGTGAGTGATACATTTCCGGAAAATGAGCAAATAATGGCGTACGAAAACATGATTCAGCCTTACTCATATGAACCGGTTGAAATCGACTCGGGTAGCGACGCCGACGACGATTCGCAAGGAACGAGTGCTGAGTCTTCAATTGAATCTGGCTCAAAAAGACTTCAAGATAAGTACTGGTAATAGTTATCTACAAATATTTGATTTTTTTTTTCATTAAGTGTACGAAATATACGCCAAAGTCAAATCCGTAAATGACTTTCTTCTTTCAAGGTGTACATGCGGTCATTGTCAAATAATGGACAGACATGAAGAATGTATATGTTGCAAAGAGATTGCTGCTTGCAGGGATATTAATGAAGAGTCAGCTGAATTCGAGGGTATTGATGTTCCAGAATGTATCACTGACAACCCTGTATTCCAAAATTTATGTTTAAATTACTGGGTATTGAGATTGGCGTGGAGTCAATATAAGCAGCAGTATGGGAAAAGTGCTTTTGAAGGACCAGAGCATAAGAGGCAAAGGCATGTTGCTTACAGACAATTTGTAAGATGGTGTTGGGGAATTTTGGGAAAAGAAATAAGGAATCCTTTGCCATCTTGTGCTGTTTGTTGTATTCGGGCATATTTCCCTCCACCTGGTCTAGAAGAAGATTTTGTATTTAAAGGTTTTGAATTTGCTGATGAGTGATGCAAGTATAGTTTCATTATTTTTTCTTGCCCATCCTTGACCTATGAGCATATATCACTTCCTCTTTACTTGGCTTGGGTACATTTACAATGTTTTTGGGAATGTTACTTAACCTTGCTGTTGGAATTTGATGGTCATATGAGGCAACATTTTCCATTAGGCTTTGCACAAAGGAAAATGATTTGTTCTCTGTTATTGGTTTGGCTATCCATTTATTACGGCCTTTTGGAAAAACTATTTTGTATCTGGAATTGCCATTTTTCAACTGAGCTTGTTTTCTTTCAGTGTTTGAATTATGATCAATCACCGCCAATTGGGTTCTTGCAACCAGGTCATTGTATGAAAAATGAAGGCGTTTTGGAACATATTTCAATAGTAATGAATGGTACACTTCCAGGTTGCCAGTGTGATGGAATTCTGTAAGTTTTGTTATGTCTTTCAACAATTTCTTGTTCAAAACAACATCTTCTAAGGCAATGTAGTCTGCAGACCCTGGTGTTAACCATTTTGTCTTTCTTTCTCTCCTCCTAGAAAGCTTCTCGTGTGAACACTTCCTAAAATACTTACCATTTTTCCATTGGTGTATGTTTATAACATGATTCAAAATAGACGCCCACTTTTCACATAGAATATCAGCGTTTCCTTCACATGTTTGCGCACACCACCACAGATGGTTCGACACTGACTGAATCCACTTTTGAAGGGAAGCATGTTTTTTTGCTTTTTTGGTAAGCTTTTTTGTTATCCATTTAGATAAGTGCCATACATCATATTGGTGAATAATATGAGGATATTTTTTCAGCAACTCTGATGTTATTTGGATGTGGCGATCTGTGGTCAATGATCTAATTTGGATTTTTTCACCCATGACATTATTCAAGGATCTCTGGCAACCTTCATTCTCCATTGCATTGGAAGAAGACACTTCAGATACCTGTATCAAAGAAAAATCAACAATTTTCCCACTGTTTTCTTCCATCAGCGTGTATGTGCCATACTTTGCATTGTGACCTGGACTATCACATCTTCCATCACCACATAAATCTATTGGTATGTCTACCTTGGTATATTTTTCTATTATAGTTTTTTGCTGTTTTCTATAGGTGCTATTAATCACTGGAAAGACAATTTCATCCTGCATATTATAGAACTGGTCCTTGTTCACAAAACCTAAGTTCAAAGCATTTGCAAATTGCTTCAATGGCTCATATGTTGAACCAGTAAAGATTGTTGCTGCTGGTATCAAAACATTTCCAGCTGGTTTATTGTGCAACATAGGCTGTGACTTCCACTTGAAGATATGATTTTTGTGGCAAATTGCCTTGTACATCATCATGCTACCCACTGTAGATTTTTCAATCTCACATATGGAAGAACAAAATTTGCATGATATGAACAACTCATCTAGCTTTCTTTCAAAAACAATGAATTTTCTCTCTGTGTTTTGCTTATCATCATCCGATTCATTGCTGGAACTTGGTGAAGAACACACATAATCTTCATCACTACCATCTGACAGATCACTTTCAGTTGAGCTTTTATCTATGGTATTCACAGTCTCCTCATGCTCTGAACAATTATCTTCCCCACATGATGCATTCTCAATCTGGGTGATGTCATGCATGATTGGTGGTATAACAACAGAAGCTAATGGTAGGTTTGACATTGAATGTGCACTATTGTTCATGGGACTAGAGGTTTTTGAAAAGTTACTGTATTTTATTTTCCTTCTTGGCTTTTTCCTCTGTGCCAGTGTCTGAACTCCAATACTGCGTGTTGAAATCTTTTCACACTGTGTTTCAGCATCAACACTACTTGGAGTATCACTATCACATAGTAGTGCCACACTTCTTCCAGCTGAAGTATCTATTTCTGGCTCTATCTCAGTCATGGTCATGGACAATGTGAATGAAGAGTCTTCAACATCACTGGGTTGTTCAAGCATACTGGCTAATTCCTGCACATTGTGGAATTTAGATTCATTTAATTAAAAAATGTTTCAAGTGTAATGTTCAAAAGGAAATTTTAATATAATGATCTCACTTATATATATCAATACATACTTATTCATGCTCAAGATAAATAATATCAAAAATTATTCTGTAAAAATAACATTAATGGGCTACCTCTTGCATCGCTTTTCTTTTCTGCCTCTTACTTGAGGATTCCCGCTCTGGTTTACGCTTCAGAAAGGGGAATATTGAAGGGACACTGCCGGGTTTCAATGCTTTTTTTGCTTTCATTCCAAATAAATCTTTCAGGGAACCTTCAAAACAATCTGGCGTGAAATGCGCGCTGCACACATAGCATGAATTAGGTTTAGGCAAATTATCACGTCGAATTCGCCCTAGCCACATTTTACGAATATATTGATCATTTGGCAAGCGATGGTAAGATATTTCACTTCCTTTGGTTTTTTTTGAACAATTAGTGCAACCGGGTACCATACAGTAAGGCATATTTATAAAGAAAGGAAAATAAATATCGAGAAAGAAATACGCATCGAAGACTTTGTGTTTGTTTTGTATATGAAATTTTGAGCGCTACCGCGCTCACCGCGCAGTGACGTCAAGAACGGAAACCGCTGCTCGATCGCGGCTTCGCTCGCATGTATACAATGGCTGCAGCTTTTACAGCAAAATTTCATGATTTTGTGGTTTCATATCTCCGGTATAATTTTAATTGGAGCTTTCAAACTTTGGAATATGGTTTGTAAAAATAAAATCTTTCATTTGATAAAAAGTTTTTTTGGGGTCTGACTTCCCCTTTAACAATGAATCAGTTGTATTCGCACACAACGCAGTCGACCACTCCACCAGTAGCCACTGTCAATGGTACTCTTTCTTCAACGGTAACGTAACGACTTTATGCTTTACTCAACGCTGTAAGATTCTGCAACAGTTTCACTGCTTTTTTTGTCAAAGACGTTCCATGTACACGTTTTTCAAAAATTTCAGAGACCAGTTCGTTTCCTTGCGCACATTGTTTCATGAACAACGGTAACGTTTTCAAAAACAGCTTACGTATGGCAAATCTGACCAGAAACATACTGTGTTCCTTGGATCATATTCTTCAGAGTAGCATTGTTGCTCTCAAACAAAAATGTTGATACAGCCCATAGTGGTCCACACATCTCATTACTCTTAGTCAGGTGAGACAGTTGGTGAGCATTAAATGTACAATGGGAAACACCATACAGCTGTTCCATCTTCACAATAAACTTATCAAGTGCAGCTTTAACGTTTGCCAAGTCTTTTTTTGAAATAGAAGTACGAAGCAGCTTATGAAGACCCCACACGAACAGGAAAAAATGGTTATAAAGTGAGTAATACAAAACAAACGTTTTGTATTCATTATCTTTTCAGTGTTCGCGTGTAGTTATAGATCTTGGAAGCCGTCGTACTTCTTTTGGAACAACGATGTTCTTGATTAGACTGTCATAAATTGTTTGTTTGGAAGGCTGTCCAATGTACCATGGGCTTTCGTGGTTACTGCTGTCAAACCAAAGAGATACAAGTTGATGTGCCACTCCAAGTAGAGCACAATGTAAAAAGTCAGGAACAAAACCATTAACCATGTCAAAGTGACTAATCTTTGAAAGCATACTTGGCCCTTTCACACCCATTATTGCAGTTTTCTTTTCTAAAAGCTTCTAATGTCCACAATTCCATTTCATGATGGGTGCGTTGTTTTTGAGCCTCGTCAAAAGGATAAACTCACGTGCTCCCTCTACCACGCACTACTGGTATTCCTAAAACGCGAAACGTAACCAAATAATATGAATACAATGCATAGCATAATCCTGCTTGCAAGTTGTTTATTAAATTACATGAAGTCACATGGCTTTGACTCTAGTTTTGAGTCAACGACTTGCGCAGAAATGTCAGTCATTTGAATCATTCTCGCAATGGCAAAACGAGTTGAAAAGGGCAAGATTTGTCTGAAAGTTCCAAAGGAAACAAGTTAAGCCGTATCTGTATTTGGCAAATTTCATAGAATGAATGTTACTTAAATAATTTTCCTCGATGAACTTCCTTGCCGTCTCAAATGACAAACATTTCTGGGTCTGTACAAGGAAGATTATGAGAGAAATGTCGTTGAGAGTAAACTTGCAGATTTGGTTAGAATCAAATGTCACAGTTAAATCGCATATGATAAAAATAAAGCACAGTATACCTGCATGGAGAGACCAATCTCACCCACAAACGTTATTAAACTGCTTCGTATTTTTCAGTTTAGGTCTTGCGGGGACATCAGCAGAGCAAATAGGGGCAAAACCCCATATACGATGACCATGGAATAAGAATTCTAAGACAAATTGATACAGTTTTTTTAGCATAGATTGAACTTATCAGAACCACGAAAATAAATCTTTTTGATTCATTTAATAAATGGGGGGGGGGGAATGGGTCAATCAAGCTCCCTCTTTGGCGCTGTGCTTATTTGGTCTAACATATTGGTAAACTGCCCAAATATAATTGAAACTTGGTACATGCACATGATGTTGTTACCTTTAGTTGGCAGCTGTTCAGTTTCTTCAACAAAAGGTTGCAGCACAAGATTCATGTTTACTTTGCACTTTGAAAACCATAATGCTGGCATGACAATATGCTTTTTACGAAGATATGATGGTAGTTCTATAATGATACACAGTATTAGCCATAGATCTTTATTAGATGACCCATAAAATAAGCAATAAAATTTTTAAACAAAAATAGCAAATGGTCTTTATGAGATAATAAAATAGTTTATTATAGCTAGCACATTTTCAATAAAATAGTTATTAGAAATTTCTTATCAAAGACAATTTAAACATATCTGAAGGTAGCTAAGCAGATCAAGCACTTACTAATTAAATTTATTCATACACTACAAATGGTTTGTAAATTTAACATAAATTGCAAATGTTCAAATCACTAGCTTTGATAATCACTACAATATGCAGTTTGGCTTAGTCTTTTACTTCATAAAACAGATGCATTATGTAATCAAATGCAAAGCAGAAGAACCATGCAAATTAAACAAAGACAATTACCTACCGAAATACAGGAATATCATCAGCATTCCAAAGCAGAGAAATATCATTTGGTCCATAACCATAAACTTCCTTAAGTTTTTTGTACACATGTCCATCTGGGGCATCAGTTATAAAATCATTATCATTATGCTTTACAGGTTGCTTAAGTAAACACAGGGCAGCAGTATTATCCTGCCGAATCAGTTCAAGTTGTGATTGTAACGACCAGTAAGAAAAATAAGATTTATTGTTCTTTGCACTTTTCACATCTCTTGGCACAAAGCGTGAGCACTTTTTATTCACTTCACACATGTCCCAATCGGGGAGCCTGTCACCTGGTGCCACAGGATGGTCATCTGTGCAAAAAAGAACAGTACACCACGACGAACAGTTGACCTACAGCCACTAAATGCAAATGACACTAAGGAGACCCTCCACACCCAAAGCCCTTTCCACCAGGCCCGCTCTGTTCCTAGTGGCAAAAAGAAGTCAATGTTCGACTGCTGGAACGGTTATCACAGCGTTCCCCTTCACCCAGACGACAGACACCTCACCACCTTTATCACTCCCTGGGGTCGCTATCGGTATAAGTCAGCGCCACAAGGGTACATTGCCTCGGGGGACGGTTATTCACGCCGGTTCGATGAGATTGTATCACACATTCCAAACAAAACCAAATGCATAGACGAAATACATTTTATAATACACTAAATACACGAAACTGTCAACGACGGTATTTTCAAATCAGCGAATTTATGTGGATGGCTGTTTATGAGAAAATATTTCGAGCTGTTACCGATGGTTTTTTCGTAAATGCACCTATAATATGCTCGCTATATTTAGTCAGTTTATAAATGATTATTTGCTTTTCGATTTATCTCTATTGTTCTCGTAAAAATCTGAATGGTTTTTATTGATGCTACTGATTTTAGGTTTGATTTTTCAATGTGACATTGGTCATTACTATGCAATGAATACAAATACACTAAATTTGCCATCTGTCTCGAATACACCATGTGCTTAGGGGCACAGAGGTACAGTTTTCACAGCTTGTGGTGTTGACTTGCAAAGAGCGAAAGCCGTAATTGTCTTCTGATCAATTTTTACGACTCCCTGCGATATTTTTAGCAGTTGAGAAACCTCATGGCAAAGAGAATGCCTTTAAATCTTCTCTTAAGCAAGGTATAGGACTGCAAGATTCAATGAATACTTGGACAAAATTGAAGTCTACTTTCTAAATTGATTATCGTGTCATTAATCTTACCCTACCACATCATGTTTCGTTATTTTGCATAACGACACTAAAACGCAAAAAATCTCAAAATTCTTATGAAGTTTTTTATTTAAACGCATTGAAGGATTACTTATTGTCTTTATGAAAGGTTACAAGCTCCTAAAGGGGCCAGTCAAAATAGAAAATTTTAGTCATGACGTCAATTAAAGAAATGTTAACATATTTAAATTCGTGTGTTTTAACTTCAACTTCAACGGTACTTTAGTCACTTTAACTTTGTAGAAAGAAAGGTAAATTCTGTTTTTTTTTTACTGAGAAAGTAAGTATTATTTACTTGGAATAATCAACTAGTCTTAGTGTACTTCTCGAATTCCAAATATGAAAGCTTTCACTGCAAAATGCTTTGATCACAATGTTAAGCCTTTGATCGTTTGAAATTTCTTGTTGCATCGTTCAAACTCAACTGATTAAAGCTATTCGTGCAATGTAGGTGAATGTTCTACCATTTGGATAGTCCAGCAGAAAATATATTACAATTTGCTCATCCTCAATAGAAAATATATTACAATTTGCTCATTCTCAATATATCTGATTAAGAATTTAAAAACACAAACTATCGTCTTATGCAGAGTTATTCATCATGAAATCTCATACATGTGTTTCGTATTTTCTTATATTGTAGATCCCACATGGATGGAGTTGTGAAAGCCCCTTTATCACCTGTGTCATTCACTTCTATTACTCTTACAAGTTTGTCATTACTCATGTGTCTTGATGATTCATGGCCAAGAATGTTCATTTATAGTTTGGATTCTTTGCTGATGTCAGTTGTTTGTTCATATAATGATGATGGGCCCCATTGTTATATGAACCCACCTAAAGGTGGTCAACTGATACTCACAGAAGATCAACTCTGCACTAAGCATTCTTTGAGTGATAATATAACTGGAGTATTCAAGTGGCCCGTTTTCCTTCGCTCGAATTTACCATAAGAGTGCATTGAAAATTATATTCGATCGAAATGGCGGTTTATGATATACGAGCTACTTTATTGATTAATGATGATGATTACTTCGTGTATGAAATGGTATAAACATATTGAATGGACATCGCATAGCGGCATATGTACGTATGAACATTATCATTGAAGTGATTGGACTATTCTACAAAAATGGAAAACAAGGGAATGGAAAAACACGATCCATGTCTTGTGATTTGTAAGTTGAGTAGATAAGTGCTGAAATACTTAAAAAAGGATCCTGATGGTCTATTTTTATAATTTGAACCTTAATTATGAAAAGCACCCAAACTAGGAAAAAATGTCAATAAAAAATGTCACTTGCTTTGAGAAAATAGCTGGCTTTCACTTGCTACTTTTTCTAATTACATCAAACGTTTATAATGAAAATTCATTAAATTCTAAAATAAAAATGTTACAACAAATTTCTGATATACACGTAAAAACTGCTCGGTGAGAAAGAAAGGAAGAGACCTACAAATTCACCTGAATCAGACTGACCACGAAAACGTTTGGAAATCAGGTATTTAAGTTTTGTTCTTTTCGATATATTTAAGTTTTGTTTTTGATCACTCATTATGCTGACATTTATAACGTGTTTTTTATAGAGTAGCGCTATGTTTCTAGACCTACTAAATGGACAATGAATGAACCGAGCAAGTCAGAAGCACTCTGAAGCAAGCGTCCTTACTGAAAGATTCGAACTTGTGACTTTAGTTATGCATAATGTTCACCAATATAGCACATTTTCAAATTCAACCTTTAAAAATTTCCGTAAGATTAACTTTTCACAATTGTTAAATATTCTGACAAAACACACCAGTGAAAGCCAGCTATTAATGAAGGTCTTTAATGAAGCAATACAGAAATTTTAAATCTAATGAAATCTTGTAGACATCAAAAATGATTTTTATGCAACACATGACGTCACTTTGGTCATTTCATTTTTTATTGTTATTGGCAGGTGAATGGTCAGGTCGTACAGACTGAATAATTTTTTCACATGATTTATAAATGGGCTGCCGGTAGTTTTTCATCTATTTATTAAAATTTTGTGCTCCTATTTTCCAACACAAAAGATTCACTGTGTTTAATAGGGTAGTCAGCCCACTTTTTTGTCGCTCTGTAAATTTAAATTTTTTATATGAACGACGTACGATCCGACTACGCTGCATGTTAAAGTAGATCATCGGGAATCTTGAAAACAACAAAAATATGAAACTTCTTAAAACTACAAAAATTTGAGAAAATTTTTCGAAACTTTCGATCTTTTCTTTTATTGGAGGGTTTTTTTACCAGATCCACCGGTTTTCCCTCCAAATTTCATTTTGTTTTGAAAAAAACAGTGTCCACATTTGGGGCCAAGCAAAGCCATTTGTCATAACATTTATTGTAGTTATCATGAATATTCACGTTTCTTTTTCATTTCTTGGCGTTTGGGTTTATCTCCCAAAACACTGAAATTTAACAAAATAGGTACGCTATGCGTACATATTGGGACCCTGCAAGTATACAGCTACTGAATGAGGTAGATTTAATTAACATAGTTAAAATAAAGTTATATACTTAATATTATTTACGTCAAACTTGATCAAGATTTGAAAATGTTCTTTACTTATATGACCTAGTACAAGCCAAATTTCCAAAGACGTCCTTAGTTCTTACCTTGAACATGAGTCATAATTTAACCTTATTTGCGTGAACATAATTTTCACTTTGAATAAAAATGGTTATTACTTGCAAAATTTTTTTCAGATAAACCATTGAAAGCTCAACTAAATATTTACACCCAAGGTTTATGAATATCTTGTATGCTGATGACTTTGGAGACGTTTTCCAAACTGTTTAGTTTTTATACACCCTGTAGACTATATGGCAAAGCAATATAGTGTCACAATAAGCGCCAGGAACATTTCAAATATCGTTTGGTCTAATCACAGTACCTATATTAACAAACGGATTGAGGGGCAAACCCCCCCCCTTCTAGTCAACCCCTCCCCTCAAATGGTCAATGTCTTAACTAAATCAAACATCTACAGCCTGCACTTTGTGAGGTAAAATGAGTCTAGAGATGCTGGTCCTTATCTAGTTTCACAGATATGTAGTTAATAAACTAACCTTCCAGCCTAGGTGTCACCATAAGAAAAGCTTAGTGCTAATAGATGCAGTTGGTCGTTGTTATGACCCAGAATTTGGAAAACTGGTCAAGTGGAGTGCCCATGCGCAGAAAATTTTCCAGTAAATTTGGGACTGAGCGAGCTAATTACTCTACAATCAGTATTAGTACATACAGTTGGTCGTTGCCATGACCATGAACTCGGAGCATTGGTGCAGTTAACTTCGCATGCTCAGATTAATTCTCAATTAAATTTGTAATGAAGTGAGCTCTTAAATTGGTGCTTGTATATGCACTTATTAAATTTTCAATCATTCATTTTTGGCACGCTCTTTGTCTTCTTAAGCATAATTTGACAAATGCATATCAAACTCATCAACATTTTGTTACGCCACTCGTAGTATCTGTGACGATGTTGAAGATGTTTTTATTTTTCTCCTTGACTTTGTATCTGCATATTTTGTGCATAAACAATGCTCTAATATTTATGACAGATATTTTTTATCGTGGATTGAGGTACAAGAAATACTTCAAAATGGAACTTCCAACAGTTAAACACAATCAGGCTTGACAGAGGAGAAACAACGACGCTAGTTTGAAGATATCGAGATGGAATTGAACGTAATTTAAGCATCTTGCGTACGCTCGAGAGTTTTGGAGGAAGATTCGTTGACCATTAAAAACACGAATGATTCAAAACATGTTGACGACGATAAAAGCTTTAGCGAGGACGACACTCCAATATAAAAACGACCATTAATAACACTGTAGATATTTTCAAAAGAAATATCGATAAATCGCATATACAGCTTGGAAGCTCGTTGGCTTACGTGGTATAAAGAAGTGGGAACTATTCATGATGTTGCCAAAGATATGTAAAAATAACTACTTGCGTCTTTCGTTAAGGACTAAGAATCTGATTTCGAAAGTGAAGAGGAAGCAATCACCACAGGAGATATACAAGAAGATTCAAAGTGTAGTCTGCAAACTTCGTTTATAAAAATGGAGTGCTTTAACAACAGTACTCTAACGATTTCTAATGACGAGGGATAGTACATGGACCAACAGAGAATGTGGCGGATTCTCCGTGAGATTGTAGAAGGATTAGTTCACGTTCATTCACAGTTAGGGAAAAATGTTAACAATTTTCGTTTAGCTCAATAGATATGTATAAGGACTTATTATTTGCTATTTTTATCAAATTTTGCCAATAGGGTATTATGATTCAAGTAAACGCGTTTGGACATTTTTGGGTTTTTTTGTTACATTTTTTAGTTGTTTTCTTTAAAAAGTCAACTAATGTCGAGGAAAAGAGTTTGGTCTTTGGATACATTGAAAAGCTCGTTTTGGACCTGTAAGTTCCTTTTCATTGAATAGCAGTGTCAAAAAGAAAGTTTTACCCTTCTCACAATATGTATTTGGTAATATAATGATAGGCGGCATGCTTGAAAACTGCCACTCAAAGCTTCCTTTTGAAAATATGAAGACCATTAGGAAAAACAAGCATTAAAGTGACGAAGAATATATAGCTACTGTTTTTTAATATCATATACTTTGTTTAGATGTCTATATCCGGAGAGCCTTAACCAATGCTTAGCACAGCAGCTTCTTGGACATCGTTTTATCTCTCCAAATCTTTATAAACTACCAAAATACTTTGTAAACAACTCAATTGGTTAAAAATTTATCGTCAAAATAGTCTTTAGAAACTTTAACCAACAGAATTATTGCTGTGGTATTTTAAATCTATGATGAGGTGCTATAATGTTGTATTCTGACTTAACCTTGATCTGCCTCTGTGAAAAAAGTATCAAATGTTTTTGTTGTTTATTAACACATTTTCTTATTTAATTTAGGTTCATAAAACCATGTTTTATTGCTACAAACACTTCATATGACATAATTGAGAAATGGCAAATTTGTGATTCAAATATGGACAACTTTGTGTAAAGCTTAAGGTACCAAACACTTGCCTTTCATATCTGTGCATGCAAAGCGAAAAAGACTTTCTTCTGTGAACTTATATGAATTGCACTTTGTTTTAATACTGATGTGTGTTACATGTTTGGCTTAAACAATTTTAGAAACTTACAAGACGTTTTAAGATCAATAACTATGTATTTTTTATGTTAAGATATACGATTTGTCTTATCAGAATATGCTATAAAGATATTAAACTGTGCTGTGGCGTCGCCTGAACGATATTTGAGGGGAAGGAGAACATTCATATTTATTGGATATGCTGTATTTAGTCAGTTTATAAATGATTATTTGCTTTTCGATTTATCTCTATTGTTCTCGTAAAAATCTGAAAGGTTTTTATTGATGCTACTGATTTTTGGTTTGATTTTTCAATGTGACATTGGTCTTTACTATGCAATGAACACAAATACACTAAATTTGCCATCTGTCTCGAAGACACCATGTGGTTGAGTGCACAGAGGTACAGTTTTCACAGATTGTGGTGTAGACTTGCAATGAACGAGAGCAGTAATTGTCTTTTGCTCAAAATTTTACGACTCCCTGCGATATTTTTAGCAGTTGAGAAACCTCATGGCAAAGAGAATGCCCTAAAAATCTTCTCCTGTAGTAGAGGACTGCAAGATTCAATGAATACTTGAACAAAAGTAAAGTCTACTTTCTAAATTTATTATCGTGTCATTTGCATAACGACTTTAAAACGCAAAATATCTGACAATTCTTATGAATTTTTTTATTTAAACGCATTGAAGGATTACTTATTGTCTTTATGAAAGGTGACAAGTTCCTAAAGGGGCCAGTCAAAATAGAAAATTTTAGTCATGACGTCAATTGAAGAAATATTAACGTATTTAAATTCGTGTGTTTTAACTTCAACTTCAACGGAAAATTAGTCATTTTAACTTTATAGTAAGAAAGGGAAATTCTTTTTTTTTACTGAGAAAGTAAGTATGAGTTACTTGGAATAATCAACTAGTCTTAGTGTCCTCGAATTCCAAATATGAAAGCTTTCACTGTAAAATGCTTTGATCCTAATGTTAAGCCTTTGATCGTTTGAAATTTCTTGTTGCATCGTTTAAACTCAACTGACTAAAGCTATTCGTGCAATGTAGGTAAATGTTCTACCATTTGGATAGTCTAGCAGAAAATATATTACAATTTGCTCATTCTCAATATATCTCATTAAGAATTTAAAAACGCAAACTATCGTCTTATGCAGAGTTATTCATCATGAAATCTGATACATGTGTTTCGTATTTTTTATATTGTAGATCCCACATGGATGGAGTTGTGAAAGTCCCTTTACCACCTGTGTCATTCACTTCTATTACTCTTACTAGTTTGTCATTATTTATGTTTCATGGTGATTCATAGCCAAGAATGTTTATCTGTAGTTTGGATTTTTGTTGATGTCAGTTGTTTGTTCACATAATGATGATGGGCCCCATTGTTATATGAAGCCACCTAAAGGTGGTAAACTGATACTCACAGAAGATCAACTCTGCACTAAGCATTCTTTGAGTGATGATATAACTGGAGTATTCAAGTGGTCACTTTTCCTTCGCACGAAGTTACAATAAGAGTGCATTGTGAATTGTATTCGATTGAAATGGCGGTTCATGATTTAGGAGCAACTTTATTGGTTGATGATGGCTACTTTGTATATGAAATGGTATAAACATATTTAATGGACTTCGCATAACGGCATATGTACGTATGAACATTATCATTGAAGTGATTGGACTATTCTACAAAGATGGAAAACAAGCGAATGGAAAAACATGATTCATGTCTTGTGGTTTGAACGTTTAGTAGATAAGTGCTGTATGAGTAACTGCATGAGAAAGTTAAAAAGGGATCCTGGTGGTCTATTTTTATAATTTGAACCTTAATTATGAAAAACATTCTCACTAGGAAAAAATGTCAACAAAAGATGTCACTTGCTTTGAGAAAATAGCTGGCTTTCAATTGCTACTTTTTCTAATTACATTAAACGTTTGTAAGGAAAATTACAACGCTGCAGGTAGGGTTCATTGAATTCTAAAATAAAATGTTACAACAAATTTCTGATATACACGTGAAAACTGCGCGGTGAGAAAAAAAGGAAGAAACCTACAAATTCACCTGAATCAGACTGACCACGAAAACGTTTGGAAATCAGGTATTAAAGTTTTATTTTTTTAATATATTTAAGTTTTGTTTTTGATCGCTCATTATGCTGACATTTATAACGTGTTTTTTATAGAGTAGCTCTATGTTTCTAGACCTACTAACTGGATAATGAATGAATTGAGCAAGTCGGACAGAAGCACTCTGAGGCAAGTGTCCTTACTCAAAGATTTACACTTGCGACTTTAGTTATGTATAATGTTCACCAGTATAGCACATTTTCAAATTCAATATCCAAGCTTTCCTTGGATTTGACGGACAATGATTTTTATTCAGTCTTACACATTCTGCCTTTATAATTAGTCGATCTATATTTCTAAAATAATATTTACAAATGCCCCAAGAGAATCTTTTTATTTTATTGCCTCTCTTCTACAATACAATAATATGTCCGGCTATTTGATTGCACGAATTTTGTAATTTGATTACGTTTTTTTGACACGTGTGTTTACCATCGGAAAGATGGATTGCTTAAATGTACCTAGTTGCTTAGTCTAATTGGATCCATTGTTATCCTGTAATGTATACCCCTGTGAAACACCAATGACCATACGTATTGTGTCTTATATAACCTCTATTCTTGTTCTCCACTTCATCATGTATCCATATTTGTTCTATTTTAGGCCTCAGCTCAACACAACCCTTGTTTGAAGTCCCTAAAACCTTGATCTACCCAAGAAAGATCTCTGGTGGTAACATGTTAGGTATGGCTAGTGGTTGATCATCGTCATTTGAGCCTTGTGACACCAGTTCAGTTGACGTTAATTGTCCTGAAGACGTTGAGGAGGTTGCTAGTAAAGCGTCACCCAAACCAGAAATTAGTTTTCATGGTATGCTAGCGGATTACGTGAACGTTGTTAGCAAGAAGTTCACATCAAATATTTCTGGTCTCGTTCCATCGTCTTCTGAGAAGGTTTCATGTTCATTTTGTATCTTTCCCCAATTTTACAAATGCTTAGTTTTTTATGTTTTTTCAAATTGTCGTTTTAATGACAATTATTTTAGAGCATATACATTGAAGAATCTAGTGGTAGTCCAGGTATTTTTAACGATTTTTTGTTGAAAAACTCTCCAGTTTCAATTCTTCAAAATTTCTCATCTTATTTTTCATCTCTAGTTTAGAATCCTTTCGATACGAGAAATGCTCGGGATTTGTGGTACTTTATACGACATATTGAATTTAAGTTTTATAGCTTTAATAACTCTTATCTGTCTATCGTAACTTTGCTATAATTCTATGGATAAATTATGTTTTTATACTTAATAGATTATTGGTGATCCTACTTCACCTGAAGATGTTCAGCAAGAACGACGTCTGAAGTTACTGTAATTAATTAAAAATATAACCCGGGAAAATGTGTTAGATGGCCAAACTTATAAATGTAATGGTTGTTCCAGACCAATTGGAATGGGTATGATTAATCAATTCTCGACTTGTTATTTCCATAATAACTCAAATATATATATTTTCAAATATCTCAGCTTATTAAATCTTATCTTTGTAGAAACTATTACAACAAAGCACATAATCACTTTTTTCCATGAAGCCAATGGATGCTTTCGTTCATGATGAAAGAGTCATAATGTATAAGGAGGTTCGCGTTCATCACGAGAGAGTTATGAGAAAGTTACATTGTAAAAGGTAAAAAGTAAAAACGTATGAACATGCTTAGAAATTGTTTAAATTATAATTCAAAAAGGCAGAAATTGTTTGAACCTTTGAAGTATCCTTGGACGTTCTAGTTTCTTTAATGAGAAGAATTCTTGTAAAGAGAAAGACAAATTTTGAAAACAAAAAAATCCCGTTTTCGGTCCGTGCCTCCCGATACCCATGATAGTTGAGCACTAGAGCGTCGCATGTTAACTAAGAGAACCACATAATCCTTGTTTGTTTGCCATGAAGCATATGAATGGTTTGCTCGTGATACATGAGAAACAGTGAATGGGAGAGTTAAATCAGAAAGATATAAAGCGATAAAAATGGTATAAAACATGTTTAAGGTTGTCTTTAATTATAATTGTCACATAAAGACAGGGTCATAAGAAGTTAATTGAAACATTGCTTGGTTTTTTTTATGGGAAGAAAATAAAAAGACAAAATTCGAAAGCAAAAAAAACCCCGTTTTCGGTCCATGCTTCCCGATGCCTCCTTAAGCTTAAGACACTAGAACGCCGCATGTTAACGTTTCCGTAGGAGATTTCGGCGCCTCCACACTTGGGAGATGCCAATAGCAAGCTTCCGCCCATCAGACCATGAGATCACCTGCGATAGGCTTTGCTCAGGATACGCAGGGAGAGTGCGGTCGCCACCGAAGTGTGGGCCCCTAAGCGACTGCATACTATATCGCACCCAGCTTACACTGCTAGTTGACATCTACTATATTAAGTTTTAGCTTTATATATATATACAAAAATTTAAAGGCGTACGAAAGTTGTGGGATGATTGTTATCGTTAGCCCATGCCCAGATGATTTGTTTGATAATTTGCGACTAAGTGAGTTAATTGACACAAATGTAGTGCAAGTACATATAGTTGGTCGTTGTCATGACTATGAACAATTACTCGAGTGGATTGCGCATGCTCGAGCGCATGCGCAGACGATTTGAAAACTTGAGTTTGAAGACGTCGCTCCAAGAAGTCTTCAATACGAAGGCCTAAATCATAATCGAGCTTCATGCGGCTTTCATCCGAAACCTCGATACGTACAAGACGACGTAGCAATGCGTTGCCTTCAAACAAACGACGCAGGTCTAACAAGTGTGGAGTATCATCAAGTATTTCATGAAAAATTGCCTCTTCGTCGCAAAAAGAAGCATGCTAATACCTATATCACAACAATGATCCCAGACATAAGTAAAAAGCGCACAATATCATTAAACAAGGTGAGATAATTTTTATTTTGGCAACCTCGACTGACGAGCTCTTTTTTACAAATTATAATTTTCCCTCACAATTTAAGTCCCAGAATGCACTTGAAGAACCAGTTGAATAAAAATTGTTGTATGAGAGTGAAACAGAGGAAATCCAGGCATCACAAGAAAGCACTGAAGTACCGCTATTCCGGAACTTGGAACAACAAGAAAGGTCAGTGATTTATTGCAAAACGAGCTGAAATTGTGAATGTATTATGACGCACTATGTTTTTAAATAATATAGCACCTACACTGATACTTGCGAACACTTGACATACAATTCATTGTTTGGACTCAAAGACAACAAATAAATGCATTTACAGAAAGACAGTGTCTTGGGGATACTGTGCTGGAATTTGGTTATCAACAGTAGATCTTTGGTCACTTGTCAGTCCAAAAGATATAACTGAAAAAGAATTAAAAATTATAGAAAAAAAAGTCACCACATTCAAACTTGGTTGGCTGACTGTCTCTGTAAGAGAAAAAAGCGTCTAATATAGTCTTCTTTTTTATCATTATAAGTAATTGTTTATAACCATGAGTGCAATGTACACATAAAACTGGAGAGGAAATCTCTTCAAACTAGGCTTTCTTTTGATTTTAGATAATAGACGCTTTTTTTGAGTTTGACTGAAAACTATACTACTGTTCTTGCAGCAGAATTATTTATTTCAGAGATTGTTAAAAACAGCTCAAGCACAAGACGCACATGGGCTATAGATCTTTTCACCAAACCAAAATTATCCTTTTTCCAATCAACATCCACGGCATTCACTGGACACTACTGGTAAGTATTTGAGCTAATCAATGCAGGCAATAATAAAATATAGACATGCATATACACATACTTAGACCACATGAGTCCACAGATTTACATGCAAAAATTAGAATCTATAGAAACATTAACTTATTTAATTCCTTAATTAATAAAGAGAAAATTTTCAACTAAATACAACAGTAATTTTGTGTAAAATAGACTATAGATAAGTTCTCAAAAACAGGACTCTACTTTGACCCACTTGGAGGAAGTGCAGACAAAAAGACACCTAATACACAGATGATGTATCATATAAACAAACTAAGGTAATTATCAAACTTGACTTTAAACGATTTGCGCAAAAATCATTTTCAACAATCAATATTATCATTTATATGGTCATTGTTTGTCACTGCTTTAGTGCTTTGGTAGATGTAAAAACAGGTCGGAACTCAAGCTCATGGCAATGTTTTGAGCCACTCAATTGTAAACAGGAAGGTATGCATAACTGTGGAGTTTACATATATGCTTGGCAAGCTTAAAATGGCCTAACTTTACTTGAATAGCTATTTTTACAAACATGATTATTCAGTAACTGCTCATTTCACATCAGTTTGCTCGACGTCTAGCCCTTGGCTAGGACTATCAAAAACCAACAAACATGGAGACTGAGAGAAAACATATCCTTTCAACATTACTTGGGTCTTGCCAAGATGATATTCCACGTTAAGGCATAAATTACATAAATTTTGGTTGAATAATTTTATATGGAACTCGTTACGAAGATCTTTAGGGAGTGAAATGTGGCTGTTTGCAAAATATGCAGAGAGGATGACAATGAAGACTGGCTGGGTTGTGATCAATGTGGTCAATTTTTTCATGCAAGTTGCCGTAATGTTGACTTTGCCATAACCTTGTTTGTAAAACTGCCTGCAAGGTCAGCCTCCCTCTCCGCTTGTGGTAAATTGAACCTTAAAATATACAGAATCGCTTATTAAATTCAAGTTCCTAATTTCAATGCAGCAAAATAGGTTTGGTAATCTTTATACGTTGTCACGTAATAACATTATCAATGTCGATTGTGCCCAATTTAATGCGCCTTTGCTTTCATTCTTTCTTTTTCATAACAATCTATTCATACAACTTCCAGAACGTTAAATATCAAAACCTGAAAGTTTCAACCGTCGAGCAGTTAAAGGTTTGTAAGAAATAAGACAAAGAATTATCATGCGAGTTTACGCGATGTATAAATGTGACTTTAAAATGTAAATTGTTCGCCAACTGTTAAGTCATTTATAAACTTTTTATAAATTTAGTCTTACCCTACAACGAAGCAACGTATGAATTGCAAAGGCTAAGTCTTCAATTATATATGTTCCACTGTAATGTTTTACTAAAACCTTCAAAATAGTAACTTCAGCTCCCCAAACCCCTTCCCCCCCCCCCCAACGGTTTAAGCATCCTTTTCTAATAACATAAATTTTATATTATAGATAACCCTTAGCAACTTGTAATGCTGTAGTTGTAAATCAATCAAACAAAGTTACAAATTCAAACAACAACAAGTGCTTACTGAAAACAAATCACTGTCATTTGAAGCCAGGTATGTTTACGATGATATGTTTGTATGTTAAAGTAGTTAAATACTTGGTAGAAATTATTAGTTGTTCAATGAAGACAGTCTATTTGTTAAATATATGTGTTATTTCTTTTACTTTGTGATGTATTAAATCACATTTAAGCCTGATTAAGCAAATTTATTTTAAAATTGAATATTTATTTCATCTTTGAATAGTTTAAGTATTCTTTATAAACTACCAAAATACTTTATAAACTTTAACCAACAGAAGTATTGCTATGGTATTTTAAATCTATGATGAGGTGCTATAATGTTGTATTCTGACTTAACTTTGATCTGCCACTGTAAAAAAAGTATCAAATGTTTTTGTTGTTTATTAACACATTTTCTTATTTAATTTAGGTTCATAAAACCATCTTTTATTGCTACAAACACTTTATCTGACATCATTAAGAAATGGCAAACTGGTGATTCAAATATGGACAACTTTGTGTAAAGCTTAAGGTACCAAACACTTGCCTTTCATATCTGTGCATGCAAAGTGAAAAAAAGACTTTCTTAGTTGAACTTATTTGAATTGCACTTTGTTTTAATACTGATGTGTGTTACATGTTTGACTTGAACAATTTTAACAAATTACAAGATGTTTCAAGTCCAGTAACTATTTATTTTTCCTGTTAAGATATACGGTTTATCTTATCAGAATATATTGCAACGTTTCGTCTTTACTCAAGACATCTTCAGACAAATAATATATAGGATGTTGAGACAAGATATTATATTTACAAAAAGGTGTTAAATTACTACTAAAAGGCAGTGTCAAATGGATATATGATAAGGAATTTAGGAAGTAAAATAAAGAGAAATTAAAAGAGGTTAAGTGGAATGGAGTTTCCTTGCACATTAAGTAAAGGCTTGTATTTATTGATTACAAGGCTCTCATCAATGGAGAGTTCATAAGAATCGTTGGAAGAGGAGATTATTTTAAAGTCGTCTAAGTTGACACAGCAACTGGACACACCCCCAACTTAGACGACTTTAAAATAATCTCCTCTTCTAACGATTCTTATGAACTCTCCATTCATGAAAGCCTTCTAATCAATAAATACAAGCCTTCACTTATTGTGCAAGGAAACTCCATTCTACTTAACCTCTTTTAATTTCCCTTTATTTTACTTCCTAACTTCCTTATCATATATCTATTTGACACCGCCTCTTTTAGTAGTAATTTAACACCTTTTTGTAAATATAATATCTTGTCTTAACATCTTATTTATTATTTGTCTGAAGATGTCTTGAGTAAAAACGAAACGTTACAATAAATTACAATTTTTCTGGTCTATTTCTATGGCTCTAATCAGAACTTTATGTTGGGCATTAATTTTTATTACACGAATTCGATTTCCGCTCGGCAAGTCTCTCGCTACTATTTTATCAGAATATGCTATAAAGAGATTAAACTGTGCTGTGGCGTCGCCTGTACGATATTTGAGGGGAAGGAGAATATTCATATATATTAGATATGCTGTATAAAGTTGCTTTGAAATTTATTGTTTTTAGCGAATTGTCATATGCATAATGCTTCATGAATATTTCCTCTCGCCAAATATCGTTCTGGCTGCGCACTGGAACTGTGATTATGTTGGCTATTAGTTGTAAAAGTAATTTTCCATTGAATCATTTGTTCTTACTGTCATGGTATTGAATATTAACTCATGTTTGCAAAAAGAAATAATGAATGAACGTTTACCTAAATGTTACAACATTTAGCTGAAATCTAATAAATTTTGCAGCCAAAATAACAACACTGTAATGGGTACATAAGTAAGAATTAAGTCACAAAATTGCTAAAAAGTTGTAAACTTCTTCCAAGATGCCTTAGAATTTGTCAATAATTTTTCTGTACGTTTGATAATGCTATCGAACAAACTACCAAATCATCTAAATATAGAACTTACCCATTTGAAAAATATGTCTTACAAAAGCACAAGCAATATTACTGAAATTTCTAAACTGTCAACGACGTTATTGTCGAAAACAGCGAATTTATGTGGATGGCTGTTTATCAGACAATATTTCGAGCTGTTACCGATGGTTTTTACATACATGCACCTATAAAACCTCGCTATATTTAGTTACTAACTTTATATATTGGAATAATCAAAAATAAAACGTAGCCTATCGTTTGTGAGTAATTCGTAGCTAAGATGTGATTTGCATGATTTCCGAAATATTTTCTTGGAGAAAGATAACAAACTTAACAGACATGATAGTAATATATCTGCGCTTGCCCAGATACAAAAGCACAACGGAAGAAAGCATGCATATGTCACGTCATTCATGTCACGTGTCTAGAGATATGAATATTACAACTAATCAATTTCTTTTAACACTCCCACTTAATAGTCATCATTTCAATAAAACTAACAAATCATTATAATACAAACTGAAATTCTATGATTGTTTTATTGACTTTAACTACTCTCAATAGTTTATGAAAGTCTTAAAATTAAACTTTCGAGAGTCTTTAGGTCTTTGTATCACCTAGGATATTCTTTGTTCATCAATACTTAACAGTAATATTGTTATTTTTGACTTGTTCTCACACATAATGATTTAACATATTATTTGTTTATAAGATTTCTGGTGAGCTTTATTGTATTGCTCATTCGTTGACTTCACGTAAAGTAGTAAGTAGTAAAACAATCTTGTTTTTTTAGAACATTGCCAGTAGTCTTCGTTGCCTAACCACTTATTGACTATCTATTATTCATTCGTTGTCTTCATGTAAAGTAGTAAAACAATCTTGTTTTTTTAGAACATTGCCAAGTAGTCTTCGTTGCCTAACCACTTATTGACTATCTATTATTCATTCGTTGTCTTCATGTAAAGTAGTAAAACAATCTTGTTTTTTTAGAACATTGCCAAGTAGTCTTCGTTGCCTAACTACTTCTTGACTGGCTGTGCTTATACTCTGCTATATATACTCTGCTTGAGTTGTTGATCTAGCTACACTTGCTTGTCGTTTACTACTTTAACAAACTATACTTGAATCGTTTTTGGAACTTAGAAGACCATACTCTAACGTTCCTTGAAGATAACATAGTACTCGTTTTACTCCATTTCGATGTTTAACTCTAGGATTTGACATAAACTTAGGTAACTAAGCCGGGTAACTCGGCCCTTATATAAAATGATGCATTTCCCGGTGAATCGTTTATATGACACATCCGAGTAACTCGCTTTGCCGGGTAACTCGGTTTGTGTAAGCGAGTTACCCGGCTAGGCGGGATGAATTTTTCCATATAAACGCATTTGCCGGGTAACTCGGCGAGGCGAGAAATTGGCTCTGTTGGTACGCATGCGTACTACGCCTTGTACTTGCAGCATTATTATACACAAACATACACATATCATAATTTTCAATTTTATATTCACCCATTCCATTTTTGCTGCGAAACTGTGAGGCTTTTTAAAATCTCGCGCCTTTACTCGAAGTTAGCCTAGTCAAACTTCATTTAAGAAAATTGAACGGAAGTACTTGCCGAGTTACCCGGTGCCATATAAACAGATCACTTTTTTAAACCCGGTTGAGCGAGTTACTTGCCTAGCCGGGTAACTCGGCTCCATATAAACAGGCCCTAAATGAACTATTTAAATACATATAATTATATTATACGAAGAAGTTTTACCGCTACAAACCAATCTTTAATCCAATGTAAAACACGGTTATGTGCTATCCAAAACATGTGTCATTTGTTACTAATTGTTACAAAACAAGTACAGTCCAAAAGTCGTTTCTAAATAGGTGCATTAGACTCAAGAATGCATTACTAAACAATTTAAATGTATGGCAACAAGATCAGCCTTAGTCAATTCAAGGAAAAGCTATGAGTATGTTATAAATTATCCTTAGAAACAATACATGTTGACATTGACGGTTCAAGAACATGGAAAAGTATATTTCTATCTTGTAACAAGACACGTCAACTGTCCAGTGGAATATTGTGTTGTTTTTAATGTTTGTGACATCATGTTGGCCTCCAAAAGCTGTAGTATGTTTTCTGTCATTTAGTTATCTATGTATTGTATTTATAGCAAGTTTAATAAAAAAAAGAAAGTAAATAAGATTGATTTCGTTATGTATATTCTCAAATAAGGCCGAATTTGTTGTTCGATTTTGAATGTTATGCGTATAGTTATTAAATCAAAATAATGTGAAAGTGCTGAAGAACATTCATCTGATTTAAAATTTTAAATCTTTTCCATTTGCCAAAATCCTTTAACGCTTGGCTGAATCCCGGCTACCCGGGATCATGTAAACAGCCCCTAAATTTTCTCGTATTGTAACTTAACACCAGTATATATATACGAATTATGTATATATATATATGTACAATCAATTGGCAACAGGGGCGGATCTAGGATTTTTCAAACATCAGTCATAAAACGTCGGAGGCGCTCCGCCCCTGGGGGGTTCTGAGGCATTCTCCCCTGAGAAATTTTGAATTTCAGAGCCTTGAAAAATGCCATTTTCAGCGTTTTAGAGCAATACAAAATGTATTTTGTGGGCATCGTTCTTGCGTAAAAACAACACATTTTGCTTACGTTTTTTTAAAAAAAAATGAAGTGAACAATACTTGA
The DNA here is from genome assembly GCF_021976095.1 of Xenia sp. Carnegie-2017. Taxonomy (NCBI): domain Eukaryota; kingdom Metazoa; phylum Cnidaria; class Anthozoa; order Malacalcyonacea; family Xeniidae; genus Xenia; species Xenia sp. Carnegie-2017. The sequence continues at coordinate 3,607,548 of NW_025813486.1, forward strand.
ATGTTTTGCCAAATATTTAGAATTATTATCATGCCAAATATATGGCTCATTAGCATGTCTAGGAACGTAAAGTTTATTTTACAATAATGCTATTCAAAAACAGATATAGTCTTTAAAAATTTCTACCAAGTTGTCAGGCATAGACCCCCCTAGAGACCCCCCTTTAAACCTCTATGTAATGAGTTAAGTTAGAAATTTGGTACTACAAGTGACAGTTCATAGATATAGAAAAGCTCAAACTTCAAGCCATGCATGTTTATTGTAGCCCTTTACCCATCTCCACATCAGTGCCAGCAAATTCACTTTTTGAGAAAAAAATCAAAATTTTTTTCTGCCAAAGATTAAGCAAAAATTATCAGAGTGAAAATTTGCAGTTAAGGACAGCTTAATGCCATAAATGTTTTTTAGGCATTTCACTAGACTATTATTTTCTGTAAGTATATGCAAGGTGTGCTATATAGCAATCACTAGTAGCATTGTATTTGCAAATACAAACAGAATGTAACCAACATGTCTTTGATTATATAATTACATGAATGTTAAAAATGGTTTATGTGTCATGCTTACTGGTTGTGATAAATATCTTTTCATATGATCAAAGCTTGTTTAAATGTAAATCTGAAATAATTTAGTTTAGAAAGTATAATGATCATCAGAAAAATTACCTAGTGATGATGAAAAATACTTTGCTGTTTTGCCAAATTTCAAGGTTTATCTGCATACATAGAAAGACATTTTTACTTTATAGAAAATGCTTTTCATACATCAATAGCCCTTTGGAATTTATGGCAAACAATCTGGTATGAGCCGTAGATTAACACACCTTTACATCTCTACATGAGGTGTTCAGTTAGAAAAGGGGACAATATGTGACATGGGACAACATTTCATGTATGTGAAATACTCAGGTTTAATACCATTCCAGTCAAATTGTCAAAATAAAAAGCTTCATGGATCAGAAGACTCAAAATCACAGGTTATAGTAAACAGCTTCTCATGTAATCAATGTTATTTTTCTCAAATCTTAAACAATATGTAGTATAACTGTCCAATGATTGAATGATCAATGATCATAAACTGAAAAGCCCCAAACATTTGTTTATGATAAAGTAAATAATAGTATGGCGCCTTATGGCTACAGATTTTTTGTCCATTGAAATATATTTGCAGGAATGTAGGATTTCGCTGCCATATAACAGCACGATTCCCAAGCACTAAAGAAATCATAGCTAAAAGTCCTTTGGCAACAACAATTTTAGAAGCATCAATCTGCTTACCATATGCCATATTGACATAAATCGCATCACACACTCGCATAAATTGACTTTGATGTATTACATTCATGCATACACTTCAGTTGTCCTTTACTTACGATTTTGGATGTAAATTTCTGCTGATAAAACTCAAAACAATGTTGGCTTTCTTTGAACATCAATGACTGAAATGTCGCTCGCGAGATCGTCTTTGCCAAGCATTTACAATTTATCCATAAATTTTTCACCCTCTTGAAAAATTCACAGTTTGGACAGCAGCATTCATGTCAATATATGAATTTGTAAAGATTTCCATAAATTCCATCTGATTGTAGTTTAGTTTCTATCATGCTTATAAAATTACTATGAAACGATCAAACATTCAATTCAGACAGTGAGCTTGACTATGTTAGTTCAGTTGGCTATCAGTCGAAATCCGTCAAACCAATCACAATACAACAAAAATTCAAATGAACCAATTGTAAGATAGCAATTGGACTCCCTTATACGTCCGGCCACCCCTCTTATCAGTCGAGACCATTCCAGACTGTCCACTGATCTGGCCATTGACCAATAAAATAAGCGTTTTTGGCGTTCATAGACTCCTTTATCCGTCGAACCAGTCAAGCCATCCCGCTTATCAGTCGGTTATTCCAGGTCAATTAAAATTCAACTGATCTGGTTACCAACGAGATATTCATTGGATTAGTCATTAGTTTTCAATAATAAATAAAGCTGGATTTTTATCACAAAGTAAATGCGATAATAAAGAAAGAATAATTAATGATTTTTAATTAATATGAATAGGTAATTTTTGAATTTCAAACATCAGTCGCGCGACGGATTTGACATACTCTAGATCCGCCCCTGACTGGCAACCTGTAAATATGTTATTCTTTCTGATGATGGTTTTTAAATAAAACCGAAATATTGCAGCGGAATTGTCTTGTTTTATAACTTTGTGGTTATATTATGAGTTACATTACTTGAGGTTACAAGATGCCCTTTTACGGATTATGCTTATTTTTAACTTATTGTTTCCAATTAGCTTTATGTGTCTCTTTCAACCATTTTATCATATATAGTTGTCGAAACTCTTAGGCTCCATATTCAAGTCATTTATGTCTTAAAAGTTGGAGCAGCTAGGACCAACATATTTAGTGTTTGTATTCGATAAAAATGGCCCAGGTTTTAGTCACACTAACTTTTTCATTCTCTCTTAGCTTATGGACAGATTTTTGTGTTCACTATTCAATAAAAACACGATTCAATTAGCAAAAATTTCATTTTGTGGCAACTTATTAAAGTGCTATAGTCACGTTTGTTGCTGTGGAGGTTTCAAATTAACGTACGTTTCTAAGGAGGAAACAAATGTTTCTGTTCGGTGTACTTTGCAAGATTTGCAGATGTTCAATTAGGAAATAAAAGATGTTTATTGTGGAAATATTAAAACTGAGGAGACCTTTGGGAGTACTCAAAAGCAGATCAGGGCAAAAACATCTTTTATAAAATAACAATAATGTAATTAAGATAAATTCAAAGCAAAGGTTTTAATATTTCCTCTAACATGTATTCATGATTGATTAGCTAATACTCTTTGATTGATTTAATTGATGAGGCTCAGCTATCAACCAATCAACGCAGGCGTTTTATTGCTTTTATTTTATATAATGGAAATTTGTCAGTTGTCATTCGGGGAAGAAAAGAATACGAACTTGATTTCTTTCACTATTATATTAAAGTAAAATGAATAAGATGTGTTTCGAGGAGAACACACTGAAAACTAAGATGGAAAACATTTTAACGTAATTTATTATAATAGAATATAAGATTGCTAGTTGAATTTTCAGGCTTGCATTAGCTAGTTCTTGTGGGAAAGACCGCATGTAGTGCTCCTGTCCTTACGAATAATTTATGTGTGTAAAACTTTTATCGTGGCTTGACATTCTTCACTTGCAGACTATTTAAGTTTATAAAATATGCTATAATTCTATATGTCAAGGAAATGCTAAATACAAATGAGAAGACATAATTTCGGAGAGTTTAGATCAAATGGGTGAACTACAAATGTAAAAACAGCTGTCCATTTACTGAAATCCACTGTTTTTAATTAAAAAATTTTCTTGCATGGTAGCAACAGTTGCTAGTAGCATAACTAATTATTTGCCAACGAATAAGATTCGTTCAATTTCATCAACATTCCTTCTATCTTAGCAACCTGCAGTGTTTGACTGCGACTCTACGTCTGCTATGATAAGGAGCTTCACAAATTCTAAAAGCAATCGCATTGAAACAGATAGCATCATTTTTCTCAAGACTTTTTACGGTATAGTGACAAATTTCTGATTTAAACAAGCTCTTCACTTCTCTCGACACAGGTACGTCTGATTTACACGAATTTTGCCATATATAAGCAGAGACGTTTGTTCAAAGAACAATTTTTTTTAATTGTTTGGTTTCTGATGTCTGATAAATGACTAACAAAGCGTTCAAAAATATGCTGGCGATATTGCCAAAGTAATTCTTGTTGCTCTTATGATAACTACTAAGTTCGTCTATTCTCAAATAATAAGATTCGTTCCGTTTTAAATGTCACTATTTTCAGACATGGGACTTATAGAGAAAAACTGTTGTGATGTGACTCATAACAGATCCCTGTTAGTGTTAAATACTTTCTATTAACCGAAACTTGTACTTAACTCTCTAAGTGCCATATGTAGTGAAATGCATCATAATATAACTACTTCATGCGGTCTGCTTTACTCAACTCAAGATTGACAAACTTTTAGGCGGACACACATAATGTGTGTAGCATCGTGTTGTGACTTCCTTGGGGCCAGATATTTTTGTCAATTAAGTTTCGTTTCGTGATTATTGCTCGCGCAAACAATGGCCACCAACAGGATGAGTTGTTCGCCATGTCGGTTACTAAATGAAAAATACAGACATGCGAACAAATAGTGAAAAGGGAAGCTGTAAAGCTGTACATTTGTTTTGATGTAAAGGATGTCTTTTGTTTGGTTCATTTTTAACCTTTTACTTTGTTCCCCATTCGCTGATATATGTGCTTTAATTCCCCTAATTATTACTGTATTGTAAGTGTACATTATTTAATCAATCTTAGCACAAATATTCGAATAAAACACTTCAAGTTATTGTAACAAGAAAAAAAAAATGGCTGACAGAAGTTTTAGCTAAGTAAAGGACCGATTACATGAAGAAATTTCAGCCCAGGCTAAGTTTCAGCCAGGGCCCGTTATAGTATCCTATCAAAATAACGTACTCGATTACACGAAAACAATTCTATACATTGCGCCTGACGCATTGCTAGATCCGTTACTGGTATCCATCACGGATTATAGCAAGTTCTTCTTTTAAGTCGGTGACTCTTTTTTCCTTAGGTTCCTTCTTTGTCAATTTCTCGCAAAATTGACTGCACAGCATGTTTAGGAACTTATATGGGTACACTTGCGTTTAACTGAAATTTATGCTTTTAGTCAAACATGTGCGTCAACGAACTCTCTAATTTATCTCTCAAGGTCATCATAGTTGTAGTCAATATTTCGCGTTTTTTTTTGCTTAAAACAGGCCATTAGCCATTTAATTAAAGCAATTCTAAATGCTTAACATACTGTATTTCATGGTATTTTCTTAAAAACATACGAATTTCTTCAAACATAAATCCTTTATAGAAATTAAACAAGATAAGTCTTTCAAGGGAAAAATCTTCGTGCAACTAGTCTGAATAAGTGAACTCAATAATAAATTGGTAAAAATGAAATAGAGTTCTGAATCCACCGAATCGAATCGTTTGATGCCATTTTGAATTTGATTTTTTGGCGACCTATTGTATATGTTTACAAACACATTGTATAATGTCTAGTATATTTCACTTCCACCGTGGAGTTTTGTTTATTGCCGTGACACTTGTGGGCCACCGTACATAGCAATCTTAGTGAATACATTGGCAATCTATTCATATCACACTTAACTTCCAGAACGTTAAATATCAAAACCTGAAAGTTTCAACCGTCGACCAGTAAAAGGTTTGTAAAACAAAAGACAAAGAATTATCATGCGTGTTTACGATATATGAATGTGACTTTTTTAAGTTATTCACTAACTGTTATGTCATTTTACGATTTGAATAAAATTTTAGTCTCATTCATTACCTACTGCACTCAAAGAATCGCTCTCTCTAATGTTTTGCAATCTACACATGCTTCACTAGTTTTCTATATACGCATGCTTCAATAGTTTTTCTATCTACACATGCTTCAATAGTTTTTCTATCTACACATGCTTAAGTTGTTTTTTTATCAAAACATGCTTCAGTAATTTTCCTATCTCCTCATTCTTCAGTAATTGATATATCTACACATGCTTCAGTTGTTTCTTCATTTACACATGCTTCAGTAGTTTTCTTATCTCCTTATTCATCAGTAATTGATCTATCTACACATGCTTCAGTAGTTTTTCTATCTACACATGCTTAAGTTGTTTTTTTATCAAAACATGCTTCAGTAATTTTCCTATCTCCTCATTCTTCAGTAATTGATATATTCACATGTTTCAGTTGTTTCTTCATTTACACATGCTTCAGTAGTTTTCTTATCTCCTTATTCATCAGTAATTGATCTATTTACACATGCTTCAGTAGTTTTTCTATCTACACATGCTTCAGTAGTTGATCTATCTACCTATGCTTGAGTAGTTGATCTATCTACCTATGCTTCAGTAGTTTTTCTCTCTATACATACTTCAGTAATTTTCCTATGTACTAATTCTTCAGTAATTGATCTATCTACACATACTTTAGTAGTTTTTCTATCTACACATTTCAGTACTTTTTCTCTCTACTCATTCTTCAGTAATTGACCTATCGACACATGATTAAGTAGTTTTTCTATCTACACATGCTTCAGTAGATTTTCTATCTACACATGCTTCAGTAGTTGATCTATCTACACATGCTTCAGTAGTTTTTCATCTACACATGCTTTTCAGTAGTTTCATTCACATGCTTCAGTAGTTTTTCTTCTACACATGCTTCAGTAGTTTTTCTATCTACACATGCTTTAGTAGTTTTTCTATCTACACATGCTTCAGTAGTTGATCTATCTACACATGCTTCAGTAGTTTATCTATCTAAACATGCTTCAGTAGTTTTTCTATGTACACATGCTCAGTAGTTTTTTCTATACACACATGTTCATAGTTTTTCTATCTACACATGTTTCCAGTAGTTTTTCTATCCACACATGCTTCAGTAGTTTTTCATTCTACACATGCTATAGTAGTTGATCTATCATCTACAAATGTTTCAGTAGTTTTCTATCTACACATGCTTCAGTAGTTTTTCTATCTACACATGCTTCAGTAGTTTATTCATTCACACATGCTTCAGTAGTTTTCATTCACACACATGCTTTAAAGTAGTTTTTCTATCTACATATGCTTCAGTAGTTTCTCTATCTACACATGCTTCAGTAGTTTTTCTGTCTACACATGCTTCAGTAGTTTTTCTATCTACACATGCTTCAGTAGTTTTTCTATCTACACATGCTTTAGTAGTTTTTCTATCCTCACATGCTTCAGTAGTTGATCTATCTAATACGTTTCAGTAGTTTTATCTATCTAAACATGTTTGTGTTTTCCATGCACATGCTTCAGTAGTTTTTCTCATATATAATACATTCTCTCATAGTTTTTCTATTACACACAAGCTTAGTAGTTTTCCCATTCACATGCTTCAGTGTTTTTCATTCACATGCTTAGTAGTTTTCCTATCCACATGTTTCAGTAGTTTTTCCATTCACACATGCTATAGTAGTTTTGACCATTCCACACATGCTTCAGTAGTTTTTCTATCTGTACACATGCTTCCAGTGTTTTTCTATGCAACATACTTCACTAGTTTTTCTATCCACATGCTCAGTAGTTTTTCTATCTACATGCCTAGTAGTTTTTCATTCACATTACGTTTCAGTAGTTTTTCTATCTACACATGCTTCAGTAGTTTTTCTATCTACATGTTTTAGTAGTTTTCCCATTCACACGTTTCAGTAGTTTTTCCATCTAACACATGCTATAGTAGTTGATCTATCTACACATGCTTCCAGTAGTTTTTCTTTTATCTACACATGCTTCAGTAGTTTTTCTATGTACACATGCTTCCAATAGTTTTTCTATCTACACATGTTTCAGTAGTTTTTCATCTACACATGCTTCCAGTAGTTTTTCTATCTACACATGCTTCAGTAGTTTTTCTATGTACACATGCTATAGTAGTTGATCTATCTACACATGCTTCAGTAGTTTTTCTATCTACACATGCTTCAGTAGTTTTTCTATCTACACATGCTTCAGTAGTTTATTCACACATACTTCAGTAGTTTTTCTATCTACACATGCTTCAGTAGTTTATCTACACATGTTTAGTAGTTGATCCATCTACACATTGTTTCAGTAGTTTTTCATTCACACATGCTTCAGTAGTTTTTCTATCTACACATGTTTCAGTAGTTTTTTATCTAACATACCATAGTAGTTGATCTATCTACACATGTTTCCAGTAGTTTTTCTATCCACACATGCTTCAGTAGTTTTTCTATGTACACATGCTTCACTAGTTTTTCTCATCCACACATGCTCAGTAGTTTTTCCTTCTACACATGCTTCAGTTTTTCATCTACACACAAGCCAGTGTTTTCTATCCACACATGCTCTTTGTTAGTTTTTCATTCATGCTTCAGTAGTTTTCCATTCACACATGCTTCAGTAGTTTTTCCATCTACACATTATAGAAGGATCTATCTACAAATGCTTCAGTAGTTTTTCTATCTACACATGCTTCAGTAGTTTTTCATGTACACATGCTTCAGTAATTTTTCATCACACATGCTTCAGTAGTTTTCATCCACACACATGCTTCAGTAGTTTTTCTATCTACACATGTTTGTTTTTCTATGTACACATGCTTAGTAGTTGATCTTATCTACTAGTAGTTTATTCTACACATGCTTCAGTAGTTTTTCATTCACACATGCTTCAGTAGTTTTTCTATCTACACATATTTTCAGTAGTTTCTTCTACCTCTGCATGCTTCCAGTAGTTTTTCTATCTACACATGCTTCAGTAGTTGATCCATCTACACATGTTTCAGTAGTTTTTCTATCTACACATGCTTCAGTAGTTTTTCTATCTACACATGCTTCAGTAGTTTTTTTATCTACACATACTATAGTAGTTGATCTATCTACACATGCTTCAATAGTTTTTCTATCTACACATGCTTTAGTAATTTTTTCTATTTACAATGTTTATGTTTTTCTATCTACACAGTTTCAGTAGTTTTTCATCTACACATGCTTCAGTAGTTTTTCTATCACACATGCTTCAGTAGTTTTTCTATCTACATTTCAGTAGTTTCTCTATCTACACATGCTTCAGTAGTTTTTCTATCTACACATGCTTCAGTAGTTTTCATTCACACATGCTTCAGTAGTTTTCATTCACACATGCTTTAGTAGTTTTTCTATCCTCACATGCTTCAGTAGTTGATCTATCTACACATGCTTCAGTAGTTTATCTATCTAAACATGCTTCAGTAGTTTTTCTATGTACACATGCTTCAGTAGTTTTTCTATATACACATGCTTCAGTAGTTTTTCTATCTACACATGCTTCAGTAGTTTTCCTATCTACACATGCTTCAGTAGTTTTCCATCTACACATGCTATAGTAGTTGATCTATCTACACATGCTTCAGTAGTTTTCATCTGCACATGCTTCAGTAGTTTTTCTATCTACACATGTTTCAGTAGTTTTCATCTACACATGCTTCAGTAGTTTTTCATCTACACATGCTTCAGTAGTTTTCTATCTATTCACATGCTTCAGTAGTTTTTCTATCTACACATGTTTCAGTAGTTTTCTATCACACACATGCTTCAGTAGTTTTTCCATCTACACATGCTTGTAGTTGATCTATCTACACATGCTTCAGTAGTTTTCTATCTACACATGCTTCAGTAGTTTTTCATGTACACATGCTCATTAGTTTTTCTATCTACACATGCTTCAGTAGTTTTTCATCTACACATGCTTCAGTAGTTTTCTATCTACACATGCTTCAGTAGTTTTTCTATTCACACATGCTTCAGTAGTTTTTCTATCTACACATGCTTCAGTAGTTTTCTATCTACACATGCTTCAGTAGTTTTCCATCTACATGCTATAGTAGTTGATCTATCTACACATGCTCAGTAGTTTTCATTCACACATGCTCAGTAGTTTTTCTATCTACACATGCTTCACTAGTTTATCTACACATGTTTCAGTAGTTTTTCTATTCACATTACGTTTCCTCAGTAGTTTTTCTATCTACACATGCTTCAGTAGTTTATCTACATGCTATAGTAGTTGATCTATCTAACACATGCTTCAGTAGTTTTTCTATCTACACATGCTTCAGTAGTTTTTCTATCTACACATGCTTCAGTAGTTTTTCATTCCACATATTTCAGTAGTTTTTCACTCACACATGCTTCAGTAGTTTTTCTATCTACACATGCTTCAGTAGTTGATCCATCTACACATGTTCAGTAGTTTTTCTATCTACACATGCTTCAGTAGTTTTTCTATCTACACATGCTTCAGTAGTTTTTATTCACACATGCTTAGTAGTTGATCTATCTAATACATGTTTCAGTAGTTTTTCTATCTACACATGCTTCAGTAGTTTTCTATGTACACATGCTTCATTAGTTTTTCTATCTACATGCTTCAGTAGTTTTCATCTCACATATTTCAGTAGTTTTTCTACCCACATGCTTCTAGTAGTCTATCTACACATGCTTCAGTAGTTGATCCATCTACATGTTTCAGTTTTTCTATCTACACATGCTTCAGTAGTTTTTCTATTCACACATGCTTTCAGTAGTTTTTTTATCTACACATACTTCAGTAGTTTGATCTATCTACACATGCTTCAGTAGTTTTTCATCTACACATGCTCTTGTAGTTTTTCAAGACACATGTTTCAGTAGTTTTCTATCTACACATGCTTCAGTAGTTTTTCATCTACACATGCTTCAGTAGTTTTTCTATCTACACATGCTTCAGTAGTTTTTCTATGTACATGCTTAGTAGTTGATCTATTCACACATGCTTCAGTAGTTTTCATCACACATGCTTCAGTAGTTTTTCTATCTACACATGCTTCAGTAGTTTTTCTATCTACACATATTTCAGTAGTTTTTCTACCTACACATGCTTCAGTAGTTTTTCTATCTACACATGCTTCAGTAGTTGATCCATCTACACATGTTTCAGTAGTTTTTCTATCTACACATGCTTCAGTAGTTTTTCTTTCACACACATGCTTCAGTAGTTTTTTTATCTACACATACTATAGTAGTTGATCTATCTACACATGCTTCAGTAGTTTTTCTATCTACACATGCTTCAGTAGTTTTTCTATGTACACATGCTTCACTAGTTTTTCTATCTACACATGCTTCAGTAGTTTTTCTATCTACACATGCTTCAGTAGTAGTTTTCTATCTACACATGCTTCAGTAGTTTTCACACATGCTTCAGTAGTCTACACATGCTTCAGTAGTTTTCCTATTCACACATGTTTCAGTAGTTTTCCATCTACATGCTATAGTAGTTGATTCATTCACACATGCTTCAGTAGTTTTTCTATCTACATGTTTCAGTAGTTTTTCTATCTACATTTCACTAGTTTTCTATCTACATGCTTCAGTAGTTTTCTATCTACACATGCTTCAGTAGTTTTTCATTCACACATGCTTCAGTAGTTTTTCCATCTACACATGCTATAGTAGTTGATCTATCACACATGCTTCAGTAGTTTTTCATCCACACATGCTCAGTAGTTTTTCATCTACACATGCTTCAGTAGTTTTCATCTACATATTTCAGTAGTTTTTCTATCTACACATGCTTCAGTATTTTTCTATCTACATGCTTTAGTAGTTGATCCATTCACACATGTTTCAGTAGTTTTTCATTCACATGCTTCAGTAGTTTTCTATCTACACACATGCTTCAGTAGTTTTTTTATCTACACATACTATAGTAGTTGATCTATCTACACATGCTTCAATAGTTTTTCTATCTACACATGCTTTAGTAGTTTTTCTATTTACACATGCTTCGGTAGTTTTTCTATCTACACATGCTTCAGTAGTTTTTCTATCTACACATGCTTCAGTTGTTTTTTTATCAAAACATGCTTCAGTAATTTTCCTATCTCCTCATTCTTCAGTAATTGATGCATCTACACATGCTTCAGTAGTTTTTCTTTTTACACATGCTTCAGTAGTTTCTCCATTTACACATGCTTCAGTAGTTTTCTTATCTCCTTCTTCTAGTAATCTGATCTTATTTACATGTCATAGTAGTTTTTCTATCTACACATGCTTCAGTAGTTGATCTATCTACATATGCTTGAGTAGTTGATCTATTTACACATGCTTCAGTAGTTTTTCTCTATCACATACTTCAGTAGTTTTCCTATCTACTAATTCTTCAGTAATTGATCTATCTACACATATTTTAGTAGTTTTTCTATCTACACATTTCAGTAGTTTTTCTCTACTCATTCTTCAGTAGTTGACCTATCTACACATGCTTCAGTAGTTTTCTATCTACACATGCTTCAGTAGTTTTTCTATCTACACATGCTTCAGTAGTTTTCTATCTACACATGTTTCAGTAGTTTTTCTATCTACACATGCTTCAGTAGTTTTCTATCTACATGTTTCAGTAGTTTTTATCTACACATACTATAGTAGTTGATCTATCTACACATGCTTCAATAGTTTTTCTATCTACACATGCTTTAGTAGTTTTTCTATCTACACATGCTTCAGTTGTTTTTTTATCAAACATGCTTCAGTAATTTTCCTATCTCCTCATTCTTCAGTAATTTATATATCTACACATGCTTCAGTAGTTTTTCTTTTTACACATGCTTCAGTAGTTTCTCCATTTACACATGCTTCAGTAGTTTTTCTTTTACACATGCTTCAGTAGTTTCTCCATTTACACATGCTTCAGTAGTTTTCTTATCTCCTTATTCATCAGTAATTGATCTATTTACACATGCTTCAGTAGTTTTTCTATCTACACATGCTTCAGTAGTTGATCTATCTACCTATGCTTGAGTAGTTGATCTATTTACACATGCTTCAGTAGTTTTTCTCTCTATACATACTTCAGTAATTTTCCTATGTACTAATTCTTCAGTAATTGATCTATCTACACATATTTTAGTAGTTTTTCCATCTACATATTTCAGTACTTTTTCTCTCTACTCATTCTTCAGTAATTGACCTATCTACACATGATTAAGTAGTTTTTCTATCTACACATGCTTCAGTAGTTTTTCTATCTACACATGCTTCAGTAGTTTTTCTATCTACACATGCTTCAGTAGTTTTTCTATCTACACATGCTTCAATAGTTTTTCTATCTACACATGCTTCAGTACATCATCCTTTACATTGACTATTATTTCCATCATATTTATCTTTATAACTTTAGAATTGTTGTCTATTATTTAGGTTGCAAATCTCTGATTCCAGAATCTCTGATAAATTTGCACTTTCTTTGCAGCATACACCTTCTCTTTTTGAATGACTTTGACTATATATAGTGTTCTACACACCTCACCAACTCGCAACATTTTAGAATTCTTGGACATATTATCAGTACTCACTTTTTTTAAACACAACAGTTGTTCCTAATTTACTCGTAGCTTGAACAGACAGCAAATATCTCTTCAATTTGGGAAGATAGAGCACATTTTCCATTCCTTTACGTTGATGTAACTTTTTTAACCCAGTGTTCAAACGATAAGTTTCTTTCCCATAAGACAATATGACACGTTCATCCTCATGATTTACCTCGTTGTCTTTCTAAACTCTTCATAGTCCGATAAATTGTTACGTTCACACTTCATATATTAAATTGCACCAGAATCAATTATGCAATAAAATCTATTCTGTTTACATTTGTGATAAACGCCACGTAATTATTTTTTGGCACAATGTGCTGACTTTTTTCATTCGTAGTGAAAATAACACATTAAATTGTTATTTCTTTGTAGAACATATCGTGTAAAGTGTCTTCATGAGTGACATATTCATTTATAAGAATGCTGGTTTTCATTTTTGTTTTTGCTGTAGTCCTTTTTTACCTTTCACCTTAAACGATCAGTGAGCAGCGTGAGTCTTTTCATCTTTTTTGGAGTTTAGTATTAGTTCTGCATCATTCAGTAACATTCCTTTAACGTTTTGCATCTTTGCATGTTTTGCCGTCAAAGTTACGTCGAATTCTCCGACGGAAAAAAGCCTTTGTGCTTCGTAAGTTACCTGCTTCCCCGGTATGAATCTGCGAAAAGTCTCACGAAATTTATAACGCAAAGTGTCGTACGTTTAAAGAATATAATGTATCACAATTCGCTACGACAGTCAACTAGATTCCCCTTGAAAAAATTAAAACTTTTCTTAACATGCCCTGCTCTATTATCTCATTGGTTAACAGTAATCAAATTTACTTCACATCACGCGAACTGAATTATTATGATGGTTTATTTTCCAACATGTGCTATGTAACAAGGATATGTAAAATAAACTCGTAGCATTAGTCCCTTCAAGACAAGGTTATTTTAATATTGTAAATTATCTCTAGAAGCAAGTCTTTCCACTTTTTGCTGAAGGAACTATTTCCCTTCTCACTTATTGCACCATACCGCTTTTTTCTTTACTAAGTCCATTTTGATCGAAATTCACCTGACATATTAGGCATATTGGTGTTTTGAGATAGGCGCTTTTTCTTTGCTGTTTTATTTCCTACAAAACGAGTAAAATTAGATAATCTAATTTTGAATGCCACGCATGTCAGTTAAGGTATATAAGTTAAAGTGTGAATTAACGTGTCAAGTAACAATCAACTGATGTATAGAAATACCGTCAAGTACAGAGGTATCTCTAGCATTTCTAACTTGGATTTTCGCCATTACAAACGATATTTGACATTGACGATCCAAGGACATAAAAATCTAGCACTAGCAATGTCTATCTTGTAACAAGTCACATCTTTTTTTTAATGTTTTGTTGAAAAGCTGCTGTAATTGGCAAAAGCTGTAGCATTATCTCTGCCATTTAGTAGTTGTCTATGTCTCAATTTGTATGAATAGCATGTTTTTGATGAAGTTGAATTGATAAACGAATAAATAAGTTTGATTTCATCATGTAAATCCTCGACTTTAAAGAAGAGTGATATATGTTGTAGGTCGAACTTTCAAAATTGATTGATTTTAACTGTCTTCTTGATACATCATATTCTTTTTTAGATGGAATCAAGAGAAAGCAGAAATCTATTTTACATCAGAATGGTAATTAATGTGGTACAAAAGGAACTTGCTCAATTTTTCATCAAACAATGGAACTCTCGTTACAAATCAACACATGGAGAATGGGATGATACCAAAAATAGCGGTAAAAAATTTTGTACTTTAGAATCGGGTAGGAAGTTCGATAAAAAACTACAGTTAAAATATCAAGATGGAGACACCAGTAAATGGGACTGCACAACATTATTCAATGCTATACTTTTTTCAAAATCGATTGGCAAACATCTTGATAAAAACACAAAGGATGCTGTTCATGCACTTCGTGGTGAGAGAAACAAAGACGCACATTGGTATGAAAGCGAATACTCAGATGATGATTTTGATAAAATAGTCAATATCATTGAAAAATCATTTCAAGATTTGAAATTTTCTCTCGATAAAATCGATGAAATAAAAAATCATCGTAACAGTTTTAATACGTTCCAAGTGCTTCCTTCAAAACCCAATCATTTTTTCGTTAAACGCACTGAATTACAAGATAAAATCATAAACGATCTTGAAAAATTAAGGAATGATAACAATAACGAACTGACATATTTCTACATCACTGGTAATCCTGGCAGTGGTAAATCTCAACTGGCGAGACAGGTTTGTGAAAAAATATCGTGTGATTGGAAAAATAGAACTTCGTTTGTAATGACTCTCGATGGAAAGAATGTGGAATCTCTTTTAAAATCTTACTGTGACCTTGGATACCGCTTAAACTGTAACAAGTATATGGTTGAAAAATTTAAAGATGAAAATTTTTCCGCCAAAGAGAAAGTCAAGAACCTTCGATCGTTAGTATCTGCTCGATTGAAATTCTGGCAAAATTGGTTGATTATTGTCGACAACGTTGTGCAACTGAGCGAAATTTCTTCGTTACTACCACAAGTAGGTGATCACATGTGGAAAAATGGACAACTAATAATAACTGTTCAGAATACAGATGCCGTACCTCACGATGAATTGTCCAGCAAACATATTTCTATCAGTAGTGGAATGAATGACAGAGAATGTTGTCAATTGTTAAATTCTTACACTAAAGATGAAAATACTGATCATCAATTGTTGAATGATGTATCCCTCGCATTAGATCGTCAACCGCTGGCTTTGGCTGCTACTGGTTATTATGTCAGTCGTGTAAACAAAGCAGACTGCTCATTTACTTGGAGTCAATATTTAAAGAAAATGTCTTTAGAAGAAGAAGAAAACATTGACCCCACTTTTGTGAAATTTAACTCGGTATATCCTAGAAGTATGTTACAAGCTTCACTTTTAGCTGTCAAACAAAGTGCAGAAGAATCCACAATATTGGCACTGGTTATTAGCTTTTTTTCTATGATATCATTTGATCCTTTACCACGAGAAATTATGGTTTATTATGTTCAAAAAATGATCCCAAACAAGCTGAGGAAGATATATGTCTTTGTTTAGACGAATGCTCATTGTTCTTGCATTCAGAAAATAATGACATTAGTCTACATCGCGTTGTTCACAAAGCAATTATTGTTTATCAATCTGAACATTCAAATGAAGAACATGAAATGGAAACTAACGTTGATCAAATATCTCAAGCACTTTACATGTTTAAAGAGAGAGACGACGAAATCAAATTAATGCCACATCTTGAAAAAATTGTTCAATTATTAAAGACCAACAAGACAAAATCAACATGAACACTTTACAAGTTTTCCAATATTTTGTTGAGAGATTAAGACATTTTGGAAAATACGATCTTGCTCTTGAACTATTGGATAAATTTAAATCAGAAAATTTAGTTATGACAAAGCTTGGTATTTTAGTATTCTTGGTCTTTTATACCATAACACCGGAAAGTATAGCAAAGCTAAAATCATCATGAAAAGGCTCTGGAAATTCGAAAACAATCGTTAGGTCCAAATCATGTTGATGTCGCTGCGTCTTTAAACAATCTTGGTACGGTGTTTCAAAAACTGGAAACTACGACAAAGCTATAGAGCTTCACGAAAAGCTCTGGAAATTCGAAAACAATCGTTAGGTCCAAATCATGTTGATGTCGCTGCGTCTTTAAACAATCTTGGTATGGTGTATGATGAAACTGGAAACTACGACAAAGCTATAGAGTTTTACGAAAAAGCTCTGGAAATTCAAAAACAATCGTTAGGTCCAAATCATGTTGATGTCGCTGCGTCTTTAAACAATCTTGGTATTGTGTATTATAAACTGGAAACTACGACAAAGCTATAGAGTTTCACGAAAAGCTCTGGAAATTAAAAACAATCGTTAGGTCCAAATCATGTTGATGTTGCTGGGTCTTTAAACAATCTTGGTATGGTGTATGATGAAACTGGAAACTACGACAAAGCTATAGAGTTTCACGAAAAGCTCTGGAAATTAAAAACAATCGTTAGGTCCAAATCATGTTGATGTCGCTAGTCTTTAAACAATCTTGGTACGGTGTTTGATAAAACTGGAAACTACGACAAAGCTATAGAGGTTTACGAAAAGGCTCTGGAAATTCGAAAACAATCGTTAGGTCCAAATCATGTTGATGTCGCTGCGTCTTTAAACAATCTTGGTATTGTGTATTATAAAACTGGAAACTACGACAAAGCTATAGAGTTTCACGAAAAGCTCTGGAAATTCAAAAAATCGTTAGGTCCAAATCATGTTGATGTCGCTGCGTCTTTAAACAATCTTGGTATGGTGTATGATGAAACTGGAAACTACGACAAAGCTATAGAGTTTCACGAAAAGCTCTGGAAATTAAAAACAATCGTTAGGTCCAAATCATGTTGTTGTCGCTAGGTCTTTAAACAATCTTGGTACGGTGTTTTGTAAAACTAGAAACTACGACAAAGCTATAAAGGTTTACGAAAAAGCTCTGGAAATTCGAAAACAATCGTTAGGTCCAAATCATGTTGATGTCGCTAGGTCTTTAAGCAATCTTGGTTTGGTGTATTCCCAAACTGGAAATAACGACAAAGCTATAGAGTTTCACGAAAAAGCTCTGAAAATTCAAAAACAATCGTTAGGTCCAAATCATGTTGATGTCGCTGCGTCTTTAAACAATCTTGATATTGTGTATTATAAAACTGGAAACTAAGACAAAGCTATAGATTTTCACGAAAAAGCTCTGGAAATTCGACAACAATCGTTAGTTCCAAATCATGTTGATGTGGCTGCGTCTTTAAACAATCTTAGTTTGGTATTTAAAAAAACTGGAAACTACGACAAAGCTATAGAGCTTTACGAAAAAGCTAAGGAGCTTCGCAAAAAACCGTAAGGAACTAGTCAGGTTGATGTCGCTAAGTCTTTTAGCCAATCTAGGTGTGATGTATTATAAAACTCGGGAAGATGACAAAGCTTTACATTTACACTTTGGTAGCTACGTGTTTCAAAGTAAATTGTACCATCCAAATTATGTTAAGCCTATTTTTAAGACATAGACCGTAGGAGCAAGGATTCCACCTGTCAAGTCAACTCTCCTCTCCCTCAGAAGGTATTTTTGGTACTGAACAAAACGTTTGCAGTTTGCATTTTGTGAGGTAAAATGAACCTAAAGATGTAATGATCCTTGTCTATACATAGTTTTACTGATATCTAGTCAATAAACTTACTCTACAGCCCAAGAATCATCATAAGTAGAACTTAGAACTGCACATGCCCTGAATCTGACATTTTCCTTCAGACTTTATTTCTAAAGTAAATTGTTTCTATGTTATAACCTAGTAGTAATTTTTATTGTGTGATTCACAAACATACTAAAGTATATTGGGATGACAGAATTTTATGACTTAAATTTTGTTAAATAAATACTGTCCTGTTAGTTTTTCATATTCTTTGATGCATTCAGTAATTTTTTGCCAAGCTCCATAAGCCTAAGACGATATTCCAGGTTCGTATAATATCCAAAGGGTACCCCTTTCATACGATATATATACCGCCTCACCATGCTGCAGCCAATATTCCTGTACTGTCACTATCTCCACCATGAAACATAGAATAAGAACACAATTGAAACTAGGAATCTTTTGTCATCATCAAAGCATCGTAAGTAATTATTGGTGCATCGTGACCACTGGACCCACCCCATTCTGCATAACTCACAGATTTATAAAAAGCATCACGTTCAGGTATGTTATATGTCACTGTAAACTTTGGTTCACTGGCTCCATTAGTTAAACTCCATAGTTCAAGATATGACTCCCAAATGTTTTTAAAGTAGCCCCAAGCTTTGTTGTTTTCTTCTACATCACGACCAACCTTTTCAATGTATTCCCAAACTTCGGGTAAATCATCTAAAAGTCCTGCTCCCCATTTTTTTGGAGGTATCTTCTGTATAGCATAGGCTGTAAATAAAGCTGCAGTAACAGCCCCCAGATAACCTATAATTAAAATCATTATCTTTAAAGATTGCTAATTTCAAGTCACTTACATTATAATGACCCTATTTACATAATAGTAGCATTTTTATATGGATAATGGATTCAATGGCTGTAGTAAAGATATTAAAGCAAAACAGCATTGGCCATTCAAACAGTTTTTAGAAGACAGAAATTTTGAAATGTGGAAAAGCGATGAAAAGGATGGATCAAAGATATGGTCATTAAAAGCAAGCAATGTTAGAAGGATGGAGCATTTGAAATGTGGTTCTAGAAAATGATGGATTGCATAGACTTATGCAAACCTAAGGTCGACCATCTTTTATTTCATTTATAAATTGATATTAGATAAAAGGATATGAAACATTCATGGTAATGGCTTGTTCAAGTAAGTAATCGAAGGAAAAGTTGAAGGTAAAACATCTAAGAAAAGCAAAGGATTAAAAAGCTAAATTATAAAAAAGGTTTGTCAAAATAAAAAGAAATGCAGATAATAGGAAAACCTAGCAAACTTTATAGTAAGAAACACTTGTTAATAGACAGAACACTAGACATTAGTGACTTGATAATTGAGACATGATCTGAAATCGTTGCTTTATTATGAAAGTTGAATACCTGTGGGCTGATTATGAGTCATCCTTCCACTTTCAACAGCAATTTCAATTAACATTTCAATTTGATCTTCACAAGGAAACATCAAACCTAAACACATGGATCTCATTGCTGCACCACATCCGCCACCTCGTTCATTAAATGGTATAATATAACCTTTTTCCTCAAGAGGTCGTAACATGAAACATGCCTTTGTTGTGGTCTGCCCAGGAGCTCTTTCCCACATATCCTCAGCACATGTCTTCTTGTACTTTGCAGCCATAATGCTCAATAACTCTTCCGTTGTTGTCCACTTAGAAACCAACGCTTCTGCTGTAGCAATGTGTAGTACAGTGTCGTCACTAACCCTCCATCCTTTAATGTCAATTTTATCAAGTCCTCCGAGTTTTTCTAGTTCTTCATGAATTTGAGTACCACTGTAACAGAATTCCCACAAACCATTCTTATAACCTAGAGCAGGGGTCTCCAAACTACGGCCCGTGGGCCAGATGCGGCCCGTTGGGCCTCTTAATCCGGCCCGCAGAGACACTTAAGAAAGCCAATTTCACCACTCACATTGAGAAAACTGAACAGACTAATTGTGATTTTGTTATGATATTACACTTGGTTGAAATTTAACTTTTAAATTTTGAATAAATATTTTCTTAACTAATGAAGCTTGTGTCATGTACTTCGTTTTATTAAAGTATTCGCTCTTTGACCAGCAGTATACGATTCGTCGGCCCTTAACAAGCTGGATGAAAGTTCATGTGGCCCTCTGGCTGTAAAGTTTGGAGACCCCTGACCTAGAGCATCCCCCCCACTCAGGGGCGTAACTAGACTTGAAGTAATGGGGGTGTGGAGAAAATTTGCCCTGCAAAAGGGCGTTGCCCACAAAAACCCCTTAAATCATTATGACTAGCAAATTATAATCATTTCTATTATTGAATACGTTGTTTATTAGTAAACATTATTGAAGATTAGGTTTCTAACACATACATTATTACAAAACCTGTTTTTCAAATATAAACCTTAACCGTTTCGGACATAACAGTAAAACAATGTATATTTGTTCTCATATCAAGAGTCTTAAGTGAGAATCATCTCAACGTACTCTTGAGATGTTGCTTTTTACTTGAATTTTATTCTGAGTTTACGGTTTTTTCTGGCTGCCCAAGATTTTAGTACTACATCCAGATGAATTGTATCTGTTAAATCCTTCTCGGTCGAGAGGACAATGAGTTCTTCCAGCCTTTCACCTTTCATTGTTGAGCGCAAATAGTTCTTGACAATTTTCATTTTGCTGAATGATCTTTCAATATCAGCCACACTTACTGGAGCAGTAAACAGAAGTTTGTAACATTTATAAACGTTTGGGAAAATTTCTTTATTTTTGAAAGCAGTGTTTCCGACGTCGTGGACTGTCTTACATTCTTTCTCTGTCTCATTTACAAAGTTAACAAAAATCTCAAGTTCTGCATACAGTGACATACAATCTACGCTTATTGATGGAGGAAAAAGTTCGGTGACCTTTTCAACTTGTTCAAAATTTTTTTAGTCAGTGGAGGCTGAAGGATAACAGCTAAGGTTTTATTTTTTGCAAACAACTTTTTATGTTATCTCTATATTCTCTGATGAGGGAATCGAGGACCTCAATCATGCATTTTCGATAGTTCGTTTTTAGTGACATAATTGCCAAAGTCTCAGGGTTGTCATCCAAACGTCTACTTGATCTTTTATTACTCTTTCTAGCAAACTCTTCCTCGGGATTGGAGCCTAGAGTCTTCGCAAACTCAACACTGGCATCTATTTGGTCATTCAATTCCGATTCAGTGTGCCGTATTCTTTCCAGTGATCTAACAGTTTCATCAATCAGTTGAAGATCATCAAGGATATTAAGCTCTGGCTTCTACATCTGTACTGTCAGGATCTTTGTCTTCCTCATGATAAACCTCATAAACATAAGTGCAAAAACAAACTCAAATTTGACCATTTTCTTACAGATCGAGGTTGCTTTGGTTGTGGTTAATGAGTTGTTGTCAATTTTTGCTATGTCCGCTAAGGCATTTTGTATGGCTTCAAAAGATGTCCATACCGCTTCAATTGATTCACTAAAATTGTATTAAGCATGTAAAAGTCGTTCTATCTTGAAATTTTCACGACCTTCCTTGAGGTGTCCAACGGGAATGAAAGAAAATCGGTCACAGATTACGGACTACTTCTATCTGTATATCACAGAAGCACACATGCAGCGACCATCGCGACATTTACCGTGGCGTCTATTGAACATGGCGAAGATTTCTGTTTGTTACAGACACAGACATCACATTTGGGCCTTTATTATAGCTACTAATATATGAATATTTACTCAGTACAAACTACTATGTGGAGAAAAGAGAACAAGACAGTTAAAACACGCCAATATGATCATAGCCCATTACGCGTATATCGTGGATAATCTTATTCTGTGCATTTAGGTTGTGCATTAGGATTCCAGTTTGTAGCTCCTATTGTCCCTATTTGATAAGTCATATAAAAACTGAAAGATTCCAGTATGAATTCACTATATATTGCCATCGTTTTCCAAGGTATAATCTATAAATTTCGTATGATGCTTATGACAGGAAATATGATATGCATTTAGGAAGTTAAAATGTATCTATTGGCCAATCAGTGTAAAGCGACTGAAGCGACCAATGTCAAAAGTTCAACATGTTGAACTTTCAAAGCGACTAGCTGAGGCGACTACGCTACTAGCTTAGTAACCACGCTGTTTCAGCCTGTAGAATTAAGCCAAAATTGTCAAAAATGAAGGTTTGTTATTTCCACTTAGTAATCATTTAGTTGTTCTCGATGGTATGGCAATTTTTCTACTTCCTGAACACTGCCCTGCCACTTGACGGCAATATGCCCTGCAAAAACACTGTTTTCAGCAATTGGGGGGGTGTCACACCCCCCCACACCCCCCAACAGTTACGCCCCTGCCCCCACTCCACCGAGAACCATAACTGCTTCGTACTTCTCGGATAATTCGACCGTATATTCATGAGCCATTTTTAATGTTTACTTCAGGGTATTTTCATGAACGCTTAACATGGGTTTTTGAAACGCGGAAAACACCAGGCTTACCTCAACTTATAAAAACAAAAATCTTTTCTTTGCTTTGTTTCAATATTGTTTCAAACTATTCTGTTTAGATTTAGACGAGAGCGTTGGGAGACTGGGAGGGTTATTTTGAAATTCTTAATCTTTACGCGATTCCATGATCTTCAATCTGATTAACATGTTGCTTGTTGCAAAGATACGTTAAGACTTGATAAAACTTTTTCAGCGATAATATTCGAAAATATGGCGTTTGCATTGGTGAATTTTTACAACGAAAATACATGGATATCATTCCATATTCTTTCATCGTTTTTTAGGATGAAAATATGTCGAAAGACAAAGATGAACTTAAAGGTTTCAAAACGTTAGTCATGTGGGGCGATGGAAAAACGAAGGGAAACGGCAAGTCAAGGAAATTTCCTGCAGAGATAATAGAGGTTTCAGGTTAGTATTTTTAGTCTGTTGTAGAATTTTTTGTAAAATTTGTAAAAGCTTGTATAATTCACCCAAAAAGCTAGTTGCTAGTGCATGAAGCTCTTTCTCTTTGTTATCATTTCTTTCATGAAACATCTTAGCTTTGCTATATATCTGTAAATTTCTGTGTGAAAATCTATTTGTTTATTTCTCTGTCTTGTTTGTAGAAATTGTCATAGTTGATATGAAGGTTGCTGCTATCAATTCAACTTACTGCATATACAAGTTTTTAGGAGGGAAATACTTTCTGATAAAAAGCCTTTGCTTGAATGTTGTTCTTTCTTCTAGATAGGAATAGTTCAATTACAATATTGACAATAATGATGTGTCTATTTCCCAGATTTTAACTTGTTTGCTCTTAAATATTTGTAGTAATACATTAGGCCAAACTTTGCATAAGGTCGTTTCCTTATAATTTCAGGCATGCTACGGCTCCTATTGAAAATTATTATTTTTTAATAGTTGTTAAATAGTCATCTATTATTTTGTATAAACAGATAGTAAAGATTATTTGCTCAAGACAATGAGAAAAGAAGAAACTTTCTCTATAAATACTGGCAAAGGGTCTCGCAAAAAAATTCACAAAGCAAGGTTTACAATTAAAAGTGAGTGAATCAGATGATGTGCTGAGTTGCCCGAAATATTATATTGACCACATTTTGTTTATATGGTGTTTACTGCATGTTCCTCAATTATTGCTGCCATCATCTATAGTTAGCACTCATGTCACTAATGTGATGATGCATTCATGGAAATTTGTTAAGTACTCCATATGGTATTCATGATTCAAATGTTATTAGCTACTAATTGTATGTTCGAAGGTCTACATTGCTGAACTAGGCTATGAGCCTAAGAATTTAAATGAGAAGTAGTAGCTAATAACAAACTTTTCAAACAACATGTATAAAATTTTGTATTGTTGTTCTTGTTACCAGCAGGAGCACAGTATTCCTAAAAAGCTAAAGGCATCCAGGGCAAAGAAAACAGAGGCTTGCTGCTCTGCCAGCCTTGCTTCACTTATAAAAGAGTTATTAACCAAGGTATGTACTATACACAATGATAAAACTAATTATTCTAATCTCTATATTGTGCAATTTTATTATTAATGACGAATGCTAGGGAATTAAGGTCATTTTTCAGAATAAAATTTGGATGTTGTTTGGTTAAATGCTAAAAAAGTTAATACTGTATGATATGTTCCCGTTAATCATAAAATGCTGTTAATTTGAAATTCATTTCTAGTTTCTAAGTGAAAAATCTTTTAAAATGCAAACACTGTACAGTGTAAGGCTTGTATCGGGCAATCATACAAAATAATTTTCAACCAGTGGGGCTTATGAAATTAAAAAATTGAGATTTATCATTATAATATATTGTACTTGTTGTTAGTAAAGTACACCTTAATAGTTGGTAGTAAAAGGAAAATATTGTTAAATATTGCCTAAGTTCTTGTTGATTATTTAGGAGAGTCTGTCAGATGAAGGTGGTGCACTTTGCAATGATAAATGCAAGTATAAAAAAGAAGCCTTGGAACTCAAAGAGAGGGTAAGAATGCTGGAAAATCAGATCAAAAGACTTAATAAGCAAATTGACAATGACAATGGTGAGCTTGAGGAAAATTTACTTCATTTGTATTTTCAAATCAATGCTTTCTCTGCTTTTCACTTTTGTCTTCCAAAATGAAAAAATTTGTAAATTGCTTGTTCTATTCAATATATTTTGGATTTGAAATTTAGTATTTGGGTGAAAAATAACAACTCAATATTACGTAGTGTCATCAACCTTTAGAAGCTTATGATATATCGTTTTAAATTTATAGATTTAGAACTTCATTAAAAAAGTAATGAGGATATGTGTGTACCTTGGAAGATTCCGCCAGGTAACTTCCACAAAGATCATTTTTGACCAGAACTTCCCTCAGTAAATCCCCGTCCACCCCATCCACCACATCTTTGTCACCCATTGAAGGTTTGCTTGTGGTGGAGAATAGATTCACCCCAGCTTTATCTGGGAGAAGTAGCTCTTACTCAAACCTTTCAAATCTTCCAGAAGAAAATCCTTCCCCCATAACAACTGCTGTGTTTAAGAGCTCTATCAATGGACTATCAAATGAAACCAACTAAACTATGGAAGAAAGCCCTCTGGATTGCTCAAATGCAACAACTGAAGATACTTCTCTCCCCGAAATGGTTGAGTAAATAAAATAGTTCCATTTAATTGGAGATGGAACATTTGGAACTCCAGTAATATAAATTTCACATGCTGTTATTCTTCAATTTATTTCAGGTCACTTTGGGACCAAATTTGGTTGTCAAAAAGCATGTCCTTAAAAGAATCGTTGCAAAGAAAGTTGGATCATATGTTGCTAACTTAATGGGGGCAACCTTATCCCATGAACACATGGCTACTCACAGCTACAAGGGCCAAAAAGGGAAAAATGGTCAGGTGAAGCCTCGGCTTGATCCCACATACACTACTTCTTTAATTTGTAAGTAGATATATGGTTATTTGAGACTGAGTACCGTTGAAATTAAACTTTAAACATTTCATGGACTTTTTTTAGTATAAATATTTAGACTCTGCATTTTCAAGCACCTTTGACCAGCCGTAAACATCTATTTTTTACATGTTCTGCTATGCAGACATAGTATATTTTTCAAACATCCCCTGTGCCATGTCTTGTATGGGACAATAAGTGGTAATAATGAAAATTTATGTTGAGTTCGAGTTACTCGCCGTATCTCTTTTCGTAATGTACTCTATACCTTCAGTAACAACCACGAGTGAACTTTTTGATCGCACTGATTTTTATTATTTTACAGAGCAGTATTTATAGTCTTTATTACAAATAACAAATATTATTATTGGTCGGTATAGTTCCTCTATTTAAGCTATATATGGTACATAAGAAAATTTAACTAACGTCAATAACTGTTCCTTGGCTGTTAGCCATGTGGGAACGGATACATTGGTAAACCAAAGTACGCACAAACTATTTCCATAACATGTTTCTGTGGTTTATGAGCATGACTCAACAATTTAATGTATCTTTTAATATTTTAAACTTACTGTTGTGAACTACTGTGTTGTTTTGATACTTTGTGTTTGTATTGAAAACCTAGTCAAATTTATTAGCTTTTGTCTTTGCTGACTTCCCACCTTATGATCTATCAGAAAATATTTTTTAGAGTTAAGGTGGACATTATTCCTCTATCTTTTTTTCTAGAGCATGCAACGAGTGTGAAGTATTCAAATATGCCACGCCAGATTATAGAAGAAGATGTTGTAAAAGCTATAAAGCTCAAACTTAATAACGAGGAACAAGCATGGAAAAAACAACACGAGTCCTGTAAAGAGTAACATTAGCTGTCTATAGTCTATTTTTCTATTAATTCTATCCATGCAACTTAATGATATTTTTCTATAAAGGGAGAAAATTGGTGAATATATTTATCTGGTTAAAATACAATGTATCATTAAAATATCGTGGATTCATGGTTTTATTGAATTCTGTATAAAATAATGTGTACTACTAGAACCTGTACAGGGAATTTGCTTAATTGTATTTATGAACTAGTTAATGAACTACATCATAACATAGATTCATTGGAAAACTGTAGTTCACGGAAAACTATAGTTTTGAAAACCGTAGTGTTTGGGAACAAAACTATCAATTGCAAAACTATAGTTCTCCCAAAACTTTAGTTTCTATAACTATAGTATCGCCAAAAACTATAGTTCCGAAAACTATGAATAAACTATAGTTTTCAAAACTATAGTTTTCAAAACTATAGTTTTTGACTTGAAAAACTATAGTTTATTTTGTAATGGTTGAACCAACTTTTTGCAAGTACATTTTTAAAGCATAGGCTGTAAATTAAGGTGCAGTAATAGCCCCTAGACAAACTAAGAACAAAATCATTATCTTTAAAAGTTGTTCATTTCACATCTCTCACATTGTGATGAGCCTATTTACATAATAGCAACATTATGACACAGATTATGACAACTGTAGTCATAATCTAACATAACCTTGTAAAATAACAAGTGCAAAACAGATATTTGTTGTTTTTAAGATAACTTGTATTAATGATTGATTTGAAAATTTTTTTTATTTGATTGATTTAATTGATTGAACTCAAATGGATTCCACTTTAACACAGTCACTGTTACCATTTATGAGCTTATTCTCGAATCACGTGATATTTATATATATATATATATATATATATATATATATAGGAATTTTATAATTTATGATTTTCCGTATAAAACAGTGCTCGATGCCCGAGCAGAGCGTAAATAATGTATTAATTAATGCCCGATAATAATGTATTAATTAATGTATTAATTAATAATGTATTAATGTATTAATAATTAATACATATTAATATTATTAATAATATTAATAACATTATATTAATAATATAATTATATTAATAATATTAATAACATTAATATACATAATAATATTAATAATTAATTAATAATGTAATAATGTAAATAATGTATTAATTAATGCTCGATGCCCGAGAGCAGAGCGTAAATAATGTATTAATGTAATAATGTATTAGATGTATTAATTAATACACCTTAATTAATACTCTAACTTGCGTCATCTAACTTGAAACTATACACCTTGATTAATACACTAACTTCCGTCATCTTGTATATATATTTTAAGCATTTAAGTATTTTATTCGTTAAATCCCCTGAAGAGTGAGCAATCACGAAACAGGCTTGTCGGGATGAAATTGTAGTTTTTGTGTATTTTTCTCAACACCACTACACATATATATATATATGATAATGATAAGGATTCTCTGGATTTGTTTTAAATTTTTTTTTTATTAAGCTTTCAACTCGGTGCTTCGAGCCTTCGTCAGAATGTGACAATATATTATTTACAAAGATTTTTGTAGGCGTTTGGAGCGTCTGATTGGTTGGTTGGCAGTTGAGTTATTATTGGATGGTATAAGATGCGTTGTCATGGTTTCGGGTGTAGCGATTACGTTAATGAAATTCGAGTGTTTTATTTTAGTCGTTGTGTTATTAGTTTGTTGTTTTGGTTTTGTCTTTAGTTGTGAATAGATGATGGGGATGTCAATATGTCTGTTAATTGTGTTATTGTCTTTGCTGTACCATGCCTCTTTGAATTCTCGTGCGTGTTTTGTCTGTGCGCGTCCAAGAAGTTGTGTTTTTGTCCAGTCAAATGTGTGGTTGGTATCGTAGGTATGTTCTGCTGGTAGTGATTTTGGGTCGCGTCGTTTGATGGCATTCTTGTGTTCAGTGAGTCTTGTTTCAATTTTCTTGGACGTTTGTCCTATGTACTGTTTGGGGCAATCTTTACATGGTATCATGTAGACTGCGTTGGTTGTGTCGAATGTCGTTGTTCGGTCTTTATGTTTAGTGAAGTATGATTTGAGTTTGTGTGTTGGTTTATGTGCGATGTTTATTTTGAATGGTCGGAGTAGTCTTGATGTCATTTCTGATGTTCCGTTTATATATGGTAATGTCACTATCCCTGGTTGGTCGTCCTGTATCATCGAGAGGTTTTAAAATATCATAATAGTTTGTTTTTGTTTAATGTTGTTTTATATTTCAAAAGTAACTTTTCTTCACTGTAGAGTAAAGAGTCTTCCCTGTTCAAAATTGCAATGTAGTTTACAATTTAAAGTGAGTGTGTATGCTCTCTATGTAGGTAGGACTTCTCAAAGGTTCAGTGAAAGAATAAAACAGCATGTACCAGCTTCTGTCAGGAATAAAACTGTTCCTTTACGACAACTACCAAAACGTGGGTGTAAAAGTGAAAACGATTCTATGTGATTCAGCGATTCAAAACATCTTTTGAGCAACACTCGCTGTGCCAATGCTTATTCTGATGAAAACTTTAGAATTATTAAAAAATGCGTGGCCTACTTAAATTACACGGCCTGATATCTTGCCATAGCAAGGCCAAAAATACAGCCATTTAATTGGCGGGACGAAATTTTGATTCTTCCTTCAAAATTGTTCATTGGCCTGTTTATGGTAAATTAGCTGTGTTTAGCATTCAAGAGTTTATTTCATTTTTCGCCGAGAAATCATAGTTTATAAATTGGTGCGATCGGCGGTTGTTTTGTTTATCACACGCTCGTCTTCGTTCGAAAATTTTAGCTCTTAAATCTATCGTGGATTATCTATATTTGGTATCTACGTGTTCCTGGTACTTCCTCACATTTCTACAAGATTTTGAGTCGAATTGTATACATTTTTCTTTTATTTACGAAAATCTTCAAACCCATAATTATAGCGATGGTGCTTCCTATTTTAACGTGTCCTTCCTACTCCAACTACGCCTAAGAAAATTTCATCAAATCAAACGATTTCATTGGTAAATCATACTATCTTACCTTTTCAAGCTTCCTCATTAATTGGAAATCTTGTTATTGGTTCTTCTCCATCCTGGGACATCAATATAAACAATAAATCGATCAAACTTAAAATAGAATGGTATGTTGAAAAGAACAATAACAGTTCTCATGAATTCCCAAAATCTCTACTTAACATACTATCAGCCTACAACCTTGTACAACCTACCTGGTCCTCCTCCTTTGCTGAAGAGAAACTGTCTTTCAAGTTTGAATGGAAACTACTCTCTGATGCTACTAACCAACCTGAACAAGTTAAAACTCCATCTACTAACTTACCTTTCCATACTCCTGACTCTGGCTATACATCAACATCTAAATCGTATGTATATTCACCACCTGTGAGATGAAGTCTTTTTGTTAGTTGAGTCAGGAACATGTATTGTGTTGTGTTTAGGTTTGTCCTTGGATTTAGTTTGTGTAGATGGAGTATTTTTCCTTTATGAGGAAAAGTACCTTAAAGTAAATGGTTTGAACCCGGAGTATCGTTATATGTTTGTAAATGATGATCGTCCAGGTTAAGTCCTGAGAAGGATGTTGTTTGTTGACTGACGTTTCGACAACTTAGCGGTAGTCATCTTTAAAGTCAAATGAGGAGTAAATGTCAGGTTAGGAGCTAACCTGACGTTAGAGCTAACCTGACGTTTACTCCTCATTTGACTCTGAAGATGACTACCAAGGTAAACGTCATCAACAATAACAAAACAGTCCTTCAACTTATTAACCTGAAAAGTATTGATGGTAAGGGTGTATGGAGGAGTGAGAGGATTTAGAAAAGCAGCAGCATGATTGTGGAAGAGTTTGGTAGGAGTTGTAAGATTGGGTGGTGAATATACATACGATTTAGATGTTGATGTATAGCCAAAGTCAGGAGTATGAAAAGGTAAGTTAGTAGATGGAGTTTTAACTTGTTCAGGTTGGTTAGTAGCATCAGAGAGTAGTTTCCATTCAAACTTGAAAGACAGTTTCTCTTCAGCAAAGGAGGAGGACCAGGTAGGTTGTACAAGGTTGTAGGCTGATAGTATGTTAAGTAGAGATTTTGGGAATTCATGAGAACTGTTATTGTTCTTTTCAACATACCATTCTATTTTAAGTTTGATCGATTTATTGTTTATATTGATGTCCCAGGATGGAGAAGAACCAATAACAAGATTTCCAATTAATGGGGAAGCTTGAAAAGGTAAGGGATAGTATGATTTACCAATGAAATCGTTTGGATTTGATGAAATTTTCTTAGGCGTAGTTGGAGTAGGAAGGACACGTTAAAAATAGGAAGCACCATCGCTATAATTATGGGTTTGAAGATTTTCGTAAATAAAAGAAAAAATGTATACAATTCGACTCCAAAAATCTTGTAGAAATGTAGAGGAGAGTACCAGGAACACGTAGATACCAAATATAGATAATCCACGATAGATTTAAGAGCTAAAATTTTCGAACGAAGACGAGCGCGTGATAAACAAAACAACCGCCGATCGCACCAATTTATAAACTATGATTTCTCGGCGAAAAATGAACCATTTCAGCCAATAAACTCTTGAAATGATCCCTAGACTTTTAGCTACAAGATTATACCATAAAGTAAGGCCAATGAACAATTTTGAAGGAAGAAGATCAAAATTTCGAAGAGCACCGCCGGAAAATTCAATGGCCTTGTATTTTTGGCCTTGCTATGGCAAGATATGAGGCCGTGTAATTTAAGTAGGCCATGAAAAATGTCGCTCGTTATTCCAGCTACGCGTCATGGAGTCGGTATTAATTAAATTGACCAATCTTGTCCTTTGCCGACAAAAGGAATACGTGTTTAATCTGTCTCTGTTTTAAGTGTTATCTCTAAAAATAGGGATGACATTGACCTTTTGTAACCTTATAAATATAGCATGATTTGGAGGTTCTCATTTAGCAGACGTTGACACCTGAGGAGTAGTATGCCGAAATGCATAGCGTCTCTTTCTAGCTGTAAATAACGGTTCCTTTGAATTGTTGGGTTAGTGTTCTGCTTAAAACAGTTCTTTTAAGAACTATTACATTGTTATTATCACCATTCACCATGGTATTTGCTATTTTAAAATCCATCTTTAAATTATCAATTAATTATTTACATTACCATAAGTTCTTAAAAGGACGATGGATATCAGACATTTTAAATGAACGACGAGTTTTTTTATCGTAAACATGTTTCGGCATGCTTATGCCGAAATTATGGAAGTATCATACACGAAATATCGAAATATCATATGGATAATTCATACACGAATTATCGAAATATCATATGGAAATTAAGAAATTACGGAAATATCATACACGACTTGGCACATAAATACAAAGGGAAGGTTTCCCTGTCCGACTTTCGATCAGTTGAGAAGCTATCAACGAAGAAACGCAAAGCCGATCTCGATGTGAATTTCTTGAGGGATTGTCAGTCATTCGAAGTTTTTCCGAAATTTATTTGTTTCCCTCTTCCAAATGTCAATGCCCAGGATGTCCATGTGATTCGTAAGCGATTGCTTCGCTCTGCTATATTAAAACGGTCAAAAGAAAAGAGGAAACTTGAGAATGATATGGACAAGATATCATCGAAACTCAAAGCAATACTAAATACAGTCGACTGGTACATTCTAGAAAAAGCTCTGGCTAAGACTATTACGAAAAAGATAAACATACTCTTATGCAATTTAATACACTTAACGATAGTCACATACACATATATATATATATATCATGTAAATAGCATAATCACCTTCATTCTATGTACTGAAGATGGCATGAGCATGCCGAAACATGTTTACAATAAAACTCGTCGTTCATTTAAAATGTCTTATTTACATTAGATCCAACAATTAGATTTTAAATACATATTCCATTATGGTGCAGTCAATATCGAAGCAAAGAATTAAACCTATTTGAGGAAATATTTTCCATTGGCCTTATAGTCGCTTCAAATTTACAACATACACGAAAAAACACAAATTAAGGTACGCTAGACACTTAATATCTTATGATCATTACTCAATATGGCGACAGTCTCACTTTCTCCAAGGTAGTACGGTATTTAAAATCTCAAATATAAATGTGGTCAAAGGCATTTTTTAATAAAACGATGTTTCAGTTCAAGCAACAACATCCAAACTATAAAACTGTGGAGAAATTACGAACATCCTTTCAGTGGTGTGCTGGAAGACATATTAGAGCTTCTTAATAAAGAATTTTTCCTGAGAGAACTTACCCCAGGAATCCCCAAACATGACTCGCACCTTTCTCGGCTCAGGCTTTGGGCCCCGTTTTTAAAGAGTATATATTTAAGGCTCGTTTTCAGTGGTAGCTGACTGCCCCCTGGAGTGCTCCTAGCATGCAACTGATCCCCCTATGTTAAACAAAATTATTATAGAAAAAATCGTGTAAAATGTCTTCATGAGTGGCATATTCATTTATAAGAATGCTGGTGTTCATTTTTGTTTTTGCTGTAGTCCTTTTTTCCTTTCACCCTAAATGATCAGTGAGCAGCGTGAGTCTTTCATCTTTTCTGGTATTTAGTATTAGATCTGGATCATTCAGTAACATTCCTTTAACGTTTTGCATCTTTGCATGTTTTTCTGTCAAAATTTATGTCGAATTCTCAGAAGCAAAAAAGCTTTTGTGTTTTGCAAGTTACCTGCCCGGTATGAATCTGCAAAAAGTCTCACGAAATTTACAACGCAAAGTGTCGAATGTTTAAAGAACATAATGTATCACAGTTCGCTACGACAGTCAACTAGATTACCCTTGAAATAGAATAAAACTTTTCTTAACGTGCCCTGCCCTATTATCTCATTGGTTAACAGTAATCAATTTTACTTCACGTCACGCGACCTGAATTATTATGATGGTTTATTTTCCAACATGTGCTAGTAACAAGGTTATGTAAAATAAACTCGTAGCATTAGTCTATTCAAGACAAGGTTATTTTAATATTGTAAATTCTCTCTAGAAACAAGTCTTTCCACTTTTTGCTGAAGGAACTATTTCCCTTCTCACTTATTACACCATACCGCTTTTTTCTTTACTAAGTCTATTTTGATCAACATTCACCTGACATGTAAGGCATATTGGTGTTTTGAGATAGGCGCTTTTTCTTTGCTGTTTTATTTCCTACAAAACGAGTAAAATTAGATATTCTAATTTTGAATGCCACACATGTCAGTTAAGGTATGTAAGTTAAAGTGTGAATTAACGTGTCACGTAACAATCAACTGATGTATAGAAATACCGTCAAGTACAGAGGTATCTCCAGCATTTCTAACTTGGATTTTCGCCATTACAAACGATATTTGACATTGACGATCCAAGGACATAAAAATCTAGCACTAGCAATGTCTATCTTGTAACAAGTCACATCTTTTTTTAATGTTTTGTTGAAAAGCTGCTGTAATTGGCAAAAGCTCTAGCATTATCTCTGCCATTTAGTAGTTGTCTATGTCTCAATTTGTATGAATAGCATGTTTTTGATGAAGTTGAATTTATAAACGAATAAATAAGTTTGATTTCATCATGTAAATCCTCGACTTTAAAGAAGAGTGATACATGTTGTAGGTCGAACATTTGAAATTGATTGATTTTAACTGTCTTCTTGACACCTTATATTCTTTTTTAGATGGAATCAAGAGAAAGCAGAAATCTATTTTACATCAGAATGGTAATTAATGTGGTACAAAAGGAACTTGCTCAATTTTTCATCAAACAATGGAACTCTCGTTACAAATCAACACATGGAGAATGGGATGATACCAAAAATAGCGGTAAAAAATTTTGTACTTTAGAATCGGGTAGGAAGTTCGATAAAAAACTACAGTTAAAATATCAAGATGGAGACACCAGTAAATGGGACTGCACAACATTATTCAATGCTATACTTTTTTCAAAATCGATTGGCAAACATCTTGATAAAAACACAAAGGATGCTGTTCATGCACTTCGTGGTGAGAGAAACAAAGACGCACATTGGTATGAAAGCGAATACTCAGATGATGATTTTGATAAAATAGTCAATATCATTGAAAAATCATTTCAAGATTTGAAATTTTCTCTCGATAAAATCGATGAAATAAAAAATCATCGTAACAGTTTTAATACTTTCCAAGTGCTTCCTTCAAAACCCAATCATTTTTTCGTTGAACGCACTGAATTACAAGATAAAATCATAAACGATCTTGAAAAATTAAGGAATGATAACAATAACGAACTGACATATTTTTACATCACTGGTAATCCTGGCAGTGGTAAATCTCAACTGGCGAGACAGGTTTGTGAAAAAATATCATGTGATTGGGAAAATAGAACTTCGTTTGTAATGACTCTCGATGGGAAGAATGTGGAATCACTTTTAAAATCTTACTGTGACCTTGGAGACCGCTTAAACTGTAACAAGTTTATGGTTGACACATTTAAAGGTGAAAATTTTTCCGCCAAAGAGAAAGTCAAGAACCTTCGATCGTTAGTATCTGCTCGATTGAAATTCTGGCAAAATTGGTTGATTATTGTCGACAACGTTGTGCAACTGAGCGAAATTTCTTCGTTACTACCACAAGTAGGTGATCACATGTGGAAAAATGGACAACTAATAATAACTGTTCAGAATACAGATGCCGTACCTCACGATGAATTGTCCAGCAAACATATTTCTATCAGTAGTGGAATGAATGACAGAGAATGTTGTCAATTGTTAAATTCTTACACTAAAGATGAAAATGCTGATGATCAATTGTTGAATGAAGTATCGCACGCATTAGATCGTCAACCGCTGGCTTTGGCTGCTACTGGTTATTATGTCAGTCTTGTAAACAAAGCAAACTGTTCATTTACTTGGAGTCAATATTTAAAGAAAATATATTCAGAACAAGAAGAAAACATGGACGTCACTTTTGTTAAATTTAACTCTGTATATCCTAGAAGTATGTTACAAGCTTCACTTTTAGCTGTCAAACAAAGTGCAGAAGAATCGTCAATATTGGCACTGGTATTAGCTTTTTCTATGATATCATTTGATCCTTTACCACGAGAAATTATGGTTTATTATGTTCAAAAAAATGATCCCAAACAAGCTGAGGAAGATATATGTCTTTTTTTAGACGAATGCTCATTGTTCTTGCATTCAGAAAATAATGACATTAGTCTACATCGCATTGTTCACAAAGCAATTATTGTTTATCAATCTGAACATTCAAATGAAGAACATGAAATGGAAATTAACGTTGATCAAATATCCAAAGCACTTTACATGTTTAAAGAGAGAGACGACGAAATCAAATTAGTACCACATCTTGAAAAAATTGTTCAATTATTAAAGACCAACAAGACAAAAATCAACATGAGCACTTTACAAGTTTTGCAATATTTTGTTGACAGATTAAGACACTTTGGAAAATACGATCTTGCTCTTGAACTATTGGAGAAATTTAAATCAGAAGAATGTAGTTATGACAAAGCTTGGTATTTTAATATCCTCGGTCTTTTATACCATGACACCGGGAGGTATAGCAAAGCTAAAAATTCTAATCAAAAGGCTCTGGAAATTAGAAGACAATCGTTAGGTCCAAATCATGTTGATGTCGCTGCGTCTTTAAACAATCTTGGAATGGTGTTTGATAAAACTGGAATCTACGACAAAGCTATAGAGTTTTACGAAAAAGCTCTGGAAATTCAAAAACAATCGTTAGGTCCAAATCATGTTGATGTCGCTGCGTCTTTAAACAATCTTGGAATGGTGTTTCATAAAACTGGAAACTACGACAAAGCTATAGAGGTTCACGAAAAGGCTCTGAAAATTCGAAAACAATCGTTAGGTCCAAATCATGTTCATGTCGCTGCGTCTTTAAACAATCTTGGAATGGTGTTTCGTAAAACTGGAAACTACGACAAAGCTATAGAGGTTCACGAAAA
The DNA here is from genome assembly GCF_021976095.1 of Xenia sp. Carnegie-2017. NCBI lineage: Eukaryota > Metazoa > Cnidaria > Anthozoa > Malacalcyonacea > Xeniidae > Xenia > Xenia sp. Carnegie-2017. The sequence continues at coordinate 3,644,092 of NW_025813486.1, forward strand.
GGCTCTGAAAATTCAAAAACAATCGTTAGGTCCAAATCATGTTGATGTCGCTGCGTCTTTAAACAATCTTGGAATGGTGTTTGATGAAACTGGAAACTACGACAAAGCTATAGAGTTTTACGAAAAAGCTCTGGAAATTCAAAAACAATCGTTAGGTCCAAATCATGTTGATGTCGCTGCGTCTTTAAACAATCTTGGTTTGGTGTTTGATAAAACTGGAAACTACGTAAAAGCGATAGAGTTGAATGAAAAAGCTCTGGCAATTCGAAAACAATCGCTAGGTCCAAATCATGTTGATGTCGCTACGTCTTTAAACAATCTTGGAATGGTGTTTGATAAAACTGGAAACTACGACAAAGCTATAGAGTTTTACGAAAAGCTCTGGAAATTCAAAACAATCGTTAGGTCCAAATCATGTTGATGTCGCTGCGTCTTTAAACAATCTTGGTATGGTGTTTGATAAAACTGGAAACTACGACAAAGCTATAGAGTTTTTAAAAAGCTCTGGAAATTCAAAACAATCGTTAGGTCCAAATCATGTTGATGTCGCTGCGTCTTTAAACAATCTTGGTAATGTGTATTATAAAACTGGAAACTACGACAAAGCTATAGAGTTTCACGAAAAAGCTCTGGAAATTCGAAAACAATCGTTAGGTCCAAATCATGTTGATGTCGCTGCGTCTTTAAACAATCTTGGTATAGTGTATTATAAAACTGGAAACTACGACAAAGCTATAGAGTTTCACGAAAAGCTCTGGAAATTCGAAAACAATCGTTAGGTCCAAATCATGTTGATGTCGCTGAGTCTTTAAACAATCTTGGTATGGTGTTACATAAAACTGGAAACTACGACAAAGCTATAGAGTTTTACGAAAAAGCTCTGGAAATTCAAAAACAATCGTTAGGTCCAAATCATGTTGATGTCGCTGCGTCTTTAAACAATCTTGGAACGGTGTTTGATAAAATTGGAAACTACGACAAAGCTATAGAGTTTTACAAAAAGCGCAGGAAATTCGAAAAACGTTAGGTCCAAATCATGTTGATGTTGCTAAGTCTTTTAAACAATCTAGGTGTAATGTGTAATGATACTGGGGAATATGATAAAGCTTTAGAGTTACAATTTGGTAGCTACACGTGTTTTATAGAAAATTGTGCGATCCAAATTATGTTAATGTATATCTTTGTTTATAAATAACAGTAAACATGCAGTAAAGCTTTGGTAACTAAAAATTACTATGTTCTAATCATATTATTTTCGCCGTGTCTTTGATATTATAATCTTTCATTGGTGTTTTGTAAAACTGCAGTCAGTATACGAAAAAAGCGATACAGTAAACTCTATACGCTTCGGAATTTTTCAAATATCTTTAGATCAAATCACAGTGCCTATTTTTGATATATAGACTGAAGGAGCAAGGTCAACTCACCAAGTCAACTCCCCTCCCCTCCTCACAAGGTATTTTTGGTACTGAACAAAACAATTTCAGTATGCACTTTATGAAGTAAAATGAACCTAAAGATGTAATGGTCCTTGTCTATATATAGTTTCACTGATATCTAGTCAATAAACTTACTCTACAGGCCAGGAATCATCCTAAGTAAAACTTAGAACTGCCCATGCCCTGAATCTGACATTCTCCTTTTGACTTTTTTTCTAAAGTAATTTGTTTTTATGTTATAACCAAGTAGTAATTTTTATTGTATGATTCACAAAAATACTAAAGTATATTGGGATGACTGAATCTTACAACATAAATTTTGTTAAATAAATACTATCCTGTTAGTTTTTCATATTCTTTGATACATTCAGTAATTTTTTACCCAGCTCCATAAGCCTATGACCATATTCCAGGTTCCTATAATTTCCAAGGGGTACCGTTTTCATACCATACATACCACCCCACCATGCTGCAGCCAATATTCCTGTACTGTCACTATCTCCACCATGAAACATAGAACAAGAACACAATTGAAACCAGGAATCTTTTGCCATCATCAAAGCATTGTAAGCAATCATTGGTGCATCATGAACACTGGATCCACCCCAACCTGCATAACTCACAGATTTATAAAAAGCATCACGTTCAGGTATGTTATACATCACTGGAAACTTTGGTTCGCTGGTGCCATTGGTAATCCCCGTAGTTCAAGATATGACTCCCAACTATTTTTGAAGTAGCCCCAAGATTTCTTGTTTTCTTCTACATCACGACCAACCTTCTCAATGTATTCCCAAACTTTGGGTAAAACATCTAAAAGTCCTGCTCCCCATTTTTTTGGATGTATCTTCTGTATAGCATAGGCTGTTAATAAAGCTGCAGTAACAGCCCCTAGATAACCTATAATTAAAATTATTATCTTTAAAGATTGCTAATTTCAGGTCACTTACATTATGATGACCCTATTTACATAATAACGGCATTTTGATATGAATCATGGATTCAATGGCTGTAGTAGTGGCGATATAAAAGCAAAAACAGCAATGGCAATTTAAACAGCTTTTAGGAGACAGAAATTTTGAAATGTGGAGAAGCGATAAAAAGGATAAATCAAAGATATGGTGATTAAAAGCAAGAATGTTAGAAGGATGGAGGATTTGAGATGTCGTTCTGGAAAATGATGGATTAAATAGACTTATGCAAACCTAAGGTCAACCATCTTTTATTTCATTTATAAATTGATATTAGATAAAAGGATATGAAACATTCATGGTAATGGCTTGATCAAGTAAGTAATCGAAGGAAGAATTGAAGATAAAACATCTAAGAAACGCGAAAGGATTGAAAAGCTAAATTACTATAAAGATTTGTCAAAATGAGAAGCAATGCAGATAACAAGAAAACCTAGCAAACTTTATACAAAGCAACACTTGTCGATAGACAGAACACTAGACATTAGTGACTTGATAATTGAGACATGATCTGAAATCATTGCTTTATTATGAAAGGTGAATACCTGTGGGGTGATTATGAGTCATCCTTCCACTTTCAACAGCAATTTCAATTAACATTTTAATTTGATCTTCACAAGGAAACATCAAACCTATACACATGGATCTCATAGCTGCACCACATCCGCCACCTCATTCATTAAAGGGTATAATGTAACCTTTTTCCTCAAGAGGTTGTAACATGAAACATGCGTTTGTTGTGGTCTGACCAGGAGCTCTTTCCCACATATCCTCAGCGCATGTCTTCTTGTACTTTGTAGCCATAATGCACAATAACTCTTCCGTTGTTGCCCATTCAGAAACCAACGCTTCTGCTGTAGCAATGTATAGTACAGTGTCGTCACTAACCCTCCATCCTTTAATGTCAATTTTATCAAGTCCTCCGAGTTTTTCTAGTTCTTCATGAATTTGAGTACAACTGTAACAGAATTCCCACAAACCATTCTTATAACCTAGAGCATCCCCACTCCACTGAGAACCATAACTGCTTCGTATTTCTCGCATAATTGGACCGTATTTTCAAGAGCCATTTTTAATGTTTACTTCACCGTAGTTTGATGAACGCTTAACATGGATTTTTGAAACGCGGAAAACACTAGGCTTCCCTCAACTTATAAAAACAAAAAGCTTTTCTTTGCTTTGTTTTAATATTGTTTCAAACTATTCTGTTTAGATTTAGACGAGAGCGTTGGGAGACTGGGACTGTTATTTTGTAATCCTTAATCTTTACCCGATTTCATGATCTTCAATCTGATTAACATGTTGCTTGTTGCAAAGATACGTTGAAAAAACTTTTTCAGCGATAATATTCGAAAATATGGCGTTTGCATTGGTGAATTTTTACAACGAAAATACATGGATATCATTCCATATTCTAACATGATTTTTGAGGATGAAAATATGTCGAAAGACAAAGATGAACTTTAAAGGATTCAAAACGTTAGTCATGTGAGGCGATGGAAAAACAAAGGGAAACGGCAAGTCGAGGAAATTTCCTGCAGAGATAATTGAGGTTTCAGGTTAGTATTTTTAGTCTGTTGTAGAAATTTTTGTAAAGTTTCTAAAAGCTTGTATAATTCAGCCAAAAAGCTAATTGCTAGTGAATCAAGCTCTTTCTCTTTGTTATCATTTCTTTCATGAAACATCTTAGCTTTGCTATATATCTGTAAATTTCTGTGTGAAAATCTATTTGTTTATTTCTCTGTCTTATTTGTAGAAATAGTCATAGTTGATATGAAGGTTGCTGTTATCAATTCAACTTACTGCTTTTTTAGGAGGGAAATACTTTCTGATAAAAAGCCTTTGCTCAAATGTTGTTCTTTCTTCTACATAGCAATAGTTCAATTACAATACTGACAATAAGGATGTGTCTATTTCCCAGATTTGAACTTGCTTGCTCTTAAATACATGTAGTAATACATTAGGCCAAACTTTGCATAAGGTTGTTTACTTATAATTTCAGGCATGCTACTGCTTCCAATTGAAAATTATTATTTTTTAATAGTTGTTAAATAGTCATCCATTATTTTGTATAAACAGATAATAAAGATTATTTACTCAAGACAATGAGAAAAGAAGAAACTTTCTCTATAAATACTGGCAAAGGGTATCGCAAAAGAATTCACAAAGCAAAGTTTACAATTGAAAGTGTTAGTGAATCAGATGAAGTGGTGAGTTTCCCGAAATATTACATTGACCACATTTTGTTTAAATGGTGTTTACTGCATGTTTCTCAATTATTGCTGCCATCATCTATAGTTAGCACTCATGTCACTAATGTGATGATGCATTCATGGAAATTTGTTAAGTACTCCATATGGTATTCATGATTCAAATGTTATTAGCTACTAATTCTATGTTCGAAGGTCTGCATTGCTGAACAAGGCTATGAGCCTAAGAATTTAAATGAGAAGTAGTAGCTAATAACAAACTTTTCAAACAACATGTATAAAATTTTGTATTTTTGTTCTTGTTACCAGCAGGAGCACAGTATTCCTAAAAAGCTAAAGGCATCCAGGACAAAGAAAACGGAGTTTTGCTGCTCAGCCAGTCTTGCTTCACTTATAAAAGAGTGATTAACCAAGGTTTGTACTATACACAATGATAACACCAATTATTCTTATCTCTAAATTATGCAATTTTACTTTTAATGGGGAATGCTAGGGAATTATGGTCATTTTTCAGAATAAAATTTGGATGCTGTTTGGTTAAAGGCTAAAAAAGTTAATACTGTATGATATGTTCCCTTTAATCATAAAATGCTGTTAATTTGAAATTTATTTCTTGTTTATAAGTGAAAAATCTTTTAAAATGCAAACATTGTACAGTGTAAGGCTTGTGTACGGCAATCATACAAAAGAATTTTCAATTAGTGGGGCTTATGAAATTAAAAAATTGAGATTTATCATTATAAGATATTGTACTTCTTGTTAGTAAAGTACACCTTAATAGTTGGCACTAAAAGGAAAATATTATTAAATATTGCCTAAGTTCTTGTTGATTATTTAGGAGAGTCAGTCAGATGAAGGTATTGCACTTTGCAATGATAAATGCAAGTATAAAAAAGAAGCCTTGGAACTCAAAGAGAGGGTAAAAATGCTGGAAAATCAGATCAAAAGACTTAATGAGCAAATTGACAATGGCAATGGTGAGCTTGAGGAAAATTTACTTCATTTGTATTTTTAAATCAATGCTTTCCCTGCTTTTCAGTTTTGTCTTCCAAAATGGAGAAATTTGTAAATTGCTTGTTCTATTCAGTATATTTTGGATTTGAAATTTAGTATTTGGGTGAAAAGCAACAACTCAATATTACGTAGTGTCATCAACCTTTAGAAGGTTATGATACATCGTTTTAAATTTATAGATTTAGAACTTAATGTTTGTAAATGTAAATCGTCCAGGTTGGTATAGTCCTGAGAAGGACTGTTTTTGTTGTTGTTTTGACTGACGACGTTTCGACAACCTTAGCGGTAGTCATCTTCAGAGTCAAATGAGGAGTAAACGTTAGGTTAGCCGTATTTGTTATCTGGTTCTTACGTCATTGTATTGTGTGTACAGGAAATGTGAAATAGGGTATCAAAGAGACTTGTCAGAGACAACCAAAGACGAGATCAGAAGCAGGATAGCCTCCATTTTACAATCGCCCTCTATACGCGACAACAACTTGACAAAGAACGAACAACAAGCACTCAAACGACTAAAACACGACAACAACATCGTCATTTTACCAGCAGATAAAGGACGCGTGACTGTGGTCATGGGCAGTAATGATTACTTCAACAAAATGGTCACCCTTGTTAACGACAGAGAAACGTACGAACAACTCAAACGAGACCCAACACCATCACTAGTACGCAAACTTAACAGCAAGATCTTCTCTATGAGAAAATCTAACATTATATCTGAACGTATTTACTATCAACTCAGATGTTCAGTACCACGACCACCCAGACTATACGGACTACCAAAACTTCACAAACCACAAATACCCATGCGACCAATTGTATCATTCTGTGGTTCGCCTACTTACGAACTCTCAATGTACTTGACTGACATACTGCAACCACTTACAAACAAATCCAAACACAAGCTGCAATGCACTGAAACTTTCATTAAAAAACTGAGCACTATACAAATACCGGACAATTATATACTAGTGTCTTTTGATGTGAAATCACTGTTCACCAGTATTCCACTTAATCTGGCACTTACTTGTACAAAAATCCTCATTACAAACACCACGGACGTACTGCCATTACCGACAGAAGACATTATGTAGCTACTGGAGCTCTGCCTCACCTCGACTTACTTCCAGTACAAAGGTACACACTACAAACAATTACATGGAACAGCAATGGGCTCGCCCGTTTCTGTTGTAGTTGCTGAAATTGTAATGCAATCTATAGAGGAACGGGCGCTCACGACTTACAAACATGCACTACCTTTTTGGTTATGACACAACCACAGCACTAAAATGCAGACGAGATTGATTATTTTCACACTCACACCAACAAACAGAACAGCCACATACAATTTACCAAAGATGTCGAAGAAAACGGAACTCTTCCTTTTCTCGACTGTTTGTTAAGACAAGACAATCAAAAACTACGAACAACAATTGATCGCAAGCCAACACATACTGACCGACTACCAGACCAATCATCTTACAACCCTACATCACACAAAGCCACCAAAATCCGAACAATAACAAGACGTGCACAAATCATATGTGATTCACCGGACGCTCTACACAACGAAAACAACTATCTCAAACGTGTTTTTGACAAAAACAACTATAACTCTGAATTATCACACGCAACACTTACAAACCCAACGAACCTAACAAAACAAACAACTCAGTGACAACAGCAACGATATCTTACATCAAAGGTACGTCTGAGACTATCTCGCGTATCTTACGACCATACAACATACGTGTCGCACATAAACCAATCACAACGTTACGACAAGTACTAACGAACATAAAGGACAAAGAACAACCCAACGAACGACAAGGTGCAGTTTACAAAATAAACTGCTCCGACTGCCACGCCTCCTATATCGGGGAAACTGGCAGGAACTTAAACATAAGACTTACTGAACACAAACGAGCTACTAAGAAAAAAGATAAAACTAATCACATTGCCGAACATCACCGAATCACAAAGCACAACATTGACTGGGACTCGGCAAAATGCATTACTTACAGTACTGACTATAGACAACGGCTTACATTAGAAAGTTGGTATACCAACTTGGAACAAACCCCCCTGAACAGATCACAGCAATTACTGGTACCTTACAAACAACTTATTCACAATACAAACAAACGATTAACTAAAAACATTACACTTCACACTAATTCACAATGACAATACACATTTCCTGTACACACAATACAATGACGTAAGAACCAGATAACAAATACGGCTAACCTGACGTTTTCTACTCATTTGACTCTGAAGACGACTACCGCTAAGGTTGTCGAAACGTAGTCAGTCAACAACAACAAAAACAGTCCTTCTCAGGACTACACCAATCTGGACGATTTACATTTACATTTACAAACATGTAACGATACTCCCGCAATTGTATCGTGGATTCATGGTTTTATTGAATTCTGTATAAAATAATGTGTACTACTAGAACCTGTACAGGGAATTTGCTAAACTGTGCTTATGAAACCCTTGGTTAATGAACTACATTACAACATAGATTCATTGGAAAACTGTAGTTCACGGAAAACTATAGTTTTGAAAACTGAAGTGTTTGGGAACAAAACTATCAATTGTAAAACAGTTCTCCCAAAACTTTAGTTTCTATATCTATAGTATCCCCAAAACTATAGTCCCGAAAACTATAGTTTATTCATACAACTATAGTTTTCGGAACTACAGTTTTTGTTCCAAAATACTAAAGTTTTCAAAACTATAGTTTATTTTTGCAAGGGTTGAACCAACTTTTTGCAAGTACCTTTTTTAATGCTATCGGTGCCATTGTTTAGTTGGATGTTTTGAAAGGGTTGAACATTGATTACTTTTTCGTGGCTGACGTGAATGTTGAAGTGCATGGCTCAAAGTCTGTCTTACAATACTGCAAAAGAAAGAGCATCCCCGCTTCATTTTTACTTTAGTAAACAGCTCTAGAGGTTTGTGGTCGTCACTTTATATCATGCCTGTGACGAAATACATTTTTCTTCTCAGGACAACTGAGAACTTGTGAATTTTGTTTCTTATTTAATATTTTAATCTAATACAAACTTTTTTGGTTGTAGCAATTAAGTCAACCGACAACGTTCAAACTGTTACCGAGAATCGCATGGCAAGATTGAAACAGAAGAGAAAATCTTTGCGTGATATTTTAAATCAGAAATACTGTAAGTATGAACTTGTAACTAATTGTAAAACATTTAGATGGAATATGAAAAGGTTGTTCTTGGTCAATAGTTCTTGAAATAAGTACAATTACTTCTGAATGAAAATTTGTAATATTAGAAGCAATGATTAATAAAAGGAGTTGCACACAATCCTGCGGCAATTTCAGTAAGAATAGCTTATACTAGTTTAAAAAAAAACTAGGTGAAGCAACTGGAATGGACAAAGCGAAAGTGCCATACACTTCTCTTTTGAAAGGGGATTTCAAATATGTAGTATGCGGAATTCCAGAACACGCATCATTACGGGATCCATCGACTATGGGAGAAGCAGCATTGGATGTATATATTGAAAAATCAATTGAGCTTACGTTTGTGGAAAGGGCGTTAGTGGAAGGAAATGATGTTCTTCATGCAGAAAATGTTGAGGAATGTGACAAAGAGCAAGACAAGGGCGGCCACGTCCAAGAAGTTGTTGAAGTTAGCGGTGAGAATGATGATAATTGTCATGGCGAACTTGTTAACAACGTTTCCGACGAATGTGATGTTGGCCATGGACAAAGAACTAATAGTGTTGATAATGGTTGTAAAAATGGTGATGTCCCCGGCGATAGAGAAGATGTTGTAAATAATGGTAGCGATGATGGTGGTAATTCTTCGAATGTATTTTGTGGATGACACGGAACAGTTAATGAAGGTGACGGACACCTTGTAACAGAAAACGCCGTGCCTAAGAAAGTTGATAAAAAACACAGAAAGGGAAGGAGTAACAACAAAAGAAAAAGAAAAGAGGCAAAGTCGAGTGACAGAAAAAGTGTGTCTTGTGCAAAGAAAAGAGCTAGTCATTTGACATCCTATGACAAATGTAAAGCCTTTCTTTGTCAAGAACCATCTTCCAAAGATAATGGAATGGTGGATTGGGTGTTGCGTGATGTATGTCAACAATGGTACCATTTGGATTGCGTTGGCATTACGACGAAGCCGAAAGGAAAATTTGATTGCGGAGGCAATGTATCTTACTTTACTCATGGGTAAATTATACATCCACTTTTTCTAAACTACGAATTGTTAGTCTGTTCATTTTTGCGCATCACCGATTTATTTGCATACGTATTCATAATAGTTATTAATACGTTCCTCGTGCTCTTAAATATTTTATTTCTAAATTGTGAGTTTGTTGAACACACACGAATAAATATATTTCATTTCTTTTAATTTTTCTTTGACAGATCTGCGAAAACATTTGACATAAATATAAAGGGAAATCGCTCATTCAGAGGATTAAAGGTTCTGCTAGAATTTAAATTATTTAATATCAGTTGCAGATAAACATACCTATAATATTTTAACATTGAATTTTAGACACATTTAACAAAAATCGTCAACGGTGCCATACCCAGTAAATCATCCATGGGCGAAATCAAGCTCAGACTGAACTCACCGATCTCTACATGACGTGTCCTTTAACTCGAACTCAAGTATAAAAACATATTCTCTGTTAGAAATAGAGCCCCACTTGTGTCTTAACTTGTCATTTTTGTATATATAGGCAAAAGATCTGTTGAATGTAGTCAAAGAAATAGTCGCAGATATTTTTCGATCCTTTGATGAAACGAATTCAATGAACATCAACTACACGTATAACGTTTTATTCCCTGAGGTTTGTTGTTCATCTAACGCCAAATTCCAAGACGTTTTTTTGTTGCGAAAGCTATGTGACAGTGAAACTATGATATTTTATATAGGCCTGCATATATTGTATACGAAAAACTGAGCGTTGTCTCCGAAATAACGCTGAAAAAATTTTATAATTGTGCGAGTGGAGTTCAAGACGGTGCAGACTCTGAAAGTGACTAACCTTGTTGTTTACCGAAAAACCTGAAAGCTGTAGTAGATCTTGTAAAAATTTGAGGTGACTTGACAATGTATCATACTGATTTACTCTTATGACTCAATGTCGTCTAAACATACTATTGACGATGAGCTAGCGCTGTTTTTAGTTTAGGTTTACTGAATAAGATTTTTTTTAGCTAAGTTCTACTACTTTATCAAAAAATAATGAATTCTTGTACAGGAAACAATTATACTTCAATTTTGTCTATAATTAAAATAAAAGATGCTTTTAGTTACAACTACAAGACTTAGAAAAAAAATATGTCAAACAGAGTCAAGTTAACGATTAATTGAACTGGTGACTAAGTTAGGACAATTTATAGATATATTTCATATCAAAGTTAGTTATAAATCAAAATAGTTACCTCAAAAACACAAGTAAATCTTTTCACCACTATGCAACGCTATAAACTACATTAGCTATTTAGCTAACATAACAGTTGTTACATATGTGTTTTGATGGACAAAAAGTATTTATTCAAAAACCCCCCACTTTTTCATCACTTTTATTATCCAGCGTACGTACGTTGGGCGGCCATTACCCACGTATATATAACATCAATTTTCACCATATACTACACTGTATAACAACCAAAAAATTACATATAACTGTTCAAAAAGTATTTATTCAACAAAAAACTTTTTTAAACACATTTATTATCCGGCGTACGTACGTTGGGTGGCTATTACCCATCATTATTGACTGATTAAAAAGTTTTCACACACCAAAATTCCTTTACCACTATTAACAATGTGCCCTCCCGTTTATCACCATAGAAGAGAGGTGATTCCTGCACTTGGGAACAGGATGTACGGTTACACATTATTGAAATTGTATTGTAGTCTCACCATGCTGTGTACCCAATCATCGAGAAGGAATAAGAAACCCTTTTTTTATCATGTATATTATGCCGCGTACGTACGTCGGTTAGTATACATTTTTTATAATATTTTCTTTTTCTATAAAGCAAAAACAATGGATATTGTACATAAACGTACAGTCTTTAGTTTAGAAACAGTACACATTCTTTGCAGTTAAAAATATAGCTTTTTCTTCATCTTCTTCATCTTTATCATACAGGATTTGTGCAGTACGCAAGCAAAAAGAACTAAAAAATTTTTGGGGTGCGATTTACATCGTCAAATGTACAAAAGGTATTTTGCTATTGATTAATTATATTAGAAATTTTCATGTGTTACATTTTAGAGGCAGTTACTAAATTTACACAACCTTCGCATTTCTGCTTCCGTTGGCATACGGTTTTTTAGGCTTCCAATAAATCGAAATAATAATTAATAGATTTTTAGGAAAACTTCACAATTTAGCAACTCAAAAAACATTCAATTCTGTTCAGCTTTATATGGAATAATACTGAGTAGATTTCATTTTAATTTTGTGACTAATAAGCACTTTTTAAGCGCTTTCTTTGATTTTGATTTCGTAGCAACTTTTCAAGTGCCCTTTACGTAAATTAATTTTCTAATTAAAGGATTTTCAAGAGCTTGAAGTGCCTGCACAACCCCGTTATACATCATCGCTGGTGATTTCATAGTCGTGTGTAAAAATATCGCTTTACCATATTTCAACATCAAGTACGTTTTTATGGTTAATAAAACTATTCAAAAAGTCAGTAATTTTGCCGTGCTGCTGAAAGTAGTGACTCCACGTATTTTCCATTTCTGACTTCAATAGGATTTGCTCTTCCTTGGATCGGTGAAGCAAATGGCATAAATCTATAGCTAATCCACATAACGAGCATCAATAATTATGTGTCAAATCTGTTCCTTAGCTACAAGCCATTATTTCTCAATTACTGACCAGTCTCAACTTCACGACCAAAAATAGTCGATTTGTCCTTCATCTACTTACGAATATCATCTATTGAAATCCTGTGAGATTTAGATAATGAAAAAAAGAAAATTTACTGCTTTCATGTGAATAGTTCATATCCAAATCGGAGTCAAATATAATCACACAGCAAATACAAACATATACTCAAACGGAAAGCACCTGCATAACTTTTCAATATCTGATTTTGCAGTTTCTTCCACATCAACAGCTCGCTTCATCATTACCATCAGCAAATTGCCTCAAAAAACAAAATTTAATTCATACCTGCTATTACATAATATGATGACATGTTAGCTATGTATATGTTCAAACAAAGAAGAAAAACTTGCTTTAGCTAAATTAATCTTAGTTTTCTTTCCATAATGTAAAAGAGCATCACTGAGTACATCAACTCTGTGACTTGGACGCATTTCTTTATTCATTCTGTTAAATTTGCGAATGTAAGACCAAAATCTCTCCAACATCTCACCGTCAGTTAGGCCAAATCTTTCTTTACGATGGGGACTAAATTTAACCTTTTACAAGAAAGATTTAGTAAACAATTATTAAATTTTTATCATTTTATCATCTACAACACCATTAGTTATGATAGCATAGGTATCACCATCTGCTAATGTGTATGAAAAATAAAATCAATAACAACTAACTTAGCATCGTCAAACACGCACATAGCAGTAAAAAATTGGAATTGAAAATTGAAAAATGTCAACAATCGGATCCTCAAAATTCTTTTTGTAAAAAACAAAATAAAGAAAAACATGTGAAAGACTACATTTTCAAAGAAAAAAAGTGTTGAGGGGATGTTTTTGACAAAGGAAACAGGTAACAAAGCAACTATTGTCAATTGAATATTACCTGTAAGTGTTTCACCAACATGCATGCAGCATCATACAATATGTTTATTTTGAGTGCAGGATTATCAGCATTATCTTTCTCTAATTCTTGGAGAACATAAACTGCATAGCTCAATCTATAAAATATGTAGAATATTTTTTTAAATAATGCAACCACATGTATGCAAAGAGCTTCAGCGCTTACACAAAGCATTGAAAGTAGCAAACCAACTGAAAAAAATAAATTTACACCATCAAATGCACACATCCTAACCACCTCTTTTAAACCAAGAACATTTAATCAAAAATAGACAAAAAAATGTGTAGCAGACCTCTCTCCATGTTTCAAATTTAAGAATTTTTTAGGAAAGTCATGTTGAGAGCCTCGCCCAAAGATTGCTGTTTCATCAAGAGCTTTGTAGCGATTTTTTGATCGAACAGCATTCCCAGCAAGAAAACCATGACATTCCTATAAGTATCAATATGTAACAAACAAAAAAGTATACAAGAGCTTTATTTCCTAAAGCCCATGGCAAAAATTTATTGAAAAAAAAACTATGTGGTAGAAAATGAAAAAAAAAATCAAATATATTCAAAGCACTGTCACTTCCATGTTTGCATCCTGAATTTTTATTAGAATAAAGTATATTAAAGCTACATTGACCTTGTTTGATGTAGGTGTGGTATAATTGGCAACAAATTGATCAACAAGTTTCTGATCATAGAACATCAGCTGTCCAAACAGAGGTTTTCCAAGACTCTGCTCAGCTTTTTCCTTTGTCCAATAAATAAAGCATCAAGAGACTCAAAGATCACACCATCAGTCTTCAATAAAATGGTGATGGATAAAATCATGCAATGTATTTGAGTTCAATGATGCAAAATGATGCAGTCAAAAAGGCGTTTGAGATAGCATTGCTAATGTTCTTTTTACTAAATTGTCATTGTTAAACGAGTAATACGAATATACTCACTTTGTGACAAGCAGGACAGATTTTTCCTTCATCAAGCTCAGGTATAACACAGCTCAACATGTTTAGTTTATGTCTGTAAATTCTGAAAAAAACAATGACGCAAAGAAAGCAATTATGCACTCTTAAACAAATGACATAAACAAAATACAGTGCAATACAGTAATACTTGAGGAAAAACTCTTTCCCATCATAAGCTTTAGCATTTTGATTTCCTCCATTTCGGTGATAATGTCTACCTGTATCACAACACGATTATCCACAGGCTTTTTTGAAGGTGGACATTGGCTAGTTGATTTCCTTTTCGATGACGAGCTCGAGATCTTCATGTTAAATCCTACTCTACATTCTTCCTTTATAGACATGTACTGGTCTAATGTCTTCGCCTGATTTCATAACGACAATTTTGCTTCTACTTTAGATCCGCATTTGAAACAATACCTGTCCGTAAAACTTAGTTCATTTCCACAAAAAGAGCAAAATGCTGCTTCTTTTTCCAACATTTTGTTACGGAATGACATGTCTTAAAAGTTTAGTGGGCAATACTTCATGTTGGACAACATTTAGGTGTCTAAATTCTGATCAAAAAATATTTACGGATTTGAATATTTTTTCGGATTTTCAAAGTATTTTCCGATTTAGAAATTTGTTTTTAGATTTTCGATATAATTACACACTGGAAATATATTTTTGGATTTAAAAAACATTTTGCGATTAAAAATATATTTTCATGGTGGCCATTCTCGGAATCCGTGCACAATATCTAGGAAACGGTAATAAAATTCAACAGAAACAATAAAAATCATAAGGCCGTATCTTTGCTTTACATAACAATGAACTTTTAATATTTATAATTAAGTTGCACAAAATTCTTTGCCACTAGAGGCGTAACTAGAACGTTAATTGGGGGTGTATATTTATATATTCAGTTGTGCCCTACTGATTTCTTTGGAAATTCAAATTACTTTCAAAAGAAATTAGTAGGGCACGACGAAATATATGAATATGCACCCCCGCAATTAACGTTCTAGTTACGCCTCTGTTTGCCACGTATCAACTCAAACGACGCAGACATTTGACGCTTAACTTTTCAGAACGTTAAATTTATCTGAAAGATTGAATGTTCAAAGTTCCAACTGTCGACCAGTAAAAGGTTTGTAAGACAAAACACAAAGAATTATCATGTGCGATTACGACATGTAAATGTACGGTGGCCTATAAGTGTCACGGCAACATTTGAATACAAAAATCTCACGGCAACATTTGAATACAAAATCTCAATGGCACATTTTGAATACAAAACTAATGGCAACATTTGAAATAAACATTTGAATACGAAAACTCACGGCAACATTTGAATGCAAAATCACGGCAACATTTGAAACTCAGGAACATTTGAATACAAAAATGGAACATTTGGAATATGCGGGAAAGTGAAAGCAAAATATTGACTATTGTCCAAAATATAAAACGGCGGAAAACATTGAAGAATACGATGTATGATGACCTTGAAAATCTGGGAAGAGTATCATATGTTATTATTTCCTAAAGGATTAATACAAAAAGAAATTCTAACTTCAAGAAGGGATGAGTACATAGCGAAGAATAAACATTTGGGTGTTCGATCAGCCATTATGAATGACGTTGCACGATTTCTCGCGAAATAGAGTCAGTTGCCGAGTTTGATGGTATGCTTCGAATAACGCACAGAGACGCTGTTCAGGATAGAGAGCTGATTCAGAAGCGCAAAGAAAGACTAGACGCAGATGATAAGCGATTTACGGAACCTCGACCAAACCTTTCCTTGGCATAAGCCGGATACGGGTTCAACTACGACGCATGAATGATACGGCCGAAAGCCCTTTGGTTTATGTAAATAAGTCAAACAATCTACCAGCAAGAACGCATTATTGGAGGGAACACGTGTCCGCAGATAATTACAGACCCGCAAGAAAATTTTACCGCTACCATTCAATTTTTTTTCGGTACGACCGCGAAACAGTACCATGCAGTTCACCAGAAAGAAGGGATGGGAGTTCGAGAAAAGATCATGAAATTGGTGATCAATTTTTAGATCAGCGAAGGAACAGACTTCACATTCTCTTCATGTGAAGTTGTTTTCAGATTTGTTCAAAAATTAAAGCTGGAATTCATTACATCCGGCAAATCAACATTATTGGTGAAGGCCAATTCTGCTCCGTCCAGAATGGTGAATGTGCTTTTCCTTTCTAGCTCTTGAGAGAGTTATTGAGATCATATGTGAACATGATGCATCAAACTATCAGAGATATTTGTATGATGGAAAATTGCTACAGAAACCCCATGGAGGCAAGCTCTAGAATTGTTTGTTACACTAATACCGCAAACATTGTGGACTGAGAATAGCATAGATTTTTATTGATAACATAACAAATTCTGACTGATTTACTAAGCTTCTTGTTGTTAAAATGAAAACAAAACTTTAACATAAGTGACAAGATTAGTTTCATTAGAGGGCTCTAATTTAAGTTCTCCAGCTTATTAAAACAATCAAGTCTAATGTCATAAAGTTTTTCTTTTTCTTTTTCAGTTAAATATTTATCATCAACTTTGGTCAAATCAATTGGGGTTTCTGTAATGAGCAATTTTCCATCATATACAAAAAATGTCTCTGATAGTTGTTTGGTGCATCATGTTCACATATAATATGCTCTCTAGCATATAGTCTTTCAGACTCAAGAACAGGCAAAAGCAAATTACATTCACCATTCTGAAGTTCGGGAAAATAGTACAGAGAATCTGGCCTTCCTTGTAGAGTGTCATACCTTGATTTTCGGATGTAATGTGAATTCCACAGCTCTTTTACTTCATTTAAATTTTTTTGGAGCAAATCTGCAAAAGAAAACCAAAGGCATTCCACATGAAGAGGAATGGAGAGATCTACAGTTCCTTCTTCAGCCAGATCTTTAAAAAAACTGATCCACAAATTTGCATGATCTTTTCTCAGGAATGACCACCACCCTTCTATCCTTTGGTTTCTGGGTAAAGACACATACTTTTATGACTGCTTGGGTCATTACGAAAAAATGAGTGAATGGCAGCGGCAAGGCCATTTTCTGTACTAAGGTCTGTAATAAAATCTGCAGGACAGCCATTAAATTGTTCCACAGCCTCCAAATAATACGTTCCAATATTACTTGGTAGATTATTTGACTTAGTAACATATAACCAAAGGACTTTACGGCTCCATCAGTCTATACATCCATGGATTGGAAAGCCATATGGTTTTAACTTGTCATATCCGTCACAATGCCAGGAAAAATTTGGTCCAGGATTCCAGTAAATCCTTCTCTTCAATCTGCGTCTAGATCTTTCTTGCACTCCTTCTGGATCAAGCTCTCTTAAGTAACAATCCTGCCACAACGTCTCTAGGTACAGTTATTCCCTTCATTTGAAGGGCATGCCATATTAAACTATAACCTCGGCAACCTCCTGGACCGTCTAATTCCGCACGAATTGCATCACGTACAACGTCCATATCATAATGGCTGTTTTTTCGTCGAAGACCAAAATGTTTTATTCTTCGCTTTAATGTACTCATGCTAATCTGCTTACCGTGATATTTTCTTATGAAGTTAAGAATTTCTTTGTATTGAAATTCTTTTAGGAAATAATAACGTATGATCTCTCCTCACTGCTTTGTTCAAGATTTTCATGGTCATCGACATCGTATTCTTTAATGGTTTCCGCCATTTTATATTTTTTAGACTATAAGTCAATGATTTAACTTCCTTCACTTTGCTTCCGCCGTAAGAATTTCAAATGTTGCCGTAAGATTTTCGTATTCAAATGTTGCCGTGAGTTTTTAAGTGTTGCCGCGAGTTTTCAAATGTTGCCGTGAGATTTTTGTATTCAAATGTTGCCGTGAGATTTTCGTATTCAAATGTTGCCGTGAGTTTTCAAATGTTGCCGTGAGATTTTTGTATTCAAATGTAGCCGTGAGATTTTTGTATTCAAATGTTGCCGTGAGTTTTCAAATGTTGCCGTGAGATTTTTGTATTTAAATGTTGCCGTGAGATTTTTGTATTCAAATATTGCCGTGACACTTATAGGCCACCGTATAAATGTGCCCATGGAAACTTATAATTCTGTAATTGTAGATTAATCAAAGTCAAACAAAGTTACAATTCCAAACGACAACAATTTGCTTACCA
Organism: Xenia sp. Carnegie-2017; assembly: GCF_021976095.1. Classification (NCBI taxonomy): domain Eukaryota; kingdom Metazoa; phylum Cnidaria; class Anthozoa; order Malacalcyonacea; family Xeniidae; genus Xenia; species Xenia sp. Carnegie-2017. Next base: position 3,662,656 of record NW_025813486.1, read on the forward strand.
AAAACAAATCATTGCGATCTTAAACAAGGTATGTTTACGCTGATGTGTTCGTTTATAAGGAAGTTTAAATTATTGTTATAGTAACTATTAGTCGTTGGCCCACAAGGTCTGTTTGTAAAATATGTGTTATTTCATTTTTCACCTTATGGCTTGTGTTATTATTGAAGGAAATTTATGACTCAATTTTTACTTTAAATGCGGCCAAAGAATTTTGGTAAACTTTGTAAGCTTGCTGCAATTGTTTTTCGTCCATGCTAAGCTGTTGACTCTAAGGTTGATATATGAAAATTCAAGCATTTATGCTCGTCATTTGACCATCTTCTTCATTAGACAATTTGTATCTCTTCTTTCATATTATACTCACTCCGGAAATCTTGGCATGTCTATTGCACATGATTTCTACCTATCTCTAACCTCTGTTAAAAACAAACTAGACATTAGTGTAGCAATTTTCTTCTTAGCGCTTTAGCACAAGCATTTATGCGTCTGCCAATTCTTTTTCGGGACTGCATACTATCCTACTGTACGCGCAGTCGACTCACAATACTCAATTTTACTCAATATAACGATTCTGCATCACAGATAATCTGAAACATTTCAAGCTTTTACATTCACAGCCAGCGACAGAAGAACCCTGACTTTCAAAATATTAACATAAGTTCCTATCAAATAACAACTATCAATTACTTATTTACATAAGTTCCGACACACACCCCCTTTGAGCTTTAGGGTGAAACAAAACTTTTGTCCAACTTGCATCCACAGTTGCCACCCCTCTGGGTTTCCTATGACTTTCTACACTGCTACCCTTTCTGAAACTTCTCCTCTCTCACTACTTTCTTCTTTCTCTATTTCTACACATCTGTCTTTACTTACCTTTGCATCCATCTCTAGTGGATATAGTTTATGAAGAGGCCTGTTTATGTGCAGTGGCTTTCCCTTGCTAACAACTTTGATTTCCGCTCCTCTTACTATATTATCTTTTCCCTTGATCAATCTCTCAATTCTTGCTATTTTCCAAAATCCTCCTTTCAAACTTTCCTCAAACACAAGAACTACATCTCCTAATTATTGTTAAGTATTCATTCCTCCACGTGGACCAAATATGTTTTCTCAAACTCGCTAAATACCAAAACCTACGCTTTACTCTCTCTAAATCTTCCATCCACCTCTCCCAACGTGTTTTCTTGTCACCTTCAAGCTCATTATCCCCTTCAGATTTCTCAATACACAGCTCCTGAAACAATAACTTAGCACAAATTACAACTGGACTTATAATACCTAAGGGGTCAAATAATCCTGCAAGTATACTTAGTATATTTTGTTTACTTGGAATGATTGCCTTTGCTCTTTCAGCCAATTTCCAGAGGCTAAATACAAAGCGATCTGACTTACATTCCCATCCCAATCCTAGTACTTTCTCAAAACTTCCACTGATACTATTTTCCCCAACTAATGTTTTGGCGTAAATTTGCTCATGAACCACTTTCGAATTACTAAATTCTGCCCTTCTTTCCTCTAAAATTCTTCTTTCTCTCTTTTCTATTTCTTTCAAAACATTCTCATCGTTACTTAGCCACTTCCTAAGCCTAAATCTTCCCGCAGCCAATCGCTCACTTGCTCACTCATAGAACCTCATTACTTTTTCTTGGATTGTTCACCGGACACCAGATCATCGACATAAAAGCTATCTTTGAGTTTTGTAACAAATTGACTGACTCTTAACCTTAAGTTTTTTTAACGGCTCAGATATTTCATTTTCAATGGGAAATGTTGCACTTTGCTCCAGATTACGCTACGTTGATGTGACTTATATAAATCAATGGCCACGCATTAAGTTCCTTTCCCATAAATCAATATTAAACGTTCATCCCCATGAATTACTTTCGTTGGCCTTCTCAACACTTCACAATCCGACAAATAGTCATGTTCAAACGTCATATGCTTAGTGGCACCAGAATCAATTATCAAATCAAATCTATTCGGTTTACATTTGTGATAAACACCATCTAATCAATATTTTCTTGATAATCTTTTTGACACAATGTGCTGACTTTTTTCTTCGTAGTGGAAATAACAGATTAAATTGTTCTTTGTTTTGTAGACAATATCGTTAAAAATATCTTCATGAATGACATATTCATTTTTAAGAATGTCAGTGTTCATTTTTGTTTTTGCTGTCGTCCTTTTTTTTCTTTCTCCCTAAATAAATGATCAGTGAGCAGCGTGAGTCTTTTTATCTTTTTTGTATTTAGTATTAGATCTACATAATTCTGTAACATTCTTTTAACTTTTTGATAAGATTTTTCTTCAATTGTATCTAAAGCTGTATCGGCGGCTTGTAGTCTTCCGGCAAACCTGCAAGAAAGGTCATTGCTAATTTTTGATTATTTTTTCCAATTTCCATTTCTTTTAGTTATTTGTGATGAGATTTTCATTTGTTGATATGATCGAGTATGTTTTCTACACTTTTTAATCTTCAAGAATTATATTCTTGTCGTAGGTCAATCTTTGAAATAGAAGTTGTGGAAAACTGATTTCTTAAAATATCCCAAGTCTTTTTCGCTGTATGTGTATCTCTTGCACGGATTTGCTGATCTTTTACGACTCCCAAACAAAGGTTTGTCCATCCTTTCTTTGAAACAATTCTAAATGCTCGCTTCACCTGATGAGACGCGTCTTCTGGTAGGATTTCATCTGATCCATCCGCATGATCAAACAAATGTGCGTCATTCCTTTCTTTGAAGCAATTCTAAATGCTCGCTTCACCTGATGAGACGCGTCTTCTGTTAGGATTCCCTGATTTCCCATCAATTTTACCTTGAATAACTTCGTCAATATAGACAATCTAAATTAAATATTCAGCACATCACCTGATACATTATTGAAAACATCATCTGCATCACCACGTTCTTACTCAAGTAGTCTGGCATGCAAGGAATCGCTAAAAACAGAATAAAATCTACCAAATGGTTTTGAAAACTTTTTATAGTTGTCTTGATTTGAGCAAGACTTGAATTTATTATGTCCTTTAAATGCCCGCTCTTTTTTATACAAGATAACATCAATAGTACTTTTATCTCTTTTCTGGCTTTCATTCTCATTATGTCGCTTCATGGCCACTCTTATTGTTCTTAAAAAATAATTTCTACACACTTCTATTAATCCATAACCATCGTGTTCAACATTTTGTACTTCTGAAAAAGCAATTTAAGTTTTTACGTTCCTGGAAACGGTCCAACAAATGATGCATATGTTTACATAACCAATGTTTGTCTAAGTTTTGATTTAGATAAGACTGAAAGTAGGGTCAGTAAAAAACTGCTGCTTGTTCACAATAGCACACAAGCAATCTTTATTCTCTTGCCAAAAAGGCTAGAAGCTTATCTTGTTTTTTCTCTGAATAGCATATCATAGGGATGGCTTACAGCTTACGATCATAGTTTTTCTGCTCTTTAGTATTTTGCCAACGGAAAGGAAATATTCAACACTGAGCTTATTTACATTTCACGTTAAAGATCCACCAACCAAAACGCATTGTTTTAATAAAGCAAAGTAAAATCTTTCGTTTCACGTAGAATTTATTAATTATATAGTTAATCGTTTACGTTAAGTTATGCTTGATTATTTATCTTAAATTGACAATTTTTAGTAAACAATTCATGGTTTCTTAAATATATAATAAAGAATTTTTGCTATTCCAAATCAATCCTCGTACCCATGAAAAACATAATTGTAATATCCAGACAATGTGTCAGTTGTTACAAAATATGGCAAAACAAGCATATTTCAAACGTCGCATTTAAATAGGTGCACTGGACTCAAGAATGCACTACTAAACAACTTAATGCATGACAAAATCATCAGCCTTAGTCAATTCAAAAGAGCGCTATGACAACTATCTTTGGAAACAGTACGTGACGTTGACGATGCAAAAACATTTTAATCTAATCTGTATGTTTATCTTTTATCTAGACACGTCAACTGTCCAATGATAGAAATAATTTGACTTTTTATTTTATTTTGAGAAGGGGGGGGGCTTTGCAGTAGCACGTTTTTAAAATTTTCGTGGAAGTTTTTGCCATTCGTAATTACATACGTCTTTTTGGCTTTCACGTTTCAACTAAATTAAATATTTGTCGAATAAGTTTACAGTTTAAGTCGTATAATGACAAAAAAACTATAAAGTTTGGCTGTGTCTTTCACTTTAAATAAATTTTTCTTCAATGGTTAAATTTTAATTCGATCCCAAAGCCCATCTTCAGTGAATTGTCAAGCATAGGTCTCTTCAAAATTTTTTAAACTGAGACAAAGACATTCCTTTCACGAGAAAACATGAGCCCAACTAAATTGACCTGCTCACCACTTTGTGACTTCATAGCTCAGTTGGTCAGAGCACTGCACCGGCACCGCAGAGGTCATGGGTTCAAATCCCGTTGAGTCACCTGAATTTTTCAGGCTCATGAGACAATTGCTTAAATTGTCCAGCAAAGTGCGAAAATCATATCTTCATTTAATGAGGTTATGATTGATGAACATCCAGTACGGTTGAATGTCTTTAACGTGTTACATAGAAATGCAAAAACATTGAAATTGAAAGGATGGAAAAAATACAAATTGTACGACATATTTACATTTTCCTAACACTTTAGTAATTATTTGATAATCAGCAATAACGAATTCATCCAGCTCTTATTTGTATGATGTTTGACTAATGAATTCATAGTCATATAATGCATCATGTAGCAAAATCCTTTAGTAAGCCCTGGCTCCCGGGCCTTCCTTTTCCAATGTCACTGCTTTTTCTTTGCTTCTTTTTTAACCATTTAGACTTCTAGGTATTATTTGCAATAAATTATATCTTTTTTCCGTTCTTACATGCTTTCTTTACCTCGCTTTTGTGCAAATAAAATTCCCACCAAAAAGAAATGAGCACAAACCGTTGACATTTGAACTTAGTCTAAATGCAAAAAATAGTTTATCTACAAACAACTTAGTAATTAAGGTACGATATCAGTTGGTGAAAGTTAAAAAACTGTAGCAATACATACACAAATATAAAGTATAAAGACAGTTTAACGATACTTTTCACCTTAATAATATGCTATAGCCATTCCATTCTGGATTATAGTATTTTTTATATCAGTGAATTTAATGTAGGGCAGTTTTCGTTTTCGTCGGGCAAAAACATGTCAGCACCCCCAATTTTCTTGGTCCCGTACGCCCATGTTTGATTTCCTCACCATATAAACTCTCAACTTCAAAAAAAAATTATACATAATGTAAACTGAATTTTTGGAATAATGTTGATATATTAATATTTGTACAGATGGAATCAAGAGAGAACAGAAATCTACTTTACATTCAGCAAATAATGAATGTGGTACAAACGGAACTTGCTCAATTTTTCATCAAAGAATGGAATTCTCGTTACAAATCAACTTATGGAGAATGGGATGATACAAAAAATAGTGGCAAAAAATTTTGCACATTAGAATCAGGTAGGAAGTTGGATAAAAATCTACAGTTAAAATATCAAGATGGAGACACCAGTAAGTGGGACTGTACAACATTATTTAATGCAATACTTTATTCAAACTCAATTGGAAAGCATCTTGACACAAAAACAAAGGAAGCTGTTGATGCACTTCGTTGTGAAAGAAACAAGTACGCACATTGGTATAAAAGCGAATACTCAGATGATGATTTTGATAAAATAGTCAACATCATTGAAATATCATTTCAATATTTAAAATTTTCCCTCGATGAAATCAAAAAAATAAAAAATCATCGTAACAGCTTTGATTCATTTCACGTTTTTCCTTCTAAATCCAAACTTTTTCTCGTTGAACGCATTGAATTACGAGATAAAATCATAGAAGATCTTGAAAAATTAAGGAATGATAACAATAACGAACTGACATATTTCTACATTACTGGTAATCCTGGCAGTGGTAAATCTCAACTGGCAAGACAGGTTTGTGAAAAAATATCGTGTGATTGGAAAAATAAAACTTCGTTTGTAATGACTCTCGATGGGAAGAATGTTGAATCTCTTTTAAATACTTACTGTGACCTTGGATATCGTTTAAACTGTAACAAGTTTATGGTTGAAAAATTTAAAGATGGAAATTTTTCCGCGAAAGAGAAGGTCAGGAACCTTCGATCGTTAGTACCTGCTCGATTGAAATTCTGGCAAAATTGGTGGATTATTGTCGACAACGTTGTGCAATTGAGCGAAATTTCTTCGTTACTACCACAAGTAGGTGATCACATGTGGAAAAATGGACAACTTATAATAACTGTTCAGAACACAGATGCCGTACCTCACGATGAATTGTCCAGCAAACATATTTCTATCAGTAGAGGATTGAATGACAGAGAATGTTGTCAATTGTTAAATTCTTACACCAAAGATGAAAATGCTGATGATCAATTGTTGATTGAAGTATCGCACGCATTAGATCGTCAACCGCTGGCTTTGGCTGCTGCTGGTTATTATGTCAGTCGCGTGAATGAAAAAAACTGTTCATTTACATGGAGTCAATATTTAAAAAAAATATCTTCAGAAGAAGAAAACATGGACACCACTTTTGTTAAAGCAAACTTGGTATATCCTAGAAGTATGTTACAAGCTTCACTTTTAGCTGTCAAACAAAGTGCACAAGAATCCTCAATATTGGCACATGTTATTAGCTTTTTTTCCATGATATCTTTTGATCCTATACCACGAGAAATTTTGGTTTATTATGTTCAAAAAAATGATCCCAAACAAGCTAAGGAAGATATATGTCTTTGTTTAGACGAATGCTCATTGTTCTTGCATTCAGAAAATAATGACATTAGTCTACATAGCATTGTTCACAAAGCAACCATTGTTTATCAATCTAAACAATTGAATATAGAATGCAAAATAGACCAAGGCTGCAATTTGCCTTCTCTTCAATCAAACGTTGACCAAATAGTTCAAGCACTTTACATGTTTAAAAAGAAAGACGACGAAAGCAAATTAATGCCACATCTTGAAAAAATTTGTCAGTTATTAAAGACCAACAAGACAAAAATCAACATTAATACTTTACAAGTTTTCCAATATTTTGTTGACAGATTAAGACATTTTGGAAAATACGATCTTGCTCTTGAACTATTGGATAAAATTAAATCAGAAGAATCTAGTTATGACAAAGCTTGGTATTTTAGTATCCTTGGTCTTTTATACATTGCTACCGGGAAGTATATCGAAGCTAAAAATCATCACGAAAAAGCTTTGGAAATTCAAGAACAATCTTTAGGTCCAAATCATGATAGAGTCGCTACGTCTTTAAACAATCTTGGTTTTGTGTTTGAAAAACTTGGAATTTACGACAAAGCTATAGAGTTTCACGAAAAAGCTCTCGAAATTCGAAAACAATCGTTAGGTACAAAGCATGTTGATGTAGCTACGTCTTTTATCTATCTTGGTATGGTGTTTGAAAAAACTGGAAATTACGACAAAGCAATTGAGTTTTACAAAAGAGCTCTGGAAATTCAAAAACAATCGTTAGATCCAAATCATCTTGATGTCGCTGTGTCTTTAAACAATCTTGGTATGGCGTATTCCCAAACTGGAAACTACGACAAAGCTAATGAGTTTCTTGAAAAAGCTCTGGAAATTCAAAAACAATGGTTAGGTACAAATCATGTTAATGTTGCTGCGTCCTTAAACAATCTTGGTGGGGTGTTTGAAAAAACTGGAAACTACGAAAAAGCTATTGAGTTTTACGAAAAAGCTCTAGAAATTCGAAAACAATCGTTAGGTTCAAATCATGTTGATGTTGGTGGATCTCTAAACAATCTTGGTACGGTGTATTTTGAAACTGGAAACTACGACAAAGCTATAGAGGTTCACGAAAAAGCTCTGGAAATTCAAAAACAATCGTTAGGTCCAAATCATGTTGATGTCGCTAGGTCTTTAAACAATCTTGGTACGGTGTATGAAGAAACTAGAAACTACGACAAAGCTATAGAGTTGTACGAAAAAGCTCTGGAAATTCAAAAACAATCGTTAGGTCCAAATCATGTTGATGTCGCTGCGTCTGTAAACAGTCTTGGTAATGCGTATTGTAATACGGGAGACTACGACAAAGCTATAAAGTTTTACGAAAAAGCTCTAGAAATTAGGAAAAAATCGTTAGGTCCAAATCATGTTGATGTTGCTGCGTCTTTAAACAATCTTGGTAATGTGTATTGTAATACGGGAAACTACGACAAAGCTATTGAGTTTTACCAAAAAGCTCTGGAAATTAGGAAACAATCGTTAGGTTTAAATCATGTTGATGTCGCTGCGTCTTTAAACAATCTTGGTGTGGTGTTTTTTGAAACTGGGAACTACGACAAAGCTATAGAGTTTAACGAAAAAGCTCTGGAAATTCGAAAACAATCGTTAGGTCCAAATCATGTTAATGTCGCTATGTCTTTGAACAATCTTGGTACGATGTATAAAGAAACTGGAAACTACGACAAAGCTATAGAGTTTTACGAAAAAGTTCTGGAAATTCAAAAACAATCGTTAGGTCCAAATCATGTTGATGTCGCTGCGTCCTTAAACAATCTTGGTAATGTGTATTGTAATACGGGAAACTACGACAAAGCTATAAAGTTTTACGAAAAAGCTCTGGAAATTAGGAAACAATCGTTAGGTTTAAATCATGTTGATGTCGCTGCGTCTTTAAACAATCTTGGTGTGGTGTTTTTTGAAACTGGAAACTACAACAAAGCTATAGAGTTTAACGAAAAAGCTCTGGAAATTCGAAAACAATCGTTAGGTCCAAATCATGTTAATGTCGCTATGTCTTTGAACAATCTTGGTACGATGTATGAAGAAACTGGAAACTACGACAAAGCTATAGAGTTTTACGAAAAAGCTCTGGAAATTAGGAAACAATCGTTAGATCCAAATAGTGTTGATGTTGCCGCGTCTCTAAACAATCTTGGTATGGTGATTTATAAAACTGGAAACTACGACAAGTCTATAGAGGTTCACGAAAAACTCTGGAGACTAGAAAATGATCGTTAGTTCCAAATCATGTTGATGTCGATGTGTCTTTTATCTATCTTGGTATGGTGTTTGAAGAAACTGGAAATTACGACAACGCAATTGAGTTTTACGAAAAAGCTCTGGAAATTCAAAAACAATCGTTAGATCCAAATCATCTTGATGTCGCTGTGTCTTTAAACAATCTAGGTATGGTGTATTCCCCAACTGGAAACTACGACAAAGCTATTGAGTTTTACGAAAAAGCTCTGGAAATTAGGAAACAATCGTTAGGTTTAAATTATGTTGATGTCGCTGCGTCTTTAAACAATCTTGGTGTGGTGTTTTTTGAAACTGGGAACTACGACAAAGCTATAGAGTTTAACGAAAAGCTCTGGAAATTCGAAAACAATCGTTAGGTCCAAATCATGTTAATGTCGCTATGTCTTTGAACAATCTTGGTACGATGTATAAAGAAACTGGAAACTACGACAAAGCTATAGAGTTTTACGAAAAAGTTCTGGAAATTCAAAAACAATCGTTAGGTCCAAATCATGTTGATGTCGCTGCGTCCTTAAACAATTTTGGTAATGTGTATTGTAATACGGGAAACTACGACAAAGCTATAAAGTTTTACGAAAAGCTCTGGAAATTAGGAAACAATCGTTAGGTTTAAATCATGTTGATGTCGCTGCGTCTTTAAACAATCTTGGTGTGGTGTTTTTGAAACTGGAAACTACGACAAAGCTATAGAGTTTAACGAAAAAGCTCTGGAAATTCGAAAACAATCGTTAGGTCCAAATCATGTTAATGTCGCTATGTCTTTGAACAATCTTGGTACGATGTATGAATAAACTGGAAACTACGTAAGCTATAGAGTTTTACGAAAAAGTTCTGGAAATTCAAAAACAATCGTTAGGTCCAAATCATGTTGATGTCGCTGCGTCCTTAAACAATCTTGGTTATGTGTATTGTAATACGGGAAACTACGACAAAGCTATAAAGTTTTACGAAAAAGCTCTGGAAATTAGGAAACAATCGTTAGGTTTAAATCATGTTGATGTCGCTGCGTCTTTAAACAATCTTGGTGTGGTGTTTTTTGAAACTGGAAACTACGACAAAGCTATAGAGTTTAACGAAAAAGCTCTGGAAATTCGAAAACAATCGTTAGGTCCAAATCATGTTAATGTCGCTATGTCTTTGAACAATCTTGGTACGATGTATGAAGAAAATGGAAACTACGACAAAGCTATAGAGTTTTACGAAAAAGCTCTGGAAATTAGGAAACAATCGTTAGATCCAAATAGTGTTGATGTTGCCGCGTCTCTAAACAATCTTGGTATGGTGCTTATAAAACTGGAAACTACGACAAGTCTATAGAGGTTCACGAAAACTCTGGAGACTAGAAAATGATCGTTAGTTCCAAATCATGTTGATGTCGATGTGTCTTTTATCTATCTTGGTATGGTGTTTGAAGAAACTGGAAATTACGACAACGCAATTGAGTTTTACGAAAAAGCTCTGGAAATTCAAAAACAATCGTTAGATCCAAATCATCTTGATGTCGCTGTGTCTTTAAACAATCTAGGTATGGTGTATTCCCCAACTGGAAACTACGACAAAGCTATTGAGTTTTACGAAAAAGCTCTGGAAATTAGGAAACAATCGTTAGGTTTAAATCATGTTGATGTCGCTGCGTCTTTAAACAATCTTGGTGTGGTGTTTTTTGAAACTGGGAACTACGACAAAGCTATAGAGTTTAACGAAAAAGCTCTGGAAATTCGAAAACAATCGTTAGGTCCAAATCATGTTAATGTCGCTATGTCTTTGAACAATCTTGGTACGATGTATAAAGAAACTGGAAACTACGACAAAGCTATAGAGTTTTACGAAAAAGTTCTGGAAATTCTAAAACAATCGTTAGGTCCAAATCATGTTGATGTCGCTGCGTCCTTAAACAATCTTGGTAATGTGTATTGTAATACGGGAAACTACGACAAAGCTATAAAGTTTTACGAAAAGCTCTGAAATTAGGAAACAATCGTTAGGTTTAAATCATGTTGATGTCGCTGCGTCTTTAAACAATCTTGGTGTGGTGTTTTTGAAACTGGAAACTACGACAAAGCTATAGAGTTTAACGAAAAGCTCTGGAAATTGAAAACAATCGTTAGGTCCAAATCATGTTAATGTCGCTATGTCTTTGAACAATCTTGGTACGATGTATGAATAAACTGGAAACTACGTAAGCTATAGAGTTTTACGAAAAAGTTCTGGAAATTCAAAAACAATCGTTAGGTCCAAATCATGTTGATGTCGCTGCGTCCTTAAACAATCTTGGTTATGTGTATTGTAATACGGGAAACTACGACAAAGCTATAAAGTTTTACGAAAAAGCTCTGGAAATTAGGAAACAATCGTTAGGTTTAAATCATGTTGATGTCGCTGCGTCTTTAAACAATCTTGGTGTGGTGTTTTTTGAAACTGGAAACTACGACAAAGCTATAGAGTTTAACGAAAAGCTCTGGAAATTGAAAACAATCGTTAGGTCCAAATCATGTTAATGTCGCTATGTCTTTGAACAATCTTGGTACGATGTATGAAGAAAATGGAAACTACGACAAAGCTATAGAGTTTTACGAAAAAGCTCTGGAAATTAGGAAACAATCGTTAGATCCAAATAGTGTTGATGTTGCCGCGTCTCTAAACAATCTTGGTATGGTGCTTTATAAAACTGGAAACTACGACAAGTCTATAGAGGTTCACGAAAAACTCTGGAGACTAGAAAATGATCGTTAGTTCCAAATCATGTTGATGTCGATGTGTCTTTTATCTATCTTGGTATGGTGTTTGAAGAAACTGGAAATTACGACAACGCAATTGAGTTTTACGAAAAAGCTCTGGAAATTCAAAAACAATCGTTAGATCCAAATCATCTTGATGTCGCTGTGTCTTTAAACAATCTAGGTATGGTGTATTCCCCAACTGGAAACTACGACAAAGCTATTGAGTTTTACGAAAAAGCTCTGGAAATTAGGAAACAATCGTTAGGTTTAAATCATGTTGATGTCGCTGCGTCTTTAAACAATCTTGGTGTGGTGTTTTTTGAAACTGGGAACTACGACAAAGCTATAGAGTTTAACGAAAAAGCTCTGGAAATTGAAAACAATCGTTAGGTCCAAATCATGTTAATGTCGCTATGTCTTTGAACAATCTTGGTACGATGTATAAAGAAACTGGAAACTACGACAAAGCTATAGAGTTTTACGAAAAAGTTCTGGAAATTCTAAAACAATCGTTAGGTCCAAATCATGTTGATGTCGCTGCGTCCTTAAACAATCTTGGTAATGTGTATTGTAATACGGGAAACTACGACAAAGCTATAAAGTTTTACGAAAAAGCTCTGGAAATTAGGAAACAATCGTTAGGTTTAAATCATGTTGATGTCGCTGCGTCTTTAAACAATCTTGGTGTGGTGTTTTTTGAAACTGGAAACTACGACAAAGCTATAGAGTTTAACGAAAAAGCTCTGGAAATTCGAAAACAATCGTTAGGTCCAAATCATGTTAATGTCGCTATGTCTTTGAACAATCTTGGTACGATGTATGAAGAAACTGGAAACTACGTAAGCTATAGAGTTTTACGAAAAAGTTCTGGAAATTCAAAAACAATCGTTAGGTCCAAATCATGTTGATGTCGCTGCGTCCTTAAACAATCTTGGTAATGTGTATTGTAATACGGGAAACTACGACAAAGCTATAAAGTTTTACGAAAAAGCTCTGGAAATTAGGAAACAATCGTTAGGTTTAAATCATGTTGATGTCGCTGCGTCTTTAAACAATCTTGGTGTGGTGTTTTTTGAAACTGGAAACTACGACAAAGCTATAGAGTTTAACGAAAAAGCTCTGGAATTTCGAAAACAATCGTTAGGTCCAAATCATGTTAATGTCGCTATGTCTTTGAACAATCTTGGTACGATGTATGAAGAAACTGGAAACTACGACAAAGCTATAGAGTTTTACGAAAAAGCTCTGGAAATTAGGAAACAATCGTTAGATCCAAATAGTGTTGATGTTGCCTCTAAAACAATCGGTATGGTGCTTTATAAACTGGTGTACGACAAGTCTATAGAGGTTCACGAAAAACTCTTGAGACTAGAAAATGATCGTTAGTTCCAAATCATGTTGATGTCGATGTGTCTTTTATCTATCTTGGTATGGTGTTTGAAGAAACTGGAAATTACGACAACGCATATGAGTTTTACGAAAAAGCTCTGGAAATTCAAAAACAATCGTTAGATCCAAATCATCTTGATGTCGCTGTGTCTTTAAACAATCTAGGTATGGTGTATTCCCCAACTGGAAACTACGACAAAGCTATTGAGTTTTACGAAAAAGCTCTAGAAATTCGAAAACAATCGTTAGGTCCAAATCATGTTAATGTCGCTATGTCTTTAAACAATCTTGTAACAGTGTTTGAAGAAACTGGAAACTACGACAAAGCTATAGAGTTTTACGAAAAAGCTCTGGAAATTCAAAAACAATCGTTAGGTCCAAATCATGTTGATGTCGCTGCGTCTGCAAACAGTCTTGGTAATGTGTATTGTAATACGGAAAACTACGTCAAAGCTATAAAGTTTTACGAAAATCTCTGGAAATTAGGAAACAATCGCTAGTTCCAAATCATGTTGATGTTGCTATGTCTTTGAACAATCTTGGCACGATGTATGAAGAAACTGGAAACTACGACAAAGCTATAGAGTTTTACGAAAAAGCTCTGGAAATTCAAAAACAATCGTTAGGTCCAAATCATGTTGATGTCGCTGCGTCTGCAAACAGTCTTGGTAATGTGTATTGTAATACGGGAAACTACGACAAAGCTATAAAGTTTTACGAAAAAGCTCTGGAAATTAGGAAACAATCGTTAGGTCCAAGACTGGATCAAGCAACGATCGTGACTAAAACACCACACGAGTACATACGATTAAATGAACAACGTATAAATAATGCATTCAAAACGTGCTATATGAAATAAATGTACATTATATATATTTGAATTAAATGAGAGTTGCACTGTGTTACGTATATATATCATATTACGCGTACAATTTCAGCTTACTTTTAATGTTTTTAAAGTTCTAGCTGATATAATTCAGTCTTTTAACTGCAAAATCAGTATCTTAAAGACCAAAATGAATGTATAATCGCTTTCATAAATATGTATTTCCTAAGTGAAAGTGTGTCAAAAAGCGCTCAAATACTGGCAAATCGCATCGACAAAATATCTATAACAAATTCAACTAAAACATACAAATGAATGTAGTATGAAAGTAAAATACCTTTTCAGCATATAAATCCATCAAATGGTTGCCCCAAACTCCACACAAATACAAAGAAAAATAAACGCAAATATCAATGTATTAAAGAAATTGCGTTGTTTCTCATTTGTTGACCAGAAAATAGTCGTATGTCACTCGTATGTACTCGTATGTCACTCGTATGTACTTGTATGTTACTCGTATGTACTCGTATGTTACTCGTATGTACTTGTATGTACTTGTATGTTACTCGTATGTACTCGTATGTACTCTTATGTTACTCGTATGTCACTCGTATGTACTCGTATGTCGCTCGTATGTACTCGTACGTACTCCTATGTACTCCTATGTACTCCTATGTACTCGTGTGGTGTTTTAGTCACGATCAACCCTTAGCAACTTGTAATGCTGTAGTTGCACATCAATCTAACAAAGTTACAAATTCAAACAACAACAATTGCTTCCTAAAAACAAATCACTGTCATTTGAAGCCAGGTATGTTTACGATGATGTGTTTGTATGTTAAAGTAGTTTAATACCTGGTAGAAATTATTAGTTGTTCAATGAAGACAGTCTATTTGTTAAAAAAATATATGTGTTATTTCTTTTAGTTTTTGATGTATTAAATCACATTTACGCCTGATTAAATTTATTTTAAAATTGAATATTTATGTCATCTTTGAATAGTTTAAGTATTCTTTATAAACTACCAAAATATTTTTTAAACAACTCAATTGGTTAAAAATTTATCGTCAAAATATTCTTTATAAACTTTAACCAACAGAATTATTGCTATGGTATTTTAAATATATGGTGAGGTGCTATAATGTTGTATTCTGACTTAACCTTGATCTGCCATTGTGAAAATAGTATCAAATGTTTTTGTTGTTTATTAACACATTTTCTTATTTAATATAGGTTCATAAAGCCATCTTTATTGCTACAAACACTTTATCTGACATCATTGAGAAATGGCAAACTTGTGATTCAAATATGGACAACTTTGTGTAAAGCTCAAGGTACCAAACACTTGCCTTTCATATCTGTGCATACAAAGCGAAAAAAAGACTTTCTTAGGTGAACTTATTTGAATTGCACTTTGTTTTAATACTGATGTGTGCTACATGTTTTGCTTAAACATTTTTAACAACTTACATGACGTTTCAAGTGCAATAACTATGTATTTTTCCTGTTAAGATATACGATTTGTCTTATCAGAATATGCTATAAAGATATTAAACTGTGCTGTGGCGTCGCCTGAACGATATTTGAAGCGAAGGAGAATATTCATATGTATTGGATATGCTGTATAAAAATGCTTTGAAATTTATTTTTTAGCGAATTATCATATGCATAATACATTCATGAGTATTTCTTCCCGCCAAATATCGTTTTGGCGGCGCACTGCAACTGTGATTATGTCGGTTATTAGTTGTTAAAGTAATTTTCCATTGAATCATTTGTTCTTACTTTCATGATATTGAATATTAACTCATGTTTGCAAAAAGTAATAATGAATGAACGTTTACCTAACTCTTATAACGTTTAGTTGCTCTGAAATTTAATAAATTTGGCAGCCAAAATTACAACACTGTAATGAGTACATAAGTAAGATTTAAGTCACAAAATTGCTAAAAAGTTGTGAACTTCTTCCAAGGTGCCTTAGAATTTGTCAAAAATTTTTCTGTACGTTTCATAATGCTATCGAACAAACTGACAAATCATCTAAATATAGAACTTACCCATTTGAGAATTATGTCTTACGAAAACAAAGCAATATGATTGAAATTTCTAAACTGTCAACGAAAGTATTGTCGAAACAACGAATTTATGTGCATGGCTGTTTTCCAGACAATATTTCTAGCTGTTACCGATGGTTTTTACATACATGCACCTATAAGATCCTCGCTATATTTAGTTAGTTTATAAATGATTATTTGCTTTTCGATTTATCTCTATTGTTTTCGTAAAAATCTCAATGGTTTTTATTGATGCTACTAATTTTTGATTTGGTTTTTCAACGTGATATTGGTCATTACTATTGTCTAACACACCATGTGGTTGTGTGCACAGAGGTACAGTTTTCACAGATTGTGGTGTATACTTGCAATGAAGGAGAGCCGTAATTCCCTTTTGCTCAAATTTTTACGACTCACTGCCATATTTTTAGCAGTTGAGAAACCTCACGGCAAAGAGAATGCCCTTAAATCTTCTCTTAAAGGGGTAGTCTGACCTTAACACAACTTTCGCTCATATGAAAGTGTATATTGTTCTTACCTCTCTCACGAAATCCTAGGTTTCCAATTCAAATTTAACTCGAGAAATAATGCCTTAAATGTGTGTATTTTGCCTCTTGTTCGATTGTGTACATGCGCGAAGCCGCAGTCCAGCGTAGTTCGTCGTGACGTCACTGCTGGTGATCGTTGTCAACATTAGACAAAATATACAGCAGACACGCATAATTATTCATCGTTGCATTTTATTTTCTAAGTTTTAAATTATTTGCGCAATGGATACGGATTACTCAAACGATTCCTCTAGTAATTATTCTGGAAGCAGTGTTTCAAACTACGAAGAAATGATTAACGATCAAAACATGATTCAACCATATGCTTATGAGCCGATTGAAACAGACTCTAGCGACGAGCCTATGGACGACTCCGACGAAGTTCAGTGTGTAACAGAATGAAGACTCAGCACAATTTGAGGGAATAGATACTCGACCATTACAGATAATCCTGTTTTCGAAATCTTTGTTTAAATTATTGTATTATGACTGGCATGGAGTGAGTACAAACAACACTATGGTTCAAGAGCTGAAGAAGGACCTGAACACAAAGACAGACATGGCACAGGCAACTGGTTCGATGGTGTTGAATGTATTGGGCAAGGAAATTAGAGTACCACTACCATCTTTTGCTGTTAGCTACATTCGAGCATTTCCAACCACCGGTCTAGAAGAGGACTTTGTCTTTGAGGGTTTTAAATTCGCTGATGAATAATAATGGTAATGTAACTATTATAGCCATATTTATAAGTATCGTTAATGATGAATTATTAATAAAAATATAAATTGGATTTAGTAAATGAACAATAAATTAAACCAATTATTGCTATGCAAGGATTTTGGTGTACATAATTAAAAGTGCCTTTTAATGAATTTGCATAGCAAAACAAAAAATTTGCTACTTTACTATTAGGGATTCTCTTATTATTAATTATAAATATTGGTATATACATAACTATTTTTGGGGGACTGTTTACCCATTCTTGATTTGTGTGCTTGTAAAACACTTTCTTTGTTTGGCTTTTCTATAGATGCAATATTTCTTGGAATGTTTGCTGGTAAGAAATCTTGTTATGTACATTTTTACATTAAAACAGCAGACATCTTCCATCATACCTTGCACAAAAGAATATGACTTACTCGCCATAATTGGCTTGGCTACCCAATTTTCTCGCCCTTTTGGGAACACGATATTATATCACTTTTCCCCTTGCTGCTTTCCACATTGAACTTGTGCTTGTTTTCTGCCAGTGTTTACATTGTGGTCTATCACTGCCAACTTGGTTCTTGCAAGCATACCTTTATACGAAAAGCACTTTTAATAAAGTATTTTCCTCCTTCCTCTTGTGCTTATCATGTTCCCAAAAGGTGAAAAATTGGGTAGCCAAGCCAATTATGGTGAGTAAGTCATATTCTTTGTGCAAGGTATGATAGAAGATGTCTGCTGTTTTAATGTAAAATGTACATAACAAGATTTCTTTACCAGCAAACATTCCAAGAAATATTGCATCTACAGAAAAGCCAAACAAAGAAAGTGTTTTACAAGCACACAATCAAGAATGGGTAAACAGTCCCCAAAATAGTTATGTATATATCAATATTTATAATTAATAATAAGAGACTCTAATAGTAAAGTAGCAAAATTTTGTTTTGCTATGCAAATTCATTAGAAAAGGCACTTTTAATTATGTACACCAAAATCCTTGCATAGCACAAATAAAGAATTGGTTTGGCTTTGGCCATTATAATTTGTATTTATTGTTCATTTACTAAATCCAATTTATATTTTTATTTATTAGTAATTCATCATTAACGATACTTATAAATATGGCTATAATAGTTTACATTACCATTATTATTCATCAGCGAATTAAAACCCTCAAAGACAAAGTCCTCTTCTAGACCTGGTGGTTGGAAATGTGCTCGAATGTAGCTAACAGCAAAGATGGTAGTGGTACTCTAATTTCTTTGCCCAATACATTCCAACACCATCGAACCAGTTGCCTGTAAGCCACATGTCTTTGTCTTTGTGTTCAGGTCCTTCTTCAGCTCTTGAACCATAGTGTTGTTTGTACTCACTCCATGCCAGTCGTAATACCCAATAATTTAAACAAAGATTTCGAAAAACAGGATTATCTGTAATACAGTCCGGAGTATCTATTCCCTCAAATTGTGCTGAGTCTTCATTCATTGTTACAACAGCTGAACTTCGTCGGAGTCGTCCATAGGCTCGTCGCTAGAGTCTGTTTCAATCGGCTCATAAGCATATGGTTGAATCATGTTTTGATCGTTAATCATTTCTTCGTAGTTTGAAACACTGCTTCCAGAATAATTACTAGAGGAATCGTTTGAGTAATCCGTATCCATTGCGCAAAATAATTTAAAAACTTAGAAAATAAAATGCAACGATGAATATGCTTATGCGTAATTTCTACTTTTGCTAGTATATTTTGTCTTATGTTGACAACGATCACCGAGCAGTGACGTCACGACGAAAAACCGCTGCTGGACTGCGGCTTCGCTTGCATGTACACAATGGCGATCGAAAAATACACACATTTAATGCATTATTTCTCGAGTTAAATTAGGGCTACAAGATTCAATGAATACTTGGACAAAATTAAAGTCTACTTTCTAAATTCATTATCGTGTCATTAATCTTACCCTACCACATCATGTTTCGTTACTTTGCATAACGACATTAAAACGCAAATATCTGACAATTCTTATGAATTTTTTTGTTTAAATGCATTGAAGGATTACTTATTGTCTTTATGAAAGGTTACAAGTTCCTAAAGGGGCCAGTCAAAATAGAAAAATTTAGTCATGACGTCAATTAAAAAAATTTTAACATATGTAAATTCGTGTGTTTTATCTTCAACTACAACGGAAAATTAGTCGCTTTAACTTTGTAGAAAAAAAGGTAAATTCTGATTTTTTACTGTGTAAGTAAGTATGAGTTACTTGGAATAATCAACTAGTCTTAGTGTTGTCCTCGAATTCCAATTATGAAAGCTCTCACTGTAAAATGCTTTGATCACAATGTTAAGCCTTTGATCGTTTGAAATTTCTTGTTGCATCGTTTAAACTCAACTGACTAAAGTCATTCGTGCAATTTAGGTAAATGTTCTACCATTTGGATAGTCCATCAGAAAACATATTACAATTTGCTCATTCTCAATATATCTGATTAAGAATTTAAAAACGCAAACTATCGTCTTATGCAAAGTTATTCATCATGAAATCTCATACATGTGTTTCGTATTTTCTTATATTGTAGACCCAGATGGATGGAGTTGTGAAAGTCCCTTTATCACCTGTGTCATTCACTTCTATTACTCTTACAAGTTTGTCATTACTCATGTGTCATGGTGATTCATGGCCAAGAATGTTCATTTGTAGTTTGGATTCTTTGCTGATGTCAGTTGTTTGTTCATATAATGATGGGCCCCATTGTTATATGAGCCCACCTGAAGGTGGTCAACTGATACTCACAGAAGATCAACTCTGCACTAAGCATTCTTTGAGTGATAATATAACTGGAGTATTCAAGTGGTCCCTTTTCCTTCGCTCGAAGTTACCATAAGAGTGCATTGTAAATTGTATTCGATTGAAAAGGCGGTTCATGATTTAGGAACAACTTTATTGGTTGATGATGCTGGTTACTTCATGTAAAAAATGGTATAAACATATTGAATGGACAACGCATAACGGCATATGTACGTATGAACATTAACATTGAAGTAATTGGACTATTCTACAAACTTGAATTGAGTTGATTGGAACATTCTACTTTACTGAAAGATTCACACTTGCGACTTTCTCTATGCATAATGTTCACCAGTATAGCACATTTTCAAATTCAACCGTTAAAAATTTCAGTAAAATTAAGTTTTCACAATTGTTAAATATTCTGACAAAACACACGAGTGAAAGCCAGCTATTAATGAAGGTTTTTAATGAAGCAATATAGAAATTTTGAGTCGAATGAAGTCTAGTAGACATCGAAAATGATTTTTATGCAAGTCATGACGTCATTTTGGTCATTTCATTTTTCATTGTTATTGGCAGGTGAATGGTCAGGTCGTATAGACTGCATAATTTTTCACATGATTTATATATGGGCTGCTGTTTGTTTTAATTTTTCGTCTATTTATTTAAATTTCTGTTTGCACTCTGCGCCCTTTCATTTCTTAATCTCTACCAAAGTTAGCGTTTCTTTTGTTTCAACACAAAATATTCACTGTGTTTAATAGGGTAGTCAGTCCACTTTTTTGTCGCTCTGTAAATTTAAATTTTTATATGAACAACGTACGATCCGACTACGTTGCATGTTAAAGTAGACCATCGGGATCATTGAAAACAACAAAAATATGAAACATTTTAAAACAAAAAAAATTTGAGGAAATTTTTCTAAATTTTTGATCTTTTTTTTATTGGAGGGTTTTTTTACCAGATCCACCGGTTTTCCATCACATTTCGTTTTGTTTTGAAAAAACAGTGTCCACATTTGGGGCCAAGCGAAGCCATTTGTCATAACATCATTTATCGTAGTTATCATTAATATTCACGTTTCTTTTTCATTTCTTGGCGTTTGGGCTCATCCCAAAACACTGCAATTTAACAAAATAGGTACGCTATGCGTACCTATTGATACCCTGCAAGTATACAGCTTCTGAATGAAGTAGATAGTTAAAATGAAATTATATATTATTTACGTGAAACTTACTGCGGAATGAAAGAAAAGAAGTTTGGTTAGACTAGGAAACTTTTGGATCATTTCGTTTTTATACAGTTACTCTATTGTACATCTCATCTCAGTCATTTCAAACTCATAATACAATATACCTTATGTTTCCTCACATGTATTTAAGGCAGAAAAATATGAATTATTAAAATTTGGTGTTCATAAATATAATCATACTCAATAAAATCATCTTGTTATTGATATTCTAAAGCAGGATATGATGTGAATGTAAGATGAAGAGAATGATAAAAATATGATGATAATATTTCTCATGAATTATGATAGTTTTAGGATAAAATTACCAGCCGTAAAAAAAACTTTCCTACAACAACTCTTTTTAATCATCTGCACTGGAATTTGAGCCCCTACGCTCTTTTAAATAAATTTCGTCAAAACCAAATCATGAAAGTTCTCCATGTTTCATTAAGTACATGATACATCTACATTTACGAAAAGTCTGCATAAAAAGCCTCGACGTAAAAATCCTTTGGCATTGTAATCAATGCTGAAATTTTAAAAACGATTTGATAAATCATTAAGTTGTTTTGAGGTTAATATATGCAAAGTATCATCGCATTAATTAAAAAGAAACTTAGAATCCCCGGTTTTCTCATCAATCTAATAGCTTCATCAATACAGACAATAAACGTATATAGGACATCAGATGATACAATAATGAAAACACAAGCTGCATCAGTTCTTTTTTGCTAAAGTGGTTGCTTGCCTGCGAGTCAAAAACAGGATATAATTTTACAAATGACTTTGGAAAACTTCTATAATTGTGTTGATTCAAACTAAAGCTTGATTCATAGTGTCCACTGAATGGCAGCTCTTTTTTAGACAAACATTTACCTTATTTTCTTATTATGCCTTTATCCTCATCATGTCGTGTCTCCTTTTGTTCTTGAAAATAAAACTTCAACACACTAGTAAAAATCCCTGTTCATCAAGTTCAACATTTTATAAACTTGAGAAACAAAATTTCATTTTATATTTCCTGAAACCGTCAGAAAATGATCCTTGTTAATACATTTGATGTTTGTCCAAGTTTTTGATTTGAACGAAATAGCAAGAAGTATAACCATGCAGTTAACTACTGATTTTTATCCTTACAAACACACATGTAAACAATCTTTCCTTCCTTATCAAGATGATCAGAATCTCCTGCCTCTCATTTCAAGTCTTAGAGTGCAAATTTCATGGCTTGCGACATTCTGCTTTTTAGCATTTTGTGCAACGGAAAAGCCTTTGTAAAAGCTGAGAATTAATTAATATATCTTGCTCTTTTATCTGCAGATTAGAGGTGCAAATGTATTTTTAAATGCAATATAACTGTAGCTAAAACGATGAAAACTTTGAGAGTATTTAAAATAGTTGCCCTAAAAAATATGAGCACCCTCAAAAGAAAAAATTCAGCGGCTGATTTATAAATGATCCCACACCCCACATCCAGAAAAAAGGCATTATTTCATCAGCATTTATCAAAAACTTACAATGCAAGTAAATTTCATTGAAATCAGTTCATTGACTACCTTAACTTTTACTTGATATTAGTAGTTCATGGTCTTAAAATTGATAGAGAATTTTAACCTTTAAACTGTCAATCTTCGTAGCCATAAAAAACACGATTGGGTGCTATCCAAATCATCTATAATTTGTTACAAATGGTTGCAAAACAAAAAAATTTCAAAAGTCATATTCCAGCAGGTGCATTAGACTATAGAATGCATTAATATCAACCTTAGTCTATTGAAGAAAAGGCTATTACAAAATTTTAATCAATCCTTAAAAAGAGTAGCTATATTTGCTGTTCATGACGATAAAAAATGTGAACAATCCTGTTAATATCGTGTTGTTTTTAAAGTTTGTGGCATTTGTTTATATTAATCCTCTAGGAGCCAGGCCTTTTTAAAAGTTCGTACACGTCTCGTTTGGTGATTTTGCCTGTGAGCAACAACGGTCTCTAGAGGGTTAAGGCTGCTTTAATTGACAAGAGCTGTAGCATGTATCCTGTTATATAATAGTTACCTATGTTCATTTGCATTTATAGCATGATGCAGGCAAAGTTGAATAAATAAATAATTAACTAAATAAATGTATGTATGAGAGAATATATTTGATTTCATCACATGTGAAAAATTCTCGACTTTCATGATAACTAACACATTTATCTTCTACATTAAATTTTTAAAATTGCTTGATTTTACTTGTCTTGTTGATACAACAAATTTTTTAGATGGAATCAAAAGAAAACAGAAATCTATTTTACATCAAAAGAGTAATCAATGTGGTACAAACGGAACTTGCTCAATTTTTCATCAAAGAATGGAACTCTCGTTACAAATCAATACATGGAGAATGGGATAATACATACAACAGTGGAAAAAAAATTTACACTTTAGAATCGGGTAGGAAGTTGGATAAAAAACTACAGTTAAAATATCAAGATGGAGACACAAGTAAATGGGACTGCACAACATTATTCGATGTTATACTTTTTTCAAAATCGATTGGCAGACATCTTGACAAAAAAACAAAGAATGCTGTTGATGCTCTTCGTAATGAAAGAAACAAGTACGCACATTGGTATAAAAGCGAATGCTCAGATGATGATTTTGATGATATAGTCATTGTGATTGAAAAATCATTTCACGATTTGAAATTTTCCCTTGATGGAATCAATGAAATAAAAAATCATCGAAACTGTTTTAATTCATTTCAAGTTCTTCCTTCAAAATCTAGTCATTTTTTCGTTGAACGCACTGAATTACGAGATAAAATTATAACAGATCTTGAAAAATTAAGAAATGATAACAATGATAAACTGACATATTTTTACATCAGTGGTAATCCAGGCAGTGGTAAATCACAACTTGCAAGACAGGTTTGTGAAAAAATATCGTTTGATTGGAAAAATAGAACCTCATTTGTAATGACTATCGATGGAAAAAATGAAGAATCTCTTTTAAAAAATTACTGTGAACTTGGATACCGTTTAAACTGTGACAAGTATATGATTAAAAAATTTGAAGATGAAAATTGTTCTATCACAGACAAAGTGAGGAATTTGCAATCGTTGGTATCCACACGATTGAAATTCTGGCAAATTTGGTTGATCATTGTAGACAACGTGCTACAGCTCAACAAAATTTCTTCGTTACTTCCCCAAGTTGGTGATCCCATGTGGATAAAGGGACAAATCATAGTAACCATCCAGAACACAGATGCCGTACCTCAAGACGATGAGTTTAACAAACATATTTCTATCAGAAGTGGAATGAATGATAAGGAATGTTTTCAACTGTTGAGGCATTACACTATTGAACATGCTGATGATCAATTGTTGAATGAAGTATCGCACGCATTAGATCGTCAACCGCTGGCTTTGGCTGCTGCTGGTTATTATGTCAGTCGTGTAAACAAAGCAAACTGCTCATTTACTTGGAAACAATATTTAAAGAAAATATCTTCAGAAGAAGAAAAAAACATGGACGCCACTTTTGTTAAATTTAACTCGGTATATCCTAGAAGTATGTTACAAGCTTCACTTTTAGCTGTCAGACAGAATGCTGAAGAATCCTCAATATTGGCAAATGTTATTAACTTTTTTTCGGTGATATCGTTTGATCCTATACCACGAGACATTATTGTTTTTTATGTTCAAGAAATTGATCCCAAACACACAAAGGAAGCTATATGTCTTTGTTTAAATGACTGCTCATTGTTCTTGCATTCAGAAAATAATGACATTAGTCTACATCGTATTGTTCACAAAGCAATTATTGTTTATCAATCTGAACATTCAAATGAAGAACATAAAATGGGAAGTAACGTTGATCAAATATCTAAAGCACTTTACATGTTTAAAGAGAGAGACGACGAAATCAAATTAATGCCACATCTTGAAACAATTGTTCAATTATTAAAGACCAACAAGACAAAAATCAACAAGAACACTTTACATGTTTTCCAATATTTTGTTGACAGATTAAGATATTTTGGAAAATACGATCTTGCTCTTGAACTATTGGATAAATTTAAATCAAAAGCCTCTAGTCATGACAAAGCTTGGTATCTTAATTTCCTCGGAATTTTATACGATTGCACGGGGGAGCATAGCAAAGCTA
The DNA here is from genome assembly GCF_021976095.1 of Xenia sp. Carnegie-2017. Taxonomy (NCBI): domain Eukaryota; kingdom Metazoa; phylum Cnidaria; class Anthozoa; order Malacalcyonacea; family Xeniidae; genus Xenia; species Xenia sp. Carnegie-2017. The sequence goes on from NW_025813486.1 coordinate 3,688,144, forward strand.
AAACTTATCTAAAAAAGGCTCTGAAAATTCGCAAACGTTCGTTAGGTCGAAATCATGTTAATGTCGCTTCATCTTTAAACAATCTTGGTATTGTACTTAATATAATTGGAAACTACGACAAAGCTCTAGAGGTTCACGAAAAAGCTCTGGAAATTAAAAAAAAATCGTTAGGTGCAACTCATGTTGAAGTTGCTGTGTCTTTATACAATCTTGGTAATGTGTATTTTAAAACTAGAAACTACGAGAAAGCTATAGACTTTCACGAAAGAGCTCTGGAAATTCAAAAACGATCGTTAGGTCCAACTCATGTTGATGTCGCTTCGTCTTTAAACAGTCTTGGTGTGGTGTTACAAAAAACTGGAAACTACAACAAAGCTATAGAGTTTTACGAAAAGCTCTGGAAATTCGAAAACAATCGTTAGGTCCATATCATGTTGATGTCGCTGCGTCTTTAAACAATCTTGGTGCGGTGTTTCATAAAACTGGAAACTACAACAAAGCTATAGAGTGTCACGAAAAAGCTCTGGAAATTCGAAAACAATCGTTAGGTCCAAATCATGTTGATGTCGCTTCGTCTTTATACAATCTTGGTTTGGTGTTTGAAAAAACTGGAAATTACGAAAAAGCTATAGAGTTTTACGAAAAAGGACTGGAAATTCGAAAACAATCGTTAGGTCCAAATCATGTTGATGTCGCCGCGTCTTTACAATCTTGGTTTGGTGTTTGAAAAAACTGGAAATTACGAAAAAGCTATAGAGTTTTACGAAAAGCTCTGGAAATTCGAAAACAATCATTAGGTCCAAATCATGCTGATGTCGCTGCGTCTTTAAACAATCTTGGTTTGGTGTTTGATAAAACTGGAAATTACGACAAAGCTATAGAGTTTTACGAAAAGCTCTGGAAATTCAAAACAATCGTTAGGTCCAAATCATGTTGATGTCGCTGTCTTTAAACAATCTTGGTTGGTGTTTGAAAAACGACAAAGCTATAGAGTTTTACGAAAAGCTCTGGAAATTCGAAAACAATCGTTAGGTCCAAATCATGTTGATGTCGCTGCGTCTTTAAACAATCTTGGTGCGGTGTTTCATAAAACTGGAAACTACGACAAAGCTATAGAGTTTCACGAAAAAGCTCTGGAAATTCGAAAACAATCGTTAGGTCCAAATCATGTTGATGTCGCTGCGTCTTTATACAATCTTGGTTTGGTGTTTGAAAAACTGGAAACTACGACAAAGCGATAGAGTTTTATGAAAAATCTCTGGAAATTCAAAAACAATCGTTAGGTCCAAATCATGTTAATGTCGCTAGGTCTTTAAACAATCTTGGTTTGGTGTTTTATGAAAGTGGAAACTACGGCAAAGCTATAGAGTTTTACGAAAAAGCTCTGGAAATTCAAAAGCAATCGTTAGGTCCAAATCATGTTAATGTTGCTACGTCTTTAAACAATCTTGGTACGGTGTTTCATAAAACTGAAAACTACGACAAAGCTATAGAGCTTTATGAAAAAGCTCTGGAAATTCAAAAACAATCGTTAGGTCCAAATCATGTTGATGTCGCTGCGTCTTTAAACAATCTTGGTTTGGTGTTTGATAAACTGGAAACTACGACAAAGCTATAGAGTTCACGAAAAGCTCTGGAAATTCGAAAACAATCGTTAGGTCCAAATCATGTTGATGTCGCTGCGTCTTTAAACAATCTTGGTTTGGTGTTTGAAAAACTGGAAACTACGACAAAGCTATAGAGTTTTACGAAAAGCTCTGGAAATTCAAAACAATCGTTAGGTCCAAATCATGTTGATGTCGCTGATTCTTTAAACAATCTTGGTTTGGTGTTTTATGAAACTGGAAACTACGACAAAGCTATAGAGTTTTGCGAAAAGCTCTGGAAATTCAAAACAATCGTTAGGTACAAATCATGTTGATGTCGCTACGTCTTTAAACAATCTTGGTTTGGTGTTTTATGAAACTGGAAACTACGACAAAGCTATAGAGCTTTACGAAAAAGCTCTGGAAATTCAAAAACAATCGTTAGGTCCAAATCATGTTGATGTCGCTGATTCTTTAAACAATCTTGGTTTGGTGTTTGTGAAACTGGAAACTACAACAAAGCTATAGAGGTTGACGAAAAGGCTCTGGAAATTCGAAAACAATCGTTAGGTCCAAATCATGTTGATGTCGCTAGGTCTTTATACAATCTTGGTAGTGTGTATCATAATACTGGAAACTACGACAAAGCTATAGAGTTTTACGAAAAGCTCTGGAAATTCAAAACAATCGTTAGGTCCAAATCATGTTGATGTCGCTGCGCTTTAAACAATCTTGGTAATGTGTTTCATAATACTGGAAAGTACGACAAAGCTATAGAGTTTTACGAAAAGCTCTGGAAATTCGAAAACAATCGTTAGGTCCAAATCATGTTGATGTCGCTGCGTCTTTAAACAATCTTGGTACTGTGTATTGTAAAAGTGGAAACTACGACAAAGCTATAGAGGTTCACGAAAAAGCTCTAGAACTTCAAAAACAATCGTTAGGTCCAAATCATGTTGATGTCGCTGCGTCTTTAAACAATCTTGGTTTGGTGTTTGAAAAACTGGAAACTACGACAAAGCTATAGAGTTTTACGAAAAGCTCTGGAAATTCGAAAACAATCGTTAGGTCCAAATCATGTTGATGTCGCTGCGTCTTTAAACAATCTTGGTTTGGTGTTTGAAAAAACTGGAAACTACGACAAAGCTATAGAGTTTTTCGAAAAAGCTCTGGAAATTAAAAAACAATCGTTAGGTCCAAATCATGTTGATGTCGCTGCGTCTTTAAACAATCTTGGTTTGGTAAAACTGGAAATTACGACAAAGCTATAGAGTTTTACGAAAAGCTCTGGAAATTCAAAACAATCGTTAGGTCCAAATCATGTTGATGTCGCTGCGTCTTTAAACAATCTTGGTTTGGTGTTTGAAAAACTGGAAACTACGACAAAGCTATAGAGTTTTACGAAAAGCTCTGGAAATTCAAAACAATCGTTAGGTCCAAATCATGTTGATGTCGCTGCGTCTTTAAACAATCTTGGTTTGGTGTTTGATAAAACTGGAAACTACGACAAAGCTATAGAGTTTTACGAAAAGCTCTGGAAATTCGAAAACAATCGTTAGGTCCAAATCATGTTGATGTCGCTGCGTCTTTACACAATCTTGGTTTGGTGTTTGATAAAACTGGAAATTACGACAAAGCTATAGAGTTTTACGAAAAAGCTCTGGAAATTCAAAAACAATCGTTAGGTCCAAATCATGTTGATGTCGCTGCGTCTTTAAACAATCTTGGTATTGTGTTTGATAAAACTGTAAAGTACGACAAAGCTATAGAGGTTCACGAAAAGGCTCTGGAAATTCGAAAACAATCGTTAGGTCCAAATCATGTTGATGTCGCTGCGTCTTTACACAATCTTGGTTTGGTGTTTGATAAAACTGGAAATTACGACAAAGCTATAGAGTTTTACGAAAAAGCTCTGGAAATTCAAAACAATCGTTAGGTCCAAATCATGTTGATGTCGCTGCGTCTTTAAACAATCTTGGTATTGTGTTTGAAAAACTGGAAACTACGACAAAGCTATAGAGGTTCACGAAAAGGCTCTGGAAATTCGAAAACAATCGTTAGGTCCAAATCATGTTGATGTCGCTGCGTCTTTAAACAATCTTGGTTTGGTGTTTAAAAACTGGAAACTACAACAAAGCTATAGAGTTCACGAAAAGGCTCTGGAAATTCGAAAACAATCATTAGGTCCAAATCATGTTGATGTCGCTGCGTCTTTAAACAATCTTGGTTTGGTGTTTGAAAAAACTGGAAATTACGAAAAAGCTATAGAGTTTTACGAAAAAGCTCTGGAAATTCGAAAACAATCGTTAGGTCCAAATCATGTTGATGTCGCTGCGTCTTTAACAATCTTGGTTTGGTGTTTGAAAAACTGGAAATTACGAAAAGCTATAGAGTTTTACGAAAAGGCTCTGGAAATTCGAAAACAATCGTTAGGTCCAAATCATGTTGATGTCGCTGCGTCTTTAAACAATCTTGGTTTGGTGTTTGAAAAACTGGAAATTACGACAAAGCTATAGAGTTTTACGAAAAAGCTCTGGAAATTCAAAACAATCGTTAGGTCCAAATCATGTTGATGTCGCTGATTCTTTATACAATCTTGGTTTGGTGTTTTATGAAACTGGAAACTACAACAAAGCTATAGAGTTTTACGAAAAGCTCTGGAAATTCAAAACAATCGTTAGGTCCAAATCATGTTGATGTCGCTGCGTCTTTAAACAATCTTGGTTTGGTGTTTTATGAAACTGGAAACTAAGACAAAGCTATAGAGTTTTGCGAAAAAGCTTTGGAAATTCAAAACAATCGTTAGGTCCAAATCATGTTGATGTCGCTGATTCTTTATACAATCTTGGTTTGGTGTTTTGTGAAACTGGAAACTACGACAAAGCTATAGAGGTTGACGAAAAGCTCTGGAAATTCGAAAACAATCGTTAGGTCCAAATCATGTTGATGTTGCTAGGTCTTTATACAATCTTGGTAGTGTATCATAATACTGGAAACTACGACAAAGCTATAGAGTTTTACGAAAAAGCTCTGGAAATTCAAAACAATCGTTAGGTCCAAATCATGTTGATTGCGAGCGCTTTACACAATCTTGGTAATGTGTATCATAATACTGGAAAGTACGACAAAGCTATAGAGTTTTACGAAAAGCTCTGGAAATTCGAAAACAATCGTTAGGTCCAAATCATGTTGATGTCGCTGCGTCTTTAAACAATCTTGGTACTGCGTATTATAAAACTGAAAATTACGACAAAGCTATAGAGGTTCATGAAAAAGCTCTGGAAATTCGAAAACAATCGTTAGGTCCAAATCATGTTGATGTCGCTGCGTCTTTACACAATCTTGGTTTGGTGTTTGATAAAACTGGAAATTACGACAAAGCTATAGAGTTTTACGAAAAAGCTCTGGAAATTCAAAAACAATCGTTAGGTCCAAATCATGTTCATGTCGCTGCGACTTTAAACAATCTTGGTATTGTGTTTGAAAAACTGAAAAGTACGACAAAGCTATAGAGGTTCACGAAAAGGCTCTGGAAATTCGAAAACAATCGTTAGGTCCAAATCATGTTGATGTCGCTGAGTCTTTAAACAATCTTGGTTTGGTGTTTACTAAAACTGGAAACTACGACAAAGCTATAGAGGTTCACGAAAAAGCTCTGGAAATTCGAAAACAATCGTTAGGTCCAAATCATGTTGATGTCGCTGCGTCTTTACACAATCTTGGTTTGGTGTTTGAAAAACTGGAAATTACGAAAAGCTATAGAGTTTTACGAAAAGCTCTGGAAATTCGAAAACAATCGTTAGGTCCAAATCATGTTGATGTCGCTGCGTCTTTAACAATCTTGGTTTGGTGTTTGAAAAACTGGAAATTACGAAAAGCTATAGAGTTTTCGAAAAGGCTCTGGAAATTCGAAAACAATCGTTAGGTCCAAATCATGTTGATGTCGCTGCGTCTTTACACAATCTTGGTTTGGTGTTTGATAAAACTGGAAATTACGACAAAGCTATAGAGTTTTTCGAAAAGCTCTGGAAATTCAAAACAATCGTTAGGTCCAAATCATGTTGATGTCGCTTCGTCTTTAAACAGTTTTGGTGTGGTGTTACAAAAAACTGGAAACTACAACAAAGCTATAGAGTTTTACGAAAAAGCTCTGGAAATTCGAAAACAATCGTTAGGTCCAAATCATGTTGATGTCGCTGCGTCTTTAAACAATCTTGGTGCGGTGTTTCATAAAACTGGAAACTACAACAAAGCTATAGAGTGTCACGAAAAAGCTCTGGAAATTCGAAAACAATTGTTTGGTCCAAATCATGTTGATGTCGCTTCGTCTTTATACAATCTTGGTTTGGTGTTTGAAAAAACTGGAAACTACAATAGAGCTATAGAGGTTCACGAAAAGGCTCTGGAAATTCAAAACAATCGTTAGGTCCAAATCATGCTAATGTCGCTGCGTCTTTAAACAATCTTGGTTTGGTGTTTTATGAAACTGGAAACTAAGACGAAGCTATAGAGTTTTGCGAAAAGCTTTGGAAATTCAAAACAATCGTTAGGTCCAAATCATGTTGATGTCGCTACGTCTTTAAACAATCTTGGTGTGGTGTTTTATGAAACTGGAAACTACGACAAAGCTATAGAGTTTTATGAAAAGCTCTGGAAATTCAAAACAATCGTTAGGTCCAAATCATGTTGATGTTGCTCGGTCTTTAAACAATCTTGGTGCGGTGTTATATGAAACTGGAAACTACGACAAAGCTATAGAGTTTTGCGAAAAGCTTTGGAAATTCAAAAACAATCGTTAGGTCCAAATCATGTTGATGTCGCTGATTCTTTATACAATCTTGGTTTGGTGTTTTGTGAAACTGGAAACTACAACAAAGCTATAGAGGTTGACGAAAGGGCTCTGGAAATTGAAAACAATCGTTAGGTTCAAATCATGTTGATGTTGCTAGGTCGTTATACAATCTTGGTAGTGTGTATCATAATACTGGAAACTACGACAAAGCTATAGAGTTTTACGAAAAAGCTCTGGAAATTCAAAAACAAACGTTAGGTTCAAATCATGTTGTTGTTGCGAGCGCTTTACACAATCTTGGTAATGTGTATCATAATACTGGAAAGTACGACAAAGCTATAGAGTTTTACGAAAAAGCTCTGGAAATTCAAAAACAATCGTTAGGTCCAAATCATGTTCATGTCGCTGCGACTTTAAACAATCTTGGTATTGTGCTTGAAAAAACTGAAAAGTACGACAAAGCTATAGAGGTTCACGAAAAGGCTCTGGAAATTCGAAAACAATCGTTCGGTCCAAATCATGTTGATGTCGCTGCGTCTTTACACAATCTTGGTTTGGTGTTTAAAAAAACTGGAAACTACAATAAAGCTATAGAGGTTCACGAAAAGGCTCTGGAAATTCGAAAACAATCATTAGGTCCAAATCATGTTGATGTCGCTGCGTCTTTACACAATCTTGGTTTGGTGTTTGAAAAAACTGGAAATTACGAAAAAGCTATAGAGTTTTACGAAAAAGGACTGGAAATTCGAAAACAATCGTTAGGTCCAAATCATGCTAATGTCGCCGCGTCTTTTTACAATCTTGGTTTGGTGTTTGAAAAAACTGGAAATTACGAAAAAGCTATAGAGTTTTTCGAAAAAGGACTGGAAATTCGAAAACAATCATTAGGTCCAAATCATGCTAATGTCGCTGCGTCTTTACACAATCTTGGTTTGGTGTTTGATAAAACTGGAAATTACGACAAAGCTATAGAGTTTTTCGAAAGAGCTCTGGAAATTCAAAAACAATCGTTAGGTCCAACTCATGTTGATGTCGCTTCGTCTTTAAACAGTTTTGGTGTGGTGTTACAAAAAACTGGAAACTACAACAAAGCTATAGAGTTTTACGAAAAGCTCTGGAAATTCGAAAACAATCGTTAGGTCCATATCATGTTGATGTCGCTGCGTCTTTAAACAATCTTGGTGCGGTGTTTCATAAAACTGGAAACTACAACAAAGCTATAGAGTGTCACGAAAAAGCTCTGGAAATTCGAAAACAATTGTTTGGTCCAAATCATGTTGATGTCGCTTCGTCTTTATACAATCTTGGTTTGGTGTTTGAAAAAACTGGAAAATACAATAGAGCTATAGAGGTTCACGAAAAGGCTCTGGAAATTCAAAAACAATCGTTAGGTCCAAATCATGCTAATGTCGCTGCGTCTTTAAACAATCTTGGTTTGGTGTTTTATGAAACTGGAAACTACGACTAAGCTATAGAGTTTTGCGAAAAAGCTTTGGAAATTCAAAAACAATCGTTAGGTCCAAATCATGTTGATGTCGCTACGTCTTTAAACAATCTTGGTGTGGTGTTTTATAAAAGTGGAAACTACGACAAAGCTATAGAGTTTTATGAAAAGCTCTGGAAATTCAAAACAATCGTTAGGTCCAAATCATGTTGATGTTGCTCGGTCTTTAAACAGTCTTGGTGCGGTGTTATATGAAACTGGAAACTAAGACGAAGCTATAGAGTTTTACGAAAAAGCTGTGGAAATTCAAAAACAATCGTTAGGTCCAAATCACGTTGATGTCGCTGATTCTTTATACTATCTTGGTTTGGTGTTTTGTGAAACTGGAAACTACAACAAAGCTATAGAGGTTGACGAAAGGGCTCTGGAAATTCGAAAACAATCGTTAGGTTCAACTCATGTTGATGTTGCTAGGTCGTTATACAATCTTGGTAGTGTGTATCATAATACTGGAAACTACGACAAAGCTATAGAGTTTTACGAAAAAGCTCTGGAAATTCAAAAACAAACGTTAGGTTCAAATCATGTTGTTGTTGCGAGCGCTTTACACAATCTTGGTAATGTGTATCATAATACTGGAAAGTACGACAAAGCTATAGAGTTTTACGAAAAAGGACTGGAAATTCGAAAACAATCGTTAGGTCCAAATCATGCTGATGTCGCTGCTCTTTAAACAATCTTGGTACTGCGTATTATAAAACTGAAAATTACGACAAAGCTATAGAGGTTCATGAAAAAGCTCTGGAAATTCGAAAACAATCGTTAGGTCCAAATCATGTTAATGTCGCTGCGTCTTTACACAATCTTGGTTTGGTGTTTGATAAAACTGGAAATTACGACAAAGCTATAGAGTTTTACGAAAAGCTCTGGAAATTCAAAAACAATCGTTAGGTCCAAATCATGTTCATGTCGCTGCGACTTTAAACAATCTTGGTATTGTGCTTGAAAAAACTGAAAAGTACGACAAAGCTATAGAGGTTCACAAAAAGGCTCTGGAAATTCGAAAACAATCGTTCGGTCCAAATCATGTTGATGTCGCTGCGTCTTTACACAATCTTGGTTTGGTGTTTGATAAAACTGGAAATTACGACAAAGCTATAGAGTTTTACGAAAAGCTCTGGAAATTCAAAAACAATCGTTAGGTCCAAATCATGTTGATGTCGCTGATTCTTTATACTATCTTGGTTTGGTGTTTTATGAAACTGGAAATTACGACAAAGCTATAGAGTTTTACGAAAAAGCTCTGGAAATTCAAAAACAATCGTTAGGTCCAAATCATGTTGATGTCGCTGCGTCTTTACACAATCTTGGTTTGGTGTTTGATAAAACTGGAAATTACGACAAAGCTATAGAGTTTTACGAAAAGCTCTGGAAATTCAAAAACAATCGTTAGGTCCAAATCATGTTGATGTCGCTGCGACTTTAAACAATCTTGGTATTGTGCTTGAAAAAACTGAAAAGTACGACAAAGCTATAGAGGTTCACGAAAAGGCTCTGGAAATTCGAAAACAATCGTTAGGTCCAAATCATGTTCATGTCGCTGCGTCTTTACACAATCTTGGTTTGGTGTTTAAAAAAACTGGAAACTACAATAAAGCTATAGAGGTTCACGAAAAGTCTCTGGAAATTCGAAAACAATCATTAGGTCCAAATCATGTTGATGTCGCTGCGTCTTTACACAATCTTGGTTTGGTGTTTGAAAAACTGGAAATTACGAAAAGCTATAGAGTTTTACGAAAAGGACTGGAAATTCGAAAACAATCGTTAGGTCCAAATCATGCTAATGTCGCCGCGTCTTTTTACAATCTTGGTTTGGTGTTTGAAAAAACTGGAAATTACGAAAAAGCTATAGAGTTTTACGAAAAAGGACTGGAAATTCGAAAACAATCATTTGGTCCAAATCATGCTAATGTCGCTGCGTCTTTACACAATCTTGGTTTGGTGTTTGATAAAACTGGAAATTACGACAAAGCTATAGAGTTTTACGAAAAAGCTCTGGAAATTCAAAAACAATCGTTAGGTCCAAATCATGTTGATGTCGCTGCGTCTTTACACAATCTTGGATTGGTGTTTGAAAAAACTGGAAACTACAATAGAGCTATAGAGGTTCACGAAAAGGCTCTGGAAATTCAAAAACAATCGTTAGGTCCAAATCATGCTAATGTCGCTGCGTCTTTAAACAATCTTGGTTTGGTGTTTTATGAAACTGGAAACTACAACAAAGCTATAGAGTTTTGCGAAAAAGCTCTGGAAATTCAAAAACAATCGTTAGGTCCAAATCATGTTGATGTCGCTACGTCTTTAAACAGTCTTGGCGTGGTGTTAAATAAAACTGGAAACTACAACAAAGCTATAGAGTTTTGCGAAAAAGCTCTGGAAATTCGAAAACAATTGTTTGGTCCAAATCATGTTGATATCGCAGCGTCTTTAAACAATCTTGGTACGGTGTTTCATAAAACTGGAAACTACAACAAAGCTATAGAGTCTCACGAAAAAGCTCTGGAAATTCGAAAACAATTGTTTGGTCCAAATCATGTTGATGTCGCTGCGTATTTATTCAATCTTGGTTTGGTGTTTGAAAAAACTGGAAATTACGACAAAGCTATAGAGTTTTACGAAAAAGCTCTGGAAATTCAAAAACAATCGTTAGGTCCAAATCACGTTGATGTCGCTGATTCTTTATACTATCTTGGTTTGGTGTTTTATGAAACTGGAAACTACAACAAAGCTATAGAGTTTTGCGAAAAAGCTCTGGAAATTCAAAAACAATCGTTAGGTCCAAATCATGTTCATGTCGCTACGTCTTTATACTATCTTGTTTTGGTGTTTTATGAAACTGGAAACTAAGACGAAGCTATAGAGTTTTGCGAAAAAGCTTTGGAAATTCAAAAACAATCGTTAGGTCCAAATCACGTTGATGTCGCTGATTCTTTATACTATCTTGGTTTGGTGTTTTGTGAAACTGGAAACTACAACAAAGCTATAGAGGTTGACGAAAGGGCTCTGGAAATTCGAAAACAATCGTTAGGTTCAACTCATGTTGATGTTGCTAGGTCGTTATACAATCTTGGTTTGGTGTTTGATAAAACTGGAAATTACGACAAAGCTATAGAGTTTTACGAAAAAGCTCTGGAAATTCAAAAACAATCGTTAGGTCCAAATCATGTTCATGTCGCTGCGACTTTAAACAATCTTGGTATTGTGCTTGAAAAAACTGAAAAGTACGACAAAGCTATAGAGGTTCACGAAAAGGCTCTGGAAATTCGAAAACAATCGTTAGGTCCAAATCATGTTGATGTCGCTGCGTCTTTACACAATCTTGGTTTGGTGTTTGATAAAACTGGAAATTACGACAAAGCTATAGAGTTTTACGAAAAGCTCTGGAAATTCAAAAACAATCGTTAGGTCCAAATCATGTTCATGTCGCTGCGACTTTAAACAATCTTGGTATTGTGCTTGAAAAAACTGAAAAGTACGACAAAGCTATAGAGGTTCACGAAAAGGCTCTGGAAATTCGAAAACAATCGTTTGGTCCAAATCATGTTGATGTCGCTGCGTCTTTACACAATCTTGGTTTGGTGTTTAAAAAAACTGGAAACTACAATAAAGCTATAGACGTTCACGAAAAGGCTCTGGAAATTCGAAAACAATCATTAGGTCCAAATCATGTTGATGTCGCTGCGTCTTTACACAATCTTGGTTTGGTGTTTGAAAAAACTGGAAATTACGAAAAAGCTATAGAGTTTTACGAAAAAGGACTGGAAATTCGAAAACAATCGTTAGGTCCAAATCATGCTAATGTCGCCGCGTCTTTTTACAATCTTGGTTTGGTGTTTGAAAAAACTGGAAATTACGAAAAAGCTATAGAGTTTTACGAAAAAGGACTGGAAATTCGAAAACAATTGTTTGGTCCAAATCATGTTGATGTCGCTGCGTCTTTATTCAATCTTGGTTTGGTGTTTGAAAAAACTGGAAATTACGACAAAGCTATAGAGTTTTACGAAAAAGCTCTGGAAATTCAAAAACAATCGTTAGGTCCAAATCACGTTGATGTCGCTGATTCTTTATACTATCTTGGTTTGGTGTTTTATGAAACTGGAAACTACAACAAAGCTATAGAGTTTTGCGAAAAAGCTCTGGAAATTCAAAAACAATCGTTAGGTCCAAATCATGTTCATGTCGCTACGTCTTTATACTATCTTGTTTTGGTGTTTTATGAAACTGGAAACTAAGACGAAGCTATAGAGTTTTGCGAAAAAGCTTTGGAAATTCAAAAACAATCGTTAGGTCCAAATCACGTTGATGTCGCTGATTCTTTATACTATCTTGGTTTGGTGTTTTGTGAAACTGGAAACTACAACAAAGCTATAGAGGTTGACGAAAGGGCTCTGGAAATTCGAAAACAATCGTTAGGTTCAACTCATGTTGATGTTGCTAGGTCGTTATACAATCTTGGTAGTGTGTATCATAATACTGGAAACTACGACAAAGCTATAGAGTTTTACGAAAAAGCTCTGGAAATTCAAAAACAAACGTTAGGTTCAAATCATGTTGTTGTTGCGAGCGCTTTACACAATCTTGGTAATGTGTATCATAATACTGGAAAGTACGACAAAGCTATAGAGTTTTACGAAAAAGGACTGGAAATTCGAAAACAATCGTTAGGTCCAAATCATGCTGATGTCGCTGCGTCTTTAAACAATCTTGGTACTGCGTATTATAAAACTGAAAATTACGACAAAGCTATAGAGGTTCATGAAAAAGCTCTGGAAATTCGAAAACAATCGTTAGGTCCAAATCATGCTAATGTCGCTGCGTCTTTACACAATCTTGGTTTGGTGTTTGATAAAACTGGAAATTACGACAAAGCTATAGAGTTTTACGAAAAGCTCTGGAAATTCAAAACAATCGTTAGGTCCAAATCATGTTCATGTCGCTGCGACTTTAAACAATCTTGGTATTGTGCTTGAAAAAACTGAAAAGTACGACAAAGCTATAGAGGTTCACGAAAAGGCTCTGGAAATTCGAAAACAATCGTTCGGTCCAAATCATGTTCATGTCGCTGCGTCTTTACACAATCTTGGTTTGGTGTTTAAAAAAACTGGAAACTACAATAAAGCTATAGAGGTTCACGAAAAGGCTCTGGAAATTCGAAAACAATCATTAGGTCCAAATCATGTTGATGTCGCTGCGTCTTTACACAATCTTGGTTTGGTGTTTGAAAACTGGAAATTACGAAAAGCTATAGAGTTTTACGAAAAGGACTGGAAATTCGAAAACAATCGTTAGGTCCAAATCATGCTAATGTCGCCGCGTCTTTTACAATCTTGGTTTGGTGTTTGAAAAAACTGGAAATTACGAAAAAGCTATAGAGTTTTACGAAAAAGGACTGGAAATTCGAAAACAATCATTAGGTCCAAATCATGCTAATGTCGCTGCGTCTTTACACAATCTTGGTTTGGTGTTTGATAAAACTGGAAATTACGACAAAGCTATAGAGTTTTACGAAAGAGCTCTGGAAATTCAAAAACAATCGTTAGGTCCAACTCATGTTGATGTCGCTTCGTCTTTAAACAGTTTTGGTGTGGTGTTACAAAAAACTGGAAACTACAACAAAGCTATAGAGTTTTACGAAAAAGCTCTGGAAATTCGAAAACAATCGTTAGGTCCATATCATGTTGATGTCGCTGCGTCTTTAAACAATCTTGGTGCGGTGTTTCATAAAACTGGAAACTACAACAAAGCTATAGAGTGTCACGAAAAAGCTCTGGAAATTCGAAAACAATTGTTTGGTCCAAATCATGTTGATGTCGCTTCGTCTTTATACAATCTTGGTTTGGTGTTTGAAAAAACTGGAAAATACAATAGAGCTATAGAGGTTCACGAAAAGGCTCTGGAAATTCAAAAACAATCGTTAGGTCCAAATCATGCTAATGTCGCTGCGTCTTTAAACAATCTTGGTTTGGTGTTTTATGAAACTGGAAACTAAGACGAAGCTATAGAGTTTTGCGAAAAAGCTTTGGAAATTCAAAAACAATCGTTAGGTCCAAATCATGTTGATGTCGCTACGTCTTTAAACAATCTTGGTGTGGTGTTTTATAAAAGTGGAAACTACGACAAAGCTATAGAGTTTTATGAAAAAGCTCTGGAAATTCAAAAACAATCGTTAGGTCCAAATCATGTTGATGTTGCTCGGTCTTTAAACAGTCTTGGTGCGGTGTTATATGAAACTGGAAACTAAGACGAAGCTATAGAGTTTTGCGAAAAAGCTTTGGAAATTCAAAAACAATCGTTAGGTCCAAATCACGTTGATGTCGCTGATTCTTTATACTATCTTGGTTTGGTGTTTTGTGAAACTGGAAACTACAACAAAGCTATAGAGGTTGACGAAAGGGCTCTGGAAATTCGAAAACAATCGTTAGGTTCAACTCATGTTGATGTTGCTAGGTCGTTATACAATCTTGGTAGTGTGTATCATAATACTGGAAACTACGACAAAGCTATAGAGTTTTACGAAAAAGCTCTGGAAATTCAAAAACAAACGTTAGGTTCAAATCATGTTGTTGTTGCGAGCGCTTTACACAATCTTGGTAATGTGTATCATAATACTGGAAAGTACGACAAAGCTATAGAGTTTTACGAAAAAGGACTGGAAATTCGAAAACAATCGTTAGGTCCAAATCATGCTGATGTCGCTGCTCTTTAAACAATCTTGGTACTGCGTATTATAAAACTGAAAATTACGACAAAGCTATAGAGGTTCATGAAAAAGCTCTGGAAATTCGAAAACAATCGTTAGGTCCAAATCATGCTAATGTCGCTGCGTCTTTACACAATCTTGGTTTGGTGTTTGATAAAACTGGAAATTACGACAAAGCTATAGAGTTTTACGAAAAAGCTCTGGAAATTCAAAAACAATCGTTAGGTCCAAATCATGTTCATGTCGCTGCGACTTTAAACAATCTTGGTATTGTGCTTGAAAAAACTGAAAAGTACGACAAAGCTATAGAGGTTCACAAAAAGGCTCTGGAAATTCGAAAACAATCGTTCGGTCCAAATCATGTTGATGTCGCTGCGTCTTTACACAATCTTGGTTTGGTGTTTGATAAAACTGGAAATTACGACAAAGCTATAGAGTTTTACGAAAAAGCTCTGGAAATTCAAAAACAATCGTTAGGTCCAAATCACGTTGATGTCGCTGATTCTTTATACTATCTTGGTTTGGTGTTTTATGAAACTGGAAATTACGACAAAGCTATAGAGTTTTACGAAAAAGCTCTGGAAATTCAAAAACAATCGTTAGGTCCAAATCACGTTGATGTCGCTGCGTCTTTACACAATCTTGGTTTGGTGTTTGATAAAACTGGAAATTACGACAAAGCTATAGAGTTTTACGAAAAAGCTCTGGAAATTCAAAAACAATCGTTAGGTCCAAATCATGTTCATGTCGCTGCGACTTTAAACAATCTTGGTATTGTGCTTGAAAAAACTGAAAAGTACGACAAAGCTATAGAGGTTCACGAAAAGGCTCTGGAAATTCGAAAACAATCGTTCGGTCCAAATCATGTTCATGTCGCTGCGTCTTTACACAATCTTGGTTTGGTGTTTAAAAAAACTGGAAACTACAATAAAGCTATAGAGGTTCACGAAAAGGCTCTGGAAATTCGAAAACAATCATTAGGTCCAAATCATGTTGATGTCGCTGCGTCTTTACACAATCTTGGTTTGGTGTTTGAAAAAACTGGAAATTACGAAAAAGCTATAGAGTTTTACGAAAAGGACTGGAAATTCGAAAACAATCGTTAGGTCCAAATCATGCTAATGTCGCCGCGTCTTTTTACAATCTTGGTTTGGTGTTTGAAAAAACTGGAAATTACGAAAAAGCTATAGAGTTTTACGAAAAAGGACTGGAAATTCGAAAACAATCATTTGGTCCAAATCATGCTAATGTCGCTGCGTCTTTACACAATCTTGGTTTGGTGTTTGATAAAACTGGAAATTACGACAAAGCTATAGAGTTTTACGAAAAAGCTCTGGAAATTCAAAAACAATCGTTAGGTCCAAATCATGTTGATGTCGCTGCGTCTTTACACAATCTTGGATTGGTGTTTGAAAAAACTGGAAACTACAATAAAGCTATAGAGGTTCACGAAAAAGCTCTGGAAATTCGAAAACAATCGTTAGGTCCAAATCATGTTGATGTCGCTGCGTCTTTACACAATCTTGGTTTGGTGTTTGATAAAACGGGAAATTACGACAAAGCTATAGAGTTTTACGAAAAAGCTCTGGAAATTCAAAAACAATCGTTAGGTCCAAATAATGTTGATGTCGCTGCGTCTTTAAACAATCTTGGTATTGTGCTTGAAAAAACTGAAAAGTACGACAAAGCTATAGAGGCTCACGAAAAAGCTCTGGAAATTCAAAAACAATCGTTAGGTCCAAATCATGTTAGAGTCGCTGCGTCTTTACCCAATCTTGGTTTGGTGTTTGAAAAAACTGGAAACTACGACAAAGCTATAGAGGTTCACGAAAAGGCTCTGGAAATTCGAAAACAATCGTCAGCTCCAACTCATGTTGATGTTGCTAGGTCTATAAAATCTTGGTGATGTGTATTCTGAAACTGGAAACTACGACAAAGCTATAGAGTTTTACGAAAAAGCTCTGGAAGTTATAAACAATCGTTAGGTCCAATTGCTGTTGATGTCGCTTCATATGTAAACAATCTTGGTACTGTGAATTATAAAACTGGAAAGTACGGGAAAGCTACAGACTTTTGCGAAAAAGCTCTGGAAATTCTAAAACAACCGTTAGGTCCAAATCATGTTGATGTCGCTGCGTCTTTACACAATCTTGGTTTGGTGTTTGAAAAAACTGGAAACTACGACAAAGCTATAGAGGTTCACGAAAAGGCTCTGGAAATTCAAAAAAATCGTTAGGTCCAACTCATGTTGATGTCGCTTGGTCTTTAAACAATCTTGGTTCGGTGTATTATAAAACTGGAAACTACGACAAAGCTATAGAGTTTTACAAAAAAGCTCTGGAAATTCGAAAACACTCGTTAGGTCCAAATCATGTTAGAGTGGCTGCGTCTTTTAACAATCTTGTTTTGGTATATTATGAAACTGGAAATTACGACAAAGCTATAGAGTTTTACAAAAAAGCTCTCGAAATTCGAAAACAATTGTTAGGTCCAAATCATGTTGATGTCGCTTAGTCTTTAAACAATCCTTGTTCGGTGTATTATGAAACTGGAAACTACGACAAAGCTGTAGAGTCTTACAAAAAAGCTTTGGAAATTCGAAAACAATCGTTAGGTCCAAATCATGTTGATGTCGCTGGGTCTTTAAACGATCTTGGTTCGGTGTGTTATAAAACTGGAAATTACGACAAAGCTATAGAGTTTTACGAAAAAGCTCTGGAAATTCGAAAACAATCGTTAGGTCCAAATCATTAAAGAGTGGCTGCGTCTTTAAACAATCTTGGTTTGGTGTATTATGAAACTGGAAACTACGACAAAGCTATAGAGTTTTACGAAAAAGCTCTGGAAATTCGAAAACAATCGTTAGGTTCAAATCGTGTTAGAGTGACTGCGTCTTTAAACAATCTTTGTTTGGTGTATTATGAAACTGGAAATTACGACAAAGCTATAGAATTTTACGAAAAAGCTCTAGAAATTCGAAAAAAATCGTTAGGTCCAAATCATGTTGATGTCGCTGGGTCTTTAAACAATCTTGGTAATGTGTTTGAAAAAACTGGAAACTACGACAAAGCTATAGAGCTTCACGAAAAAGCTTTGGAAATTCGAAAACAATAGTTAGGTCCAAATCATGTTGATGTCGCTGCGTCTTTAAAAAATCTTGGTGTGGTGTTTAACAAAACTGGAAAATACGACAAAGCTAAAGAAATTCACGAAAAAGCATTGGAAATTCGAAAACAATCGCTACGTCCAAATCATGTTGTTGTCGCTGCGTCTTTAAACAATCTTGGTAATGTGTTTAAAAAAACTTGAAGCTACGACAAAGCTTTAGAGTTTTACGAAAAAGCTCTGGAAATTAAAAAAGAATCGTCAGGTTCAAATCATGTTGATGTTGCTAGGTCTTTAAACAATCTTGGTAATGTGCTTGAAAAAACAGGAAACTACGACGAAGCTATAGAAGTTCACGAAAAAGCTCTGGAAATTCGCAAAAAAACGTTTGAAACTAGTCAGGTTAATATCGCTAAGTCGTTTAAACAATCTAGATGTGATGTATTATGAAACTCGGGAATATGATAAAGCTTTAAAGTTACACTTTGGTAGCTACGTGTTTCAAAGAAAATTGTACCTTCCAAATTATGTTAATCCTATTTTTAACACATAGACCGTAGGAGCAAGGCTTCCACCTGCCAAGTCAACTTCCCTCTCTCTCAGAAGGTATTTTTGGTACTGAACAAAACGTTTGCAGTATGCATTTTCTTATGTAAAATGAACCTAAAGATGTAATGGTCCTTGTCTATGTATAGTTTCACTGATATCTAGTCAATAAACTTACTCTACAGCCCAGGAATCATCCTAAGAAGAACTTAAAACTGCCCATGCTCTGAATCTGACATTCTCCTTTAGACTTTATTTCTAAAGTAAATTGTTTTTATGTTATAACCACGTAGTAGTTTTTATTGTATGATTCACAAACATGCTTAAGTATATTTGGATGACAATATTTTATGACATTAATTTTGTCAAATAAATACTATCCTGTTAATTTTTCATATTCTTTGATACATTCAGTAATTTTTTACCCAGCTCCATAAGCCTATGACCATATTCCAGGTTCTTACAATTTCCAAGGGGTACACCTTTTATACCATACTATCACCCCACCATGCTGCAGCCAATATTGCTGTACTCTCACTATTTCCACCATGAAACATAGAACAAGAACACAATTGAAACCAGGAATCTTCTGCCATCATCAAAGCATCGTAAGCAATCATTGGTGCATCATAACCACTGGATCCACCCCAACCTGCATAACTCACTGATTTATGAAAAGCATCATGTTCAGGTATGGTATATGTCACTGGAAACTGATTCACTGGTTCCATTCATTACTCCCTGTAGTTCAAGCTTTTATTGTCTTCTTTTTGATAAAAAACTGAAAAGTCCAATTTGAACCACTTTTTGCAAGTACCTTTTTTAAAGCATAGGATATAAATTAAGGTGCAGTAATAGCCCCCAGACAAACTGACGACAAAATAATTATCTTTAAAAGTTGTTTATTTCACAACTCTCACATTATGATGAACTATTTACATAATAGCAACATTATGACACAGATTATGACAGCTGTAAACATAATCTAACATAATGAACAACATAATGAACTTTGACTCTGAAGATGACTACCGCTAAGGTTGTCGAAACGTCAGTCAACAACAACAAAAACAGTCCTTCTCAGGACTTTATTAACCTGGACGATCATCATTTACAAACATATAACGATACTCCCGGGTTCAAACCATTTACTTTATTGGCTATTAGTTGTTAAAGCAATTTTCCATTGAATCATTTCTTCTTACTGTCATGATATTGAATATTAACTCATGTTTGCAAAAAGAAATAATGAATGAACGTTTACCTAAATCTTATAACGTTTAGTTGCTCTGAAATTTAATAAATTTGGCAGCCAAAATTACAACACTGTAATGGTTACATAAGTAAGATTAATTGCCGATTTCAGTTAACTTTTCAAATGGTGGTTGCCAAGTTATTTTCTAATGTTGCCAGTTACATTTCCAAATATGGAATATTCGATATGAACTTGTCAACATGAGTTGACAAGTTGTGTACTTGAGTACTGAAGTTGTGTACTTGAGTACTGAAGTTGTGAACTAAAGTTGCGAAGTACTGGCAAACGCGAAAGGTTTTTGTACCCTGTAGACATTTGGCAATGAATCCGTTCATTAAGCAAGGAAAAACTTTACCAATAGAGGTAAAAAATGAAATACTTGAAATATGGTTAAATAGCGAGCGTTTGAAAAACATTTCGAAACAAGTAAATCCACCGTGTAAGACTATATCTAATATAATAGATCACTGGTCTATTGCACCTCGCCAGAGCGAACGTGATGTTCGAACCACGCGTACAGATGACGTTATTGCATACACTGAATATCTAAAAATTAATAAACCATCTATTTACGCAAAAGAGTTTCAGCAATACCTAGAAAATAACAAAGTTTGCCTTCCAGCAAACATACCTAGCAGGTCATCCATTAGTAGAATTTTGAATAAAGATCTTGGTTACTCTTACAAGATAATAGGTAAAATTACTCGAGAGACAGAACGCCGGACGTTATGGAGAAGTTAGAAGCTTACGTAGCAAATATTTCATTGATTGATTGCAACCGTATGCATTTCTTTGACGAGTCGTCTGTAGTTGTTACGAGTGGCAACAGACGTCGAGGGCACAGTATGCAGGGTACTCCTGCATTTAAAATCCAACGATACTCTTCTTGTGCCACATTTACTGTGAATTTATTACATAATGTAAACCGCGTATCGCATTATGACATTCTTAGAGGGCCGTCAAACGGATTAGAATTGCTAAAGCTTTTCCTTGCTTACTGAACAGATTTATTGCCAAATGTCTACAGGGTACAAAGACCTTTCGCGTTTGCCAGTACTTCGCAACTTTAGTTCACAATTCAGTACTCAAGTACACAATTTCAGTACTCAAGTTGACAAGTTCATATCGAATATTCCATATTTGGAAATGTAACTGGCAACTTTAGAAAGTAACTTTGGCAACCGCCATTTGAAATGTTAACTGAAATCGACAATAAGTCACAAAATAGCTAAAAAGATTGTGAACTTCGATCGTGACTAAAACACCTCACGAGTACATACGAGTACATACGAGTACATACAAGTGACATACAACTATATAGTGGTCACAAATGAAAAATAGCACAATTCTTCAATAATACATAGATATTTGCATTCACTTTTGCTTGTATTTGTCTGGACTCTGGGGCGACCATTTGATAGATTTAAATGCTGAAAAGGTAATTTATTCGAACATTCATTTGTATGTTTCAGTTAAATTTGGTTCTTTTGTGCGCAATGTCTTAATCTATTAAACGGTTTAAATCTATTAACAATGGTAGTTTTGCGCTGGATTTGCCATAAAGTAAACTCCCGTACAAAAAATATTGAGCAGTTACTCTGAGAACTATTAGCGCATGTTTACACTATTTGTATTCTTATATTAATATATTAACAAGTTAAAAATCTTGGACAAAAATAACAATTAGATGTACTTGTAATATAATTAATTAATGTGGATTTGCTCCTCAAATGTGCATTCATTTTATTTATTCTACCAAAGAAATATGAGGTAGTTTAGTAAGGAATCATTCAGATTGCACATTAGCTCACATCCAGCCTCTTTTTTAAAATTTATAAATAATTTAAGTCTTTAAGATACTGATTTTGCTGCTCAAAGACTGAATTACATCAGCTAGAACTTTAAAAACATTAAAAGTAATCAGAAATCGTACGCATAATATGACACATATACGTAACACAGTGCAACTGTCATTTAATTCAAATATATATAATGTACATTTATTTCATATAGCACGTTTTCAAGGCATTATTTATACGTTGTATATTTAATCGCTTTCATAAATATAGTGTGTCAAAAAGCGCTAAAATACTGGCAAATCACATCGACAAAATACGTATAACAAATTCAACTGAAACATACAAATGAATGTAGTATGAAAGTAAAATACCTTTTCAGCATTTAAATCCATCAAATGGTCGCCCCAGAGTCAAGACAAATACAAGAAAAATTGAACGCAAATATCAATGTATTATTGAAGAAATTGTGTTATTCCTCATTTGTGACAAGTATATAGTCACATACGACTGTATGTCATTCGTACGTACTTATATGTCAGTCGTATGTACTTGTATGTCAGTCATATGTACTTGTATGTACTCGTTTGTACTTGTATGTCAGTCGTATGTACTTGTATGTCACTCGTATGTACTTGTATGTCACTCGTATGTACTTGTATGTCACTCGTATGTACTTGTATGTCACTCGTATGTACTTGTATGTACTTGTATGTACTCGTGTGGTGTTTTAGTCACGATCGTGAACTTCTTCCAAGGTACCTTAGAATTTGTCAATAATTTTTCTGTACGTTTCATAATGCTATCAAACAAACTGACAAATCATCTAAATATAGAACTTACCCATTTGAGAAATATGTCTTACGAAAGCACAAGCAATATTACCGAAATTTCTAAACTGTCAACAACGGTATTGTCGAAACAGCGAATTTATGTGTATGGCTCCTTATCAGAAAATGTTTCGAGCTGTTACCGATGGTTTTTACATACATGCACCTATAAGATCCTCGCTATATTTAGTCAGTTTATATATTGGATTAATCAAAAATAAAACGTACCCTAGCGCTTGTAAGTAATTCGTAGCTACAATGTGATTTGTATGATTTCCAAAATATTTTCGTGGAGAAAGATAACAAACTTAACAGACATGATAGCAATATATCTGCGCTTGCCCAGATACAAAAGCACAATAGAAGAATATAGCAAGCCGTACATGACAAAAGTCCATCGAGAAGAATATATTGTGTATCCAGTTGTATATACGATTGCTTTAAACGCGTAAACATGCGGTCGAGAAAGTTATACTGGCAATCCAAACATACATACCTGTGATTAAGAAAAAATAATACAACACACGAGACAAATATAACATTATGCAAAATGAATACGTTTATCGTCCAAATGCGTACATAAAAGGAGACAAACATAAACACCCTCTTCATCTTAAGCATATGGCTAATAGCCGTATTTTAGTGCAAAAAAGTACTTGGCTGATAGCCGTCAAAGTACACGTACGCTGTACGTTCGCGCCAGGCTCCTTTGGTGGTTACCGAGCACGGCCTTAGACAGGGGTCTGGTGATTAATAAACATAACCTTATCTTTTCCCTTCGTGTTGTTTCAAACAAACTAGGCTATATTGCACACCAAATAAACTCTTCTGGTTGATTTTAAGCAGGATAGGAATCATGCCAAGGTAAAATAATGCTATCCATTGTGATATTTTATTAACAAGTTCATTTTCATTCCAAGATTTATTCTACCTCAATATAAATCTATTTTATAAAGCTCCTTATTTGTCTACATCGCTGTTTTATAACTTTTTCCATATCTGCTCGTTAATCTCACCTTATGGTGAGCATGCATATCTCTGTGCTATAATTTGTGCCAAATTTAGATCTACAAGCCGCAGTAATGTTGTAAATATTGTGGTTTGTTCGCATAGGGATTTTCCCTTAATCGCGGGAAATTATGCGGGGCTTTCCCTGAGTATTTCAATACTCAAGAACAAGATAGTTCCACATGGTTGCAATAACGAATTGAAAATTTCTTGACTCTTCACTCACTTTTCAGCTTTTCAAAACGGTACAATTGTCCATCAATAGGCAGCCAAAGGAAATCATTTCAAAAGACTGCAAGTTTTTCAAAATTTTCAAATAAAACATAAAATTCATTTACTTTTTTAGTGGAATGAATGGATACCAATTATTTTGTAAAGAAGAAGCTTCTAACGATGGTGAGAATAGCTACGTACACAAAGTTGTCTCTATTAACATTATGCACATTTTTATTCTTTTTTTAGACTCCTTAAAGTCTTTGACATTTCAAGCTAGAAATGTTGAATTGAGACAACGATGGCGCTGCCTGGATGAAAACCAACGAGAAGGCTATATAAATAGGGCAAAGGCAGATTTCTCTGTTTTAGACTACGAAACGCGCAAGAAACGAGAGTTGAAAAAAATTTTGAAGAAGGTATGTTTATTGGGTCAAAATAAGGGTTGAACATTGATTACTTTTTCGTGGCTGCCGTGGAATCTGGTGTTGAAATGCATGACTCAAAGTCTGCCTTACAATACTGCAAAAGAAAGAGCATCCCCGCTTCATTTTTTGCTTTTGTAAACAGCTCTAGAGGTTTGTGGTCGCCACTTTACATCATGCCTTTGAGGAAATACATTTTTCTTTCCAGGACAACTGAGAACTTGTGATTTTTGTTTCTTATTTAATTTTAATCTAATACAAACTTTTTGGTTGTAGCAATTGAGTCAAACGACAACGTTCAAACTGTTACCGAGAATTGAAACAGAAGAGAAAATCTTTGCGTGATATTTTAAATCAGAAATACTGTAAGTATGAACTTGTAACTAATTGTAAAACTTTTTAGATGGAATATGAAAAGGTTGTTCTTGGTCAATATTTTTTTTAAATAAGTACAATTACTTCTGAATGAAAATTTGTAATATTAGAAGCAATGATTAATAAAAGGAGTTGCACACAATCCTGCAGCAATTTCAGTAAGAATAGCTTATACTAGTTTCAAAAAACATTCTAGGTGAAGCAACTGGAATGGACAAAGCAAAAGTGCCATACACTTCTCTTTTGAAAAGGGATTTCAAATATGTATTATGTGGAATTCCGGAACACGCATCATTACGGGATCCATCGACTATGGGAGAAGCAGCATTGGATTTATTTATTGAAAAATCAAATGAGTTTACGTTTGTAGAAAGTGAGATAGTTTAAGGAAATGTTGTTCTTCATGCAGAAAATGTTGAGGAATGGGACAAAGAGCAAGACAATGGCGGCCACATCTAAGAAGTTGTTGAAGTTAGTGGTGAGAATGATGATAATAGTCATGGCGAACTTGTTAACAACGTTTCCGACGAATATGATGTTGGCCATGGACAAAGAACTGATAATGTTAATAATGGTTGTAAAAATGGTGATGTCCCCGGCGATAGAGAAGATGTTGTAAATAATGGTGGCGATGATGGTGGTAATTCTGGGAATGTATTTTGTGGACGAGACGGAACAGTTAATGAAGGTGACGGACACCTTGTAACAGAAAACGCCGTGCCCAAGAAAGTTGATAAAGAACACAGGAAGGGAAGAAGTAACAACAAAAGAAAAAGAAAAGAGGCAAAGTCCAGTGACAGAAATAGTGTGTCTTGTGCAAAGAAAAGAGCTAGTCATTTGACATCCTATGACAAATGTAAAGCCTTTCTTCGTCAACAACCATCTTCCAAAGATAATGGAATGGTGGATTGGGTGTTGTGTGATGTTTGTCAACAATGGTACCATTATGATTGCGTTGGCATTACGACGAAGCCGAAAGGAAAATTTGATTGCGGATGCAATGTATCTTACTTTACTCATGGGTAAATTATACATCCACTTCCACTTTTTCTAAACTACGAACTGTTAGTCCGTTCATTTTTGCGCATATCACCGATTTATTTGCATACGTATTCATAACAGTTATTAATACGTACCTCGTGCTCTTAAATGTTTTATTTCTAAAATGTGAGTTTCTTGAACACACACGAATAAATATATTTCATTTCTTTTCATTTTTCTTTGACAGATCTGCGAAAACATTTGACATAAATATAAAGGGAAATCGCTCGTTCAGAAGATTAAAGGTTCTGCTAGAATTTAAATTATTTAATATCAGTTGCAGATAAACATACCTATAATATTTTAACATTGAATTTTAGACACATTTAACAAAAATCGTCAACGGTGCCATACCCAGTAAATCATCCATGGGCGAAATCAAGCTCAGACTGAACTCACCGATCTCTACATGACGTGTCCTTTAACTCGAACTCAAGTATAAAAACATATTCTCTGTTAGAAATAGAGCCCCACTGGTGTCTTAACTCGTCATTTTTGTATATATAGTCAAAAGATCTGTTGAATGTAGTCAAAGAAATAGTCACAGATATTTTTCGATCCTTTGATGAAACAAATTCAATGAACATCAACTACATGTATAACGTTTTATTCCCTGAGGTTTGTTGTTCATCTAACGCCAAATTCCAAGACGTTTTTTTTGTTGTGAAAGCTATGTGACAGTGAAACTATGATATTTCTTATAGGCCTGCATATATTGTATACGAAAAACTGAGCGTTGTCTCCGAAATAACGCTGAAAAAATTTATAATTGTGCGAGTGGAGTTCAAGACGGTGCAGACTCTGAAAGTGACTAACCTTGTTGTATACCGAAGTACCTGAAAGCTGTAGTGGATCTTGTAAAAATTTGAGGTGACTTGACAATGTATCATACTGATTTACTCTTATCACTCAATGTCGTCTAAACATACTATTGACGATGAACTAGCGCTGTTTTTAGTTTAGGTTTACTGAATACGATTTTCTTTTTTAGCTAAGTTCTACTACTTTATCAAAAATAATGAATTCTTGTACAGGAGACAATTATACTTCAATTTTGTCTATAATTAAAATAAAAGATGACTTTAATTACAACTACAAGACGTAGAAAACAAGTATGTCAAACAGAGTCCAGTTAACGATTAATTGAACTGGTGACTAAGTTGGGCCAATTTATAGATATATTTCATATCAAAGTTAGCTAAAAATCAAAATAGTTACCTCAAAAACACAAGTAAATCTTTTCACCACTATGCAACGCTATAAACTACATTAGCTATTTAGCTAACATAACAGTTGTTTCATATGTGCTTTGATGGACAAAAAGTATTTATTCAAAAAAAACCTCAACTTTTTCAACACTTTTATTATCCAGCGTACGTACGTTGGGTGGCTATTACCCATGTATATAAAACATCAATTTTCATCATATACTACATTGTATAACTACCAAAAAGTTACATATGACTGTTCAAAAAGTATTTGTTTAACAAAAAGCCTATTTAAACACCTTTATTATCCAGCGCACGTACGTTGGGTGGCTATTACCCATGTATATAAAACATCAATTTTCATCATATACTACATTGTATAACTACCAATACTACAGTGACTGCACAACCCTGTTATACATCATCGCTGGTGCTTTCATAGTCGTGTGTAAAAATATCGCTTCACCATATTCAACATCAAGTACGTTTTCATGGTTAATAAAACTATTCAAAAAGTCAGTAATCTTGCCGTGCTGCTGAAAGTAGTGACTCCACGTATTTTCCATTTCTGACTTCAACAGGATTTCCTCTTCCTTGGATCAGTCAAGCAAATGTCATAAATCTATAGCCTTCCGTTTAACAGTAAATGGAACTGAACAATCTTCATCAGTGGGTGCAGCTAGATATTCACACCAAAAATCATTATCAGGATCTTTGACAGCATCAAATGTTAATGCGGTATGTGAATGATTAGAATGTGATTGTTTCGCCTAGTTATAAGCTGCGATATCTTTATTGACATCCTTTGTTACTCGAGTAATTTGCTTCGAAAGTCTGGATGCCAACGCTTGACCATCTGAAAAACAGAACAAACATACAGAAACATTTACAAACATACAGAGAACATTACATAGAAGGCAACATGAAAAGTAATTTACAAACATTGCAAGTTGTATGGAACATTTATGAGATACGTATAGTTACCACATTATTTAGACTTAAGATTTAGGAGAAACCATCTTTCAGCAACATTTTTCCTCATTCGAGACAAAACACGTTTTTCTTTCCTAGACGCAACCTCGCGTTTTGCATTTTCGTACTCTGAGTCAGTATTTTGCCAGCTTGCAGAAATTGAGTTTTCCCTTTCCATGATCTTCAACTGCTCGTCAATTCTAAACAGTAAATACCAAATCATTACAAATATAAGGCACAGTTGGACAAGCACCTGCCAGTTGCATATACATCTCTACTTGTACGTACGTATAAAAACAAGAAATAATTTGTTATTCGATATTCCAACTTATTATTCACAATGTTGCGACGTACATTAATAGCTTCAAAATTTTCCCACTTTATTTTTCTAAATTCACACTGTTTAAGACTTTAATATCTCTAGAAAAAAGTTGAACTTTTCGAACATACTTTTTCATCTGATTAAATCGAACAGTCAGTTCACTTGGATCAGTGCAACCATTCCATCGATGGTAAAGATCAGCGTACAAGACCAGGTATATAACGTACTTGCATTTCCAATCTTCTTCTTCTGTAAGTTGTTGAAGATTTACGTATATTTGTTAAAAAAGTTTTCTGTGGGTAAAACATTTCCACATAATGAGCAATAATTATGTGTCAAATCTGTTCCTTAGCTACAAGCCATTATTTCTCATTTACTAACCAGTCTCAATTTCACGACCAAAAAAAGTCGATTCGTCCTTCATCCACTCATGAATATCATCTATTGAAATCCTGTGAGCTTTAGATAATGAAAAAAAGAAAATCTACTGCTTTCATGTGAGTCGTAAATAGTTTATATCCAAAATCGGAGTCAAATATAATCAAAAGGAAATACAAACATATACTCACACGGAAAGCACCTGCATAACTTTTCAAAATCTAATTTTGCAGTTTCTTTCACGTCAACAGCTCGCTTCATCCTTGCCATCAGCAAATTGCCTCAAAAAACAAAATTTAATTCATACCTGCTATTACATAATATGATGACATGTTAGCTATGTATATGTTCAAACAAAGAAAGAAAAACTAGCTATACCTAAATTAATCTTCGTTTTCTTTCCATAATGTAAAAGAGCATAACTGAGTACATCAACTCTGTGACTTGGACGCATTTCTTTAGTCATTCTGCTAAATTTGCGAATGTAAGCCCACAATCTCTCCAACATCTCACCGTCAGTTAGGCCAAATCCTTCTTTACGACGGGGACTAAATTTAACCTTTTACAAGAAAGATTTAGTAAACAATTATTGAATTTTCATCATTTATTATCTACAATACCATTAGTTATGATAGCATAAAAACCCAGGTATCAACATCTGTTTATTCGTATGAAAAATAAAAATAACAACTAACTTGGCATCGTCCAACATGCCCATAGCAGTGAAAAATTGGAATTGAAAATTGTCAACAATCGAATAGTCCAAATTCTTTTTGTAAAAAACAAAATAAAGAAAAACATGTGAAAGACTACCTTTTCAAAGAAAAAAAGTGTTGAGGGAAAGCTATTGACTAAGGAAACAGGTAACAAAGCAACTATTGTCAATTGAATATTGCCTGTAAGTGTTTCACCAACATGCATGCAACATCATACAATATGTTTATTTTGAGTGCAGGATTATCAGCATTATCTTTCTCTAATTTTTGGAGAACATAAACTGCATAGCTCAATCTATAAAATATGTAGGATATTTTTTTAAATAATGCAACCACATGTATGCAAAAAGCTTCAGCACTTGCACAAAGCATTGAAAGTAGCAAACCAACTGAAAAAAATAAATTTATACCATCAAATGCATGCATCCTAACCACCTCTTTCAAACCAAGAACATTTAGGTAAAAAATAGACAAAAATGTTTGTAACAGACCTATCTCTATGTTTCAAATTTAAGAATTTTTTAGGAAATTCATGTCAACAGCCTCGTCCAAAGATTGCTGTTTCATCAAGAGCTTTGTAGTGACTCATTGATCAAACAGCATTTCCAGCAAGAAAACCATGACATTTTTATAAATATCAATATGTAACAAACAAAAAAGTATACAAGAGTTTTATTTCCTAAAGCCCATGGCAAAAATTTATTGAAAATAAAAACTATGTGGTAGAAAATGAAAAAAAATCAAATATTCAATAAAATGATGAAGGATAAAATCATGCAATGTATTTGAGTTCAATGATGCAGTCAAAAAGGTGTTTGAGATAGCATTGCTAATGTTCTTTTTCCTAATTTTTCTTGTTAAACAAGTAATATGAACATACTCACTTTGGTACAAGCAGGACAGATATTTCCTTCATCAAGCTCAGGCATAACACAGCTCAACATGTTTAGTTTATGTCTGTAAATTCTGAAAAAAGCAATGACACAAAGAAAGCAGTTATGCACTCTTAAACAAATGACATAAACAAAATACAGTGCAATATAATAATACTTGAGGAAAAATCCTTTCCCATCATAAACTTTAGCATTTTGATTTTCTCCAATTAAATACTTCTCTTAAGATGAGATTCTTAGGCTATAAAACTTTCTACTAGACTACTGCAACTCTTAGACTACTGCAACTTTCCCAGCAATTTATACCTAGTACAGCAGTGTAATAAATCAGTGAACTACATGCAGTTACCTATATTCTTCAAAAGCATCTATAATGACAGGATACCTTTTTGTGGTTGCATAAGAAGGGAATATGTGGTTATGATTGGAACGCAATAACTTTGTTCTTGTTCCAATACCATGATATTTCAATGTCGATGAGAACATTAAAGCGAAGGCTTCAGTCATACGGCTTGCAAAAAGTGGACCAAGCTGTCTCAGAAGACACCGTTCGGCAAGTCATTAAGAACGAAATTAAGGGACCATCATCGACTCTTGGTTACAGGGGTATGTGGAATAAGTTAAGAACAAGTTACAATATAACAGTTCCTCGAGACACAGTTATGAGAATCCTAAAAGACTTCGACCCAGAAGCATCGGCACTCCGTAAAGCTAGAAAGTTGCTTCCGCGAACTTACGTATCTGATGGACCAAATGCAACCTGGCATGTAGATGGATACGATAATCTGAAGCCCTACGGTTTACCAATTCACGGTTGTGTTGACGGGTTTTCTTGACGAATAATATGCCTAAAAGTTTGCAAAAGCAATAACAGTCCAGTTATCCCATCTAATTTTTTACGGTCAGTGGAGGAATTTAAGTTTTGCTCCATCCTAGTACAGACCATTGAGTTCTATAATAACTGGAGCGGCTATCTCAAGCGCGGCCTTAGATATCGGATGTTGTAAAAAAAATGGCGGATTTCGTCCGTTGCCGCTGAGATTTACCGAAATTGACCGCTTTTCCGAAAATTTCACAATTTCCCACTCCCTCCTGAGAAAAGAGTGAGGAAAATGTATGTGTGTATTTGGGATTCGGCAAGCAATTTTTTGATGAAAATCAAGGTAAAAACCTTAAATTCATAACAGCGAGTCAACTGTGGTTGTCAGTTATCTGCTCCTACGAGGATGCATTTATAACTATCGACGAAAGACCTATATGTCGGATACACATGTATGAATGCAGATGTGCGTCGTTTTCTTACCAGCGTCAAACTTGTTTGATCGATTAAACTCTTTAGTCTATACAAAAAAGTTTATCATTGTTCATCTCCACGGTTCACGAGAGAGAAGTTAGCTTATTTTTTATCATTGTTATTTTGCTTCTTTTCATGCAATGGGCAATGGCTTTTTTCGCCATAATTGTAGGATTTTTACTTGTTTCTTTAATAAAGTAAATATTAAATCTCTGGATATTTACGGATTTTCTGTAATTGAGTTTCATATGAAATTTCAAAAAGACTCAAGTCTGCATAGGTTTGGTAAATGAAAACAAACAATATTGTATAGAAATTACTTTAAGTAACCTTTTTGTGATGTTCTGAAGTGCAACTGCATCAAATACTTGTGAAGTTGTAGCACATTTTGATTTTGTTGTATTGATATATGAATTGGGCAAAATGCAAATAATCATCAAAACACTTATGCATCCAATGGTGTTTATAATACATTTGTAGTTTTAATACTTCTACCTTCCTTTTTCACTCTGTTTTGTTTTTCCTATATTTGCAATAAAGTGCACTATAATTTGAATGATTAACACAGTTTTCACCTCAATAATAAATTTCATAAGCAGTTGGTAGTGCATTTTGTTCTCTGAGTATCCACATCTGGTGTTTTGTTCATACAAGAATGATGAAGTGCAAGTAGATATGTCATAGCAAGGCAATAAAACCAAATGAATTACATACCTATAGTGTACTTTTATGCTAGAAGCTTAAAAGCTTTTTAGAAATTAGAAAGTTATTGGATTATATTACCTCTATATCATCAATCTCATGATAAGAAATAAGAAGCAAAAAATTTGTAGAAAAGCTTTGAAAAGTGAAAAACTTTTCTTTAAAAAAGCAGCAATAATGCATATAATAAATATCCATTCTGTACTCTAATAGGTAAATAAGCTCAAATTTTTCTTAAAGAAATATAAGAAATATATAAGAAATCTACAGTACAGTAACATTAAAGGTTTCATCACTGAATCTTTAATGCTTCAGTATAGTGCATTAGATATTAGTAACATTCAAACAACACTCAACTAAAATATTTTGATAAAGATATGACATGATTTAAACATTAAGTTACATAAAACCCAATGGCTTATACAGTTTGAAGCTTCACATTTGCATCGAGTCATCATCAATCTCAGTACAAATGTTTACATAGACACAAACTTTATGGCCTTCCATTTTACATGTTTGTGAATTGACATTTCATTAAGCATCAAAACACACACAACCTTCTTGCCATCTTTCTTTGGATCATGAACTTTAACTTCAAAGCATTCAAGGCATCCTTAGTGAATCCATTGTCTCCATCCATAGAATTTGACCACAATCAAATTAAATAACTCTAGATAGGGCAGACAATAAATCAATTATCTTTACAGCATTATCATTTTTTAAGACTCTGCCTGGTCAATAACATCTTCCAGTCATCTTTACTCCTTGATCTTCCCTGCATGTTGTCAGCAAATAGAACATAACAAGCTCTGCTCCAAATCATGGGTACCGTTGGGGCTGATCATTTCTTTTTGATACCAGATCACATTTTTGATACAGAGCAAAATGTGTGCAGTGTCTTTTTTGCTTTAGGGAAACTATTTTGCAAATAGATGGGTAAATTTACGATTTCATGCATTAACAAATGACAGAAAAGTATACAGAATTTTATAAGAATTTTACAAGTATACAGAGTTTTATAAACAGGAAAACATCAGTATATTTGGCGTTCAAGTCAGTCTTAAAAAATAGGATCTTTAATATGTATTTTATGGCTTTTCAAGTGCATGTATAATTGCTTTTCAATCGTTGACGGACTAACAAAACAAACAACTACCTCACCTGTGAGAAGCGATATGTTCCTTTTTGTGAAAACTACGGCATCCAACAATTGAACGATTGAAGTGTTGGCATTATAAAAGAAATGCCAAAAAAGAATCGTCACAGATTATGGAACTAACGATATCCATATTCTGTGATATCGTGTTTGTTTTTGAAAAATTCTTTATAATTTACTATAGACACCAGGGGGAGGTCGAGAATATTATTTTTCTGCAAAGCGATCATTTCAGCGGAAATACGTCCGTTGGCCGCCATTTTTTTGGCATCTCGCCCCAGTAAAGTTAGCCCCTCCAGTTATTATAGAACTCAATGGTACAGACAGATTGTGGAACAGAGAATACTATTTTGACAGTGATGTAATGTAGCCTTGTTGGTGGTGAGCAAGGGCATCGTTATTCATCATCTCATGCTAATCAATGGATTGAGAACTGGCGGTCTCACTATAGATGAGGATTTTCTTGATGCGTTATCAATCATTTTAAACATCTTGTTCATGAAGGAAAGCTTGCATTGGGAAATCACTTGCAGATGAAATGTATTTGGTTTTTTTATTCAGAGTTTTTACAGTCAAAACTTAACAAGGTAAAGCAAGAATGGAACATACATTGCATACGGCATTTCATAGACAACTCGATTTTGGGTGTACCTGATAAACTTTTTTTTCTGCCTGAAAGCACTAGACATAGGAACTGTACAATCACTGTTTCTGATAACAATGTTTGTGGTATATTGAAGCAGAGAGATGTATACACAGAATCAGAATTGGCAATGGATGAAAATGATATAGAATTGATGGATTACTTCAGGTATGTTGTCGGAGAAGAAAACTTAGAACATCCACCCTGTGATTAAAATCATGACAAAAATATGTATTTAAGGATAATACAGGTAGCAAATGCCTGATTTGACATTGTGTGAAATCCAGTAATCTTTGCTTTGCTTTAATAAAACTTTATATGTAAATGTAGTCATCTTATCTTAACACAACTTCTCATTAGAAGTGGCTTTCGGGTGTTTTTTCCAAGAGGTTCTTTTGTATAAACTTAAAAATCAAATTTTATGTAATAAACTCTGCAAAATGAATTTATCTATTGTTGAGCTGCAATTTAATTTTATGAAAAACTTCTCAAAGCACACTTCAAGCACAACTTAACAAACATTGTTGGTTCTTCCAAATCAGTCAAATAACCAGACATTCTGTACTAAAGATATGTAAGCATAGCAGTAGAAAAAACACCCAGTTAGCTACAATAAGTAACATAAAAAAAACTATGATTAACTTATCTGTCTTGTTTCATTACAAAGTAGGATGTCTTTTTGTTTGACATAATGTCTGTTAACATCTAACAAATTCTATTGACGAGGGATAGTACAAGGACCAACAGAGAATGTGGTGGATTCTCCATGAGATTGTAGAAGGATTAGTTCACGTTCATTCACAGGTAGGGAAAAAATGTTAACAATTTTCGTTTAGCTCAATAGATATGTATAAAGACTTATTATTTGCTATTTTTATCAAATTTTACCAGTAGGGTATTATGATTGTTGTATAATTTAGGATATTTCATTTATATTTTTTATTGCATGCCAGATTTTATAAGTTCCCATGCGGAGTTTTATGTGTGCCAAAATTATAATTAAATTAGGGTGTATATACTTAACACTTCCTAAGTATTTTCTCTCTTAATTAATTCATGTTTTAGTAGTGCACGTGTCACGAAATGTAAACATATAAATAGACTCAAATTTGTAATAGTCGGGGAGATTTTGTAGATTGTTCATTGCTAATAAACTCCATAAAACAAACCGAATCAGAGTGCACATCAATTTTCTGGACGAACTCAGTGAATTCTGCGGCAATGATGCAAGTAAACGCGTTTGGGCATTTTTGGGTTTTTTTTTTACATTTTTTAGGTGTTTTATTTAAAAAGTCAACTAATGTCGAGGAAAAGAGTTTGGTCTTTGGATACATTGAAAAGCTCGTTTTGGACATGCAAGTTCCTTTTCATTGAATAGCAGTGTCAAAAAGAAAGTTTTACCCTTCTCGAAATATGTATTTGTTAATATAATGTTAGGCATGCTTGAAAACTGCCACTCAAGGCTTCCGCTTGAAATTATGAAGATCATTAAGAAAAACAAGCAGTAAAGTGACGAAGAATTTATAACTACTGTTTTTTAATGTCATATACTTTGTATAGATGTCTATATCCGGAGAGCCTTAACCAATGCTTAGCACAGCAGCTTCTTGGACATCGTTTTATCTCTCCAAATCCCATGTCATACTGTTTAGCAAATAACATCACTTCAGATAAGCTTGACGCTGAAAAAGATGAAGGGAGAAATCA
Organism: Xenia sp. Carnegie-2017; assembly: GCF_021976095.1. Taxonomy (NCBI): domain Eukaryota; kingdom Metazoa; phylum Cnidaria; class Anthozoa; order Malacalcyonacea; family Xeniidae; genus Xenia; species Xenia sp. Carnegie-2017. Next base: position 3,723,311 of record NW_025813486.1, read on the forward strand.
AAATAGCTGTTATGATGGAGATGAGTATCCTTATTTGATGCCAATTCCTTTCGGCTACGCTTCGAGAAATTCAACAGTTCGAAATGAATTTGAGGTGTTGCAAATGCTTAAAAAAAGGAGGGTTTGCTTCAGCTGTCAAGGTAAATTTTTATTACATACAACATCCTTTAAATAGACGGTAATTTGGTCATGTGAAGGAAATTTTATACGTGATTTAGAAATGCTTTATATACGCTTAGGTATGTAATGAATTGGACGGCTGTCTCTATGAGATCAAAAGAATTCCTTTGAATCCGAAAAGTGTGCTGTTTAATCGCAAAATTACTCGAGGAGAGAAGTTATTTTCTAGATTGAATCATGAAAATATTGTAAGTTAAAAAAAAATTTACTATCCAAAAAAGATTCGAAATTTTATATCATAATGGTTCAAAGCGAGGCTCAATTTAGACGATACAAATTGCTTGGCTTATTAAATGTTATCTTTGTAGAAACTATTATAACAAAGTAGATAATCCCCTTTTTCCATGAAGCCCATGGATGCTTTCGTTCATAATGAGAGAGTCATATTGTATAAGGAGCCTCTAGTTCATCACGAGAGAGTTATGAGAAAGTTACGTTGCAAAAGGTAATGAGTAAAAAACGTATAAACATGCTTAGAGTTGGCTTAAATTATAAGTGAAAATGGCAGAAGCTGTTTGAACATTAGCAGTATCCTTGGATGTTCTAGTTGTTAACGAGTGATAACTTTCCCGCGTAAAGTTTACTAACAGGTCGTTGTTTGGGTGATGATGTAATTTAATTATGTTAATTATTTTAGAGGTAATATAAGCACATTGGCATTGTTGATTTATAGATGTAGAAGCACATATATTTTACTTTTGTATTTTGCTCATTAAACGTTTCAACATATATCGCTTTCGTTTGCTCGTTGGGTGAATGTTAATACTAGTTTCGTTTATGAGAAGAGTTCTTGTAAAGAAAAAATGAAAAATTTTGGAAACAAAAATCCGTTTTCGGTCCATGTCTCCTGAGACCCCGAGATAGTTTAGCACTAGAGCGTCTCATTTTAATTAAGGGAACCAGATAATTCTGTCTGCTACAAAGTCAATGGATTGTTTGCTTGTGATACTTAAGAAACAGTAAATGAGAGAGTTAAATCAGAAAAATATAAACCAATAAAACTTGTATGACACATACCTTCTTACCTTCTTAAGCGTATGGTACTAGAACGCCGCATGTTAACGTTTCGGTAGGAGGTTTCGACGGCTCCACGCTATCCTACTTGGGAGATGCAATAGCAAGCTTCAGCCCATCAGACCCTGAGATTGTCTGCGAGATTGTCTAGGCTTTGCTCGGGGTACGCAAGGAGAGTGCGGTGGCTAAGTCTGGGCCCCTAAGCCACTACATACCTAATCGCACCCAGCTTCCACTGCTAGTTGACATCTACTAGTTGAAGTTTTAGCTTTATATATATATACAAAAATTCAAAGGCTTGCAAAAGTTGTGGTATCATTAACGTCACTACTGCGCAAGCCCAGATTATTTCTTTCATAATTTGCGACTAAGTTATCTAATTGCCGCAAATGTAGTGCAAGAACATATAGTTAGTCATTGCCATGGCTATGAACAATTAGTTGAATGGACTACGTATGCTGGAGCGCATGCCCAGATGATTTCCATATTAAATTGTTACTAAGCAGATGTTCAATTCAGAAATAAAAGATGTTTATTGTGGAAATATTAAAACTAAGGAGACCTTTGGGAGTACTCGAAAGCAGATCTGTATATTTCTTTTATAAAATAACAATAATGTAATAAAGATAAATTCAAAGCAAAGGCTTTAATATTTCCTCTAACATGTATTCATGATTGATTAGCTAATACTCTTTGATTGATTTAATTGATGAGGCTCAGCTATCAACCAATCAACGCAGGCGTTTTATTGCTTTTATTTTATATAATGGAAATTTGTCAGTTGTCATTCGGGGAAGAAAAGAATACGAACTTGATTTCTTTCACTATTATATTAAAGTAAAATGAATAAGATGTGTTTCGAGGAGAACACACTGAAAACTAAGATGGAAAACATTTTAACGTAAGTTATTATAATAGAATATAAGATTGCTAGTTGAATTTTCAGGCTTGCATTAGCTAGTTCTTGTGGGAAAGACCGCATTTAGTGCTCCTATCGTTACGAATAATTTATGTGTGTAAAAGTTTTATCGTGACTTGGCATTCTTCACTTGCAGACTATTTAAGTTTTATAAGATATGCTAATTCTATATGTCAAAGAAATGCTAAATACAAATGAGAGGACACAATTTCGGAGAGTTTAGATCAAATGGGTGAACTACAAATATAAAAACAGCTGTCCATTTACTGAAATCCACTGTTTTTAATTAAATATTTTTCTTGCATGGTAGCAACAGTTGTTAGTAGCATAACTAATTATTTGCCAACCAATAAGATTCGTTCAATTTCATCAACATTCCTTGTATCTTAGCAACCTGCATTGTTTGACTGCGACTCTACGTCTGCTATGATAAAGAGCTTCACAAATTCTAAAAGCAATGGCATTGAAACAGATAGCGTCATTTTTCTCCAGATTTTTTATGGTATTTTGACAAATTTCTGATTTAAACAAGCTCTTCACTCCTCTCGACACAGGTACGTCTGATTTACACGAATTTTGCCATATATAAGTAGAGACGTTTGTTCAAAGAACAATTTTTTTTAATTGTTTGGTTTCTGATGTCTGATAAATGACTAACAAAGCGTTCAAAAATATACTGGCGATATTGCCAAAGTGATTCTTGTTGCTCTTATAATAACTACTAAGTTCGTCTATTCTCACAGGATAAGATTCGTACCGTTATAAATGTCACTATTTTCAGACATGGGATTTCTAGAGAAAAACTGCTGTTATGTGAGTCATAACAGGTCCCTGTTAGTGTTAAATATTTTCTATTAACCGAAACTGGTACTTAACGCTCTAAGTGCCATATGTAGTGAAATGCATCATAATATAACTACTCCATGCGTTCTGCGTTAAAGAAATCAAGATTGACAAACTTTTAGGCGGATACACATAATGTGTGTAGCATCGTGTTGTGACTCTCTTTGGGCCAGATGTTTTTGTCAATTAAGTTTCGTTTCGTGATTATTGCTCGCTCAAGCAAAGGCCGCTAAAGGCTTGAATTGTTCGACACGGCGGTTGCTACATGAAAAATGCAGACACACGAACTGATAGAGAAAAGGGAAGCTGTAAAGCAATACATTTGTTTTGATGTAAAGGAAGTTTCTTGTTTGGTTCATTTTTAACCTTTTACTTTGTTACCCATTCGCTGATAAATGTGCTTTAATTCCCCTAGTTATTACTGTATTTTAAGTCTACAATATTTAATCAATCTTAGCACAAATTTTCCAATAAAACACTTCAAGTTATTGTAACAAAAAACAATAAAAATGGCCGGCAGAGGTTTTAGCTAAGTAGATGACCAATTACATTAAGCAATTTTAGCCCGGGCTAAGTTTCAGCCAGGGCCCGTTATAGTATCCTATCAAAATAGCGTACGCGATTACATGAAAACAATTCTATGTAATGTGCCAGATGCATCGCTAGATCCGTTACTTGTATCCATCACGTAGCAGTTAGGACGGCTTATAGCAAGTTTTTCTTTAAAGTCGATTAACCTTTTTTCTCTAGGTTTTTTCTGTGTCAATTTCTCGCAAAATTGACTGCACAGCATGTTTAGGAACTTATGTGGGTTTACTTGTGTTTAACTGACGTGTAAGCTAAACAGAACAATATCTTTTAATCAAACATGTGCGTCAACGAACTCCTTAATTTATTTCTCAAGGTCATCATAGTTGTAGTCAATGTTTCGCGTTTTTAGCTTAAAACTGGCCATTAACCTTTTAATTATAGCATTGTTAAATGTTTAACATACTGTATGTCACGATGTTTTTTTGAAAACACACCAATTTCTTCATACATTAATACTTTAGAAAAATTAAAGAAGATAAGTGTAAAACTCTTCTCTTGCATTAGCTAGTTCTTGTGGAACGACCGCATGTAGTGCTCCTGTCATTACGAATAATTTATGTGTGTAAAAGTTTTATCGTGACTTGGCATTCTTCACTTGCACACTATTTAAATTTTATAAGATATGCTATAATTCTATATGTCAAAGAAATGCTAAATACAAATGAGAGGACATAATTTCGGAGAGTTTAGATCAAATGGGTGAACTACAAATGTAAAACAGCTGTCCATTTACTGAAATCCACTGTTTTAATTAATTACTTTTCTTGCTTGGTAGCAAAAAATGTTAGTAGCATAACTAATTATTTGCCAACCAATAAGATTCGTTCAATTTCATCAAAATTCCTTTATCTTAGCAACCTGCAGTGTTTGACTGCGACTCTACGTCTGCTATGATAAAGAGCTTCACAAATTCTAAAAGCAATCGCATTGAAACAGAAAGCATCATTTTTCTCCAGACTTTTTACGGTATTTTGACAAATTTCTGATTTAAACAAGCTCTTCACTCCTCTCGACACAGGTACGTCTGATTTAAACGAATTTTGCCATATATAAGTAGAGACATATCTTCAAAGAAAAAGTTTTTTAATTGTTTGGTTTCTGATGTTTGATAAAACAACTAACAAAGCGTTCAAATATACACTGGCGATATTGCCAAAGTGATTCTTGTTGCTCTTATAATAGCTACTAAGTTCGTCTATTCTCACAGGATAAGATTCATACCGTTATAAATGTCATTATTTTCAGACATGGGATTTCTAGAGAAAAACTGCTGTGATATGAGTCATAACAGGTCCCTGTTAGTGTTAAATATTTTCTATTAACCGAAACTTATACTTAACGCTCTAAGTGCCATATGTAGTGAATTGCATCATAATATAACTACTCCATGCGGTCTGCGTCAAAGAACTCAAGATTGACAAACTTTTAGGCGGACAAACATAATGTGTGTAGCATCGTGTTGTGACTTTCTTGGGGCCAGATATTTTTTCAATTAAGTTTCGTTTCGTGATTATTGCTCGCGCAAACAATGGCCACCAACAGGATGAGTTGTTCGCTATGTCGGTTACTAAATGAAAAATACAGACATGCCACTGTAATATTTGAGGGGTAAAAATTACCCTTAACGTTAGGGGTGAAATGAGTGCCACAGAATGCCCCAGTTTTGAAGGGTAATATTTTATGGGGGTAATATTTATTTAGGGGTAAAATTTACGGTGGTAATATTTAGTTAGGGGTAACTTCTATTAAGGGGTGAAATTTATCAAGGGGTAAAATTTATGGGGGGAAATTTTAAAGGGGTGATTTTGATGGACATGCAATTCCCCCATAATTTGGGGTAAAATAAATTACACAGAATGCTGCATTTTTTAGGGCACATGAGCAAATACAGGAGGTAATGCTTCAATGGGGTTAAAACGAACTCTGAATCTATAGTAAGAATAAATGAAAATAGATCAAAAAAACAATCTCTTTATTTCAACAGAAAAGGAATGAGCGTAGCTATCTCGAGAATGGAGTGAAGGGAGGCAAATATTAAAAATGCGCGTTATTATCAATAAAAAAGATTAGATTCAAGGAAAAGTAACGAGGTTCAACATGCAAACATAATTACTCAACCATTGACAGAGTATTGGCAAACATAAATACTCTACCATTGGCAGAACATTGATATTTGGGGGGGGGGATTCATATATTCAAATGCTATAATTCCTAAAACTAATCAATTTCAATGTAAAGTAGAACGGGCACAAATTAATAATAGCGCCCCCCAATTTTCAATACTCCGCCGCCCTTGAGTACTCCCCTCAATAATTGAGCTAGCTACGCCAACATAAAACATTTGTACACCGTAACAGAAAAAATTGTCTAAATGTCCAGTGTAATGGTTTAAATGTCCACTTAATGCTTACTTTAAACTGGCAAGAGCTTTAATAAATTTTTGCAAGCTAATTCTATTGATAGCAGTGTGCTGCAACCCAACAAAAACGGAATCAATAAAAAGAAATACATCCTTATGATCTTGTGGATAAGCTATAGAAAATACATAGTATGTTGCATAGAGCGTAAAAAGGACTGTGTCTAAAGAAAATGAAGTTACGTCAACGAGTTGTCGTCCTTCGACGCACAATAGTAGCCTGTCATTCTTCAGTATGTTTTCACCAATAACCAAAACCCGTGGATAGGTGGTGCGGGTTGTTTTGTTAGGCAAATCATCATCTTCCTAAAACATACACAAAAAAGAAAATGCTTCAGTGTTTGAAAGTTGCCTCGATGAATGCACTGTATGGAAAACGTTTCTAGTAAATTAAAGAACATCGACACAAGCGTTGCATGCAGTTCACTAAGAAGTCTTTATCATTGCTTACCGACAGCATTTCCATCAGGCTGTTTTTAGACGTTTTCTTGGTTAGCAAATGGACTAACAGCATCACTGAACTTGTTGTTTCAAAGTCTGTTTAAACGTTAACACAACTTAGCATTTATAAAATATTATATTTTCCTTAAATATTGTGATAATAGATTTACCACGCGGAAAGCATATAGGGATGACAGTGTCATCGCTACACCTTGTAATTTATAACACTCTGTAACTAAAAGCGAGAGACTTGCGAGGTGGGAAACGGATACGTATTAAAGAAACAATTGCCCAACATAAAATTCGAAAAAAAAATAAAAAAAATGGCTTTATTACTAGGCTATTTTTACCTACCGGAGGAGTCCTCTATTCCTTCTGATACTGCTTTTTCTAGGCACCTTAAAGTATTCTTGATGAATGGACTTTTTCGATATAATTCTTTACAGTACTTTAAGATTGCTTTTCGATAAGTAGAGAATGAAGACTTCATGTCTTTAACGGCACAATCATCTCTCATCACTCTGCAGTATTCATGGCGAATCTAAAATTGCAAAATAATATTTGTGAAATATCTGATTTATTGTAAAATATGGTGAAAGCAAGACTTTGTCACAATGTAACGTATTCAACCCCTAACCCCTTTAAGTGTGGATAAAGGAGGATATTGTTGTACGATATCTTCAACAGGAACAACTGTAGTCAATATGTTTCTTCGTCTGTTATCGTAAGTTGAATTCATTAATTCTTTAATGAATTCAACTTACAATATCAGACGAAGCAATGCAATCCAGATGAGCGAAAACTCCTTTCACTTCCTATACGATTTGGTGGTCTAAATATTATCAACCCAGTTAAAAGTGCAAATGAAGAATATCTTGCTTCCAAAAAGATCAGTCAATGCCTGAAAGACATGATTGTTCAACAGAAAGAGATACTTCATAAACCTCAGTTACAGTCAATCAAAATGACTTTACGAGAGCAAAAGAAGAAGAAGTGGATGATATGATCCAGGAAATAAGAGATAGTTCTACGCCAACAATGCAAAGGAAGCTAGATATACTGAGCGAAAAAGGATCGTCATCATGATTAAGTGTACTTCCATTACAAGATCAAGGCTTTAATTTGAACAAAGGGGAATTTCGAGATGCATTAAGTTTACGTTATGGATGGCAATTGAAAAATACCCCTCTGCACTGCATTTGTGGAAGGGCTTTTGCAGCCGATGACGCGATGATATGTCCTCATGGTGGTTTACCAATAGTGAGACATAATGAAGTTCGAGATATAACAGCACATAACAGCACAGTGGATGGCAGAAGTTTGCTCGACAGTTGTGAAAGAGCCACAACTACAACCTCTTTCTGGGGAAGTGATATTACCTCGTACAGCCAATAGACAAGAAGAAGCGAGACTAGATATTCGTGCTAAAGGTTTTTGGTCTAGACAGCAAGATGCATTTTTTGATGTAAGGGTATTTCACCCAAACGCGTCGAGCTACCAAAACACCAATCTACCTGCACTCTATCGTCAGCATGAGATGGCTAAGAAAAGGGAATATGGTGATCGAGTAAGAGAGATTGAATATGCTGCTTTTACACCACTGGTCTTTTCAACATCAAGTGGTATGGCGAAAGAGACTGCAATTGCTTATAAACGGCTAGCTGATCTGCTGGCACAAAAGAGAAAGCTGCAATATGGCATCACGCTAGCGTGGATGCGTTGTAAACTGTCTTTCGCACTGATTAGGTCAGCAATTACTGCGATACGAGGAAGTCGATCTGCCTCAACTCGCAAACATACTTTAAATATTGACCTAGGTTATTGGGAAAGTTGTCTTTACATTTGACTGTCCCTTTATCATGGATATTTTTAAACACTGATTTTAGTCATATTTGATTCAGTTTTTTTAACTTTTATATTTGTAATAAAAATATAAATGATCATAATAAAATACGTTTCTTCTCCTCATTAATTCTTTAATAATTCCATAATCCTGAATGGATGATGATTTGCGGCATTCACTTTGCAAGTGCAAAATATGCTCCTTGTGAATGGTCTCCGTTGTGTTGTTACATGATGGTACTTCGCTCCAGATATTTGTTTGTCTTGGCCTTTCTTTACGAGGAGTCACGCTGCCCTGGACATCAAAGTCAACAGTCGATGACTTTCGTTTCTTTTTGTTCTCGTATTTTCGAACATGTTTAAATCGATTTTTGATTGATTCAGACCAAGACCCCTAAAAATTTTCAAATCACCACTTATTGTATATATTTATGACTTTTGAAGAAAAGCGCACACTTGTTCATTTTCCTTAAATAGAAGAATGTTGACTTACGCTTAGACATTCTTTGACTTTGATCATTATGATAAATGTGAGGGAACATGCAGTGATCTAACTAGATTAAAAGTTTTAGTTATGCTTTGTAGCTATAAACAGAACATCATTTAATTCTTACATGGGAAACACAATAATAGGAACAAGTTCAAATTCAGGCAGAAATGCTTGCCTGTCGTCGTTTATGGTAAAAGAAGTTTGTGCTAACTATACTGTCACGCAAGATCATTTCGCAAAATTTAAATATACCTGTACGTTTAATTACTCTGAGTTATGACATACCAATCCACTTCCTATAGCATCCTTGAGATGAGGGTATTTAGTGACAATTGCAAAAGAAACTTTATTTCTTTCCTCCTTGTTTATGTAAGCGATGCCATGAGATGATATGTCTGTACATATATCCCTTATAAATTCGCTCCTTAGTGTCCGAGTCAAGCAATTATTTGCCAAAGCAGATGTTACAGCAGGTGAAAACTGGTAAAGTAAACAGGTCCATATGAACATATGTGTAAAATAAAAAGAACTTGCTCTTAAATAAGAACATTTCAACGATAGTTTTCCGTGGTTACTAAATTTATCAAAATAAGAGTAAAGAGAGAAATTAGACTGTACCGTTTCGAGCAGTTTATAGTCTTTGAAATACAGCCGGTTTCGTTTTTCTTGATATGCAAAGGGTAATGGCAGTGTGCTATTTTTTGTATTTTCGTTTTCCATCGGGGCATCATCCACATCAGTCCGAACTTCCAACTGAAGACTGGAACTAGCGCACTTATATAAAACATCCTAAGTTTAGTTTTAACCTAACAAACATACCAGTTTGATTCAAGACTGTCTGTGATAAGGAGTTATGACTGATTATAAACTTCCTATGACCAGCAATATGACCAGTCAAGGTCAATCAATAATAGTCACTGTGGGTGACACGGTTATAAATATTAGGAATATTATTTTATACACAACACACAAGCATGAACACTTACCATAGATGCAGTCGTGTCTTTGTTCTGAACCACCATTTCTGCGCAAATTTTTTTAATTCGCATTGCATCACCTGCCTTTACTCCACACAAAACCAAAACACTGATATCCGCTTCATTTAATATAAAACAGTCATTCAACTAGATAGAGAAAGTTTGGAAATCAATGCGATATTTAACATTATGATTTATATGTTTGTAAACGATACCCTCCGGTATTTATATGTTTGTAACGATACTCCCGGGTTCAAACCATTTACTTTATTATGATTTATGCAAGATGCACTTCACTTACTTTTTGATTTTCCAATATAGAAACTGTTGCTTCTTCTACGCCGGAATTAACGAGTTTCTCCCTCAAATTTTTGTCCATCCTGCCCAAAAACAACACAGCAAAACAGTTTCATTTACAGAATACAATGCTATAAATGTCTTTACAAGCGGAAATGACAGTTATGACAAATTATTTTTTATGAGGCGCCGTTCGTTGCAAAAATCAAAAATGTTATTCTCATGTATTGAATTGCTCTCATCATACATTGAATTCGTTATCCACATGATTCATGATTCATTCCATATTAAAAAGCCATAGACTTTTGATTTTGCTAAATTTTCACTTTGTTTTTATAAAAATCTCACTTTGTTTTTGTATAAATTTCACTTTGTTTTTGTAAAAATCTCACTTTGTTTTTGTATAAATCTCACTTTGATTTTGTAAAAATCTCACTTTGTTTTTGTATAAATTTCACTTTGTTTTTGTAAAAATCTCACTTTATTTTTGTATAAATTTCACTTTGTTTTTGTAAAAATCTCACTTTGTTTTTGTATAAATCTCACTTTGATTTTGTTTAATCTCACTTTGATTTGTGAAAATCTCACTTTGTATTTGTAAAATTTTACGTCAATTACATCGAGATTTTCACAAAAACAAAGTGAGATTTTCACATTTCAAAGTGAGATTAAACAAAATCAAAGTGAGATTTATACAAAACAAAGTGAGATTTTACAAAACAAAGTGAAATTTAAAAACAAAGTGAGATTTTACAAAACAAGGTAAAATTTAGCAAAATCAAAAGTCTATGGCTTTTTAATATGGAATGAAAAGATTTCAGTCTATGAATCATGTGGATAACGAATTCAATGTGTGGTGAGAGCAATTAAATACATGAGAATAACATTTTTGATTTTTGCAACGAACGGCGCCTCATAATTTTTAGCTATGATTTTTATTTGTAGATGCACTTCACTTACTTTTTGATTTTCCAATATAGAAACTGTTGCTTCTTCTACGCCGGAATTAACGAGTTTCTCCCTCAAATTTTTGTCCATAGCAAAACAGTTTCATTTACAGAATACAATGCTATAAATGTCTTTACAAGCGGAAATGACAGTTATGACAAATTATTTTAGCTATGATTTTATTTGTTTTATTTTGTATTACTTGAAATTGTTTGCTTGTCCTGGTTATTGGGATAAACACTGTTCCGGTACTTTGGAAAGAAGTCACAAGAAGCTTTGTAAAATAACAGCTCTTAAAAATGGACTGAAAAACCTCAAGCTTTTATAATAAACAAGACAATAAAAGGAAAATTTGCCATATCTACATATACATCGATGCTTACATGCCCTGGCAGTGCAATATATGTGGAGATTTTTCTGCTGAACATCGCAGTCAATTGATAAACCACATTGGAAGGTGTCACAGGAATGATCCAAATTTCCATTGTTTGTGTGGCATAAGTGGTTGTACAAGAACATTTAAAAGTTATTATACTTGGAGAAAGCATGTAAAAAAAGAGCATTCATCACAGCCAAATAATGTTGAGGAGCATACAAACGTAAGAAATAATAATGAAAATGATGAAAATGGAGGCGTAGTATTGGAAGAAAATATCGATACCATAGAAAACACCAGATTGGCTGCATTATATATTCTCAAGATACAAGAAGAGTTCTCGATGCCGAAGACTACTGTTACAAGTATTATAGAAAACACAAAATCACTCATTCAAGACACATTAAAAACGGTGGAAACACAAGTAAAAAGGTGATTAGGTAATGAAAATATTTCGTGTCAAATTGTGCCTGGGATGCAAGAGATTTTTGAAGAGAACAACGCAATAGCCAATCCATTCAAAAACTTGGAAACTGAAGCACAACGACGACGTTTTTACAAAGACAATTTTGGATTAAAGGTATTCCATTTTATTAACGAGAACGCAGAAACATATGGTAAAACAATGAAAAAGCTTTCCTGGACGTCTTTGCTTTTTTTAAACAGGAACCACGTAGAATTATTCTGGGTCAAAAGAGAGTCTTCAAAAGAAGAAATGGTGTATTAGAGCAAATTCAAGTTAATGATGAGGCATATTATATACCACTTTTGGATAGTCTGCAACAGCTTCTAAATGACGACTTCATTTTAGCAGAGGTCAGGTGCATGGTCTTTGAAATTAAATAATAGTTAAGTCAAATATACATTATGGCAAATTCGAAAAGTTGCATTTACGATGATTTCACTTGAGATATTATCATCTTCACAATGATGTTTCTTAGAAGTTATTTCTTTCACCTTGAAATTTTAGGTCAAAAATCCTCACATGAGTTCAGATAGCCTTCTGAGAGACTGTTGTGATGGTCATCAGTTCAAAATGCACCCAATTTTTTCGAAAAAAACAGAGGCTCTTCAGATTATGTTGTATTACGACGATTTAGAAACATGCAATCCGCTTGGATCGAGGGCAACTAAACATAAAATTGGTAAAGTAAAATAAATTAATTAAACGCGAAATTATTAAATTAGAACTTTCATAATTACACATATAAATTTTTAGGAACATTCTACTATACACTGGGTAATATTGATCCCTTAAATCGGTCATCGATGAAGGCAATTCAGCTTCTGTGTCTATGCAAAACGTCTAACATTAAAGAGTATGGAATTGATGCAGTACTAAAACCACTCGTTACTGATTTAAAAAAGTTAGAAAAGGTATGCTCAGCTCACACAGCAGCATAATAAAGTAAACAACTTCACTTTTCCCCTTTTGTTTCTGAACAGTGGTCATTCCTTCGACATTAAAGGTGTAGACGAGACCTTCTGTGGATCCATAGCATACACATCTGCTGACAATCTTGGGGCACAGTTGTTAGGAGGATTTAAAGAGAGTTGCAGTGCAAACAAGCCATGTCGATATTGTCTTGCAAGTGCTGAGGAAATGAAAACAAAGGTATAAAAAACATCTCTCATTGCAGCAGCTATCAACTTAATTCAAACTTGAATTAGTTAGTGGTTACTCTACATACAATAACGCAACTATTACTTTTAGTATCATGAAAAAGACTTTGTTTTGAGAACAAAAGAAAATTATAACACCCATGCTTCTCAAGTTGTACAGTATGGCGAACACTTCAGTAAAGTGTATGGCATCAACCGTACATCAATCCTAAATCTAAGCAGCTACTACCATGTTGTTGGTGGCTTACCACCAGACATAATGCATGACATTTTAGAGGGGGTTCTGCAATACGAAACAAAGGAATTATTAAAAAATTATATAAGAGAGGAACGTTATTTCACTCTGGATACATTGAATGAAAAAATTGCCAAATACGACTTTGGATATTACAATGACACCAACAAACCATCACCAATATCAGAAGCAAAGTTATCATCAAATGACAACAGTTTAAAACAACATGGTACGTTGTTCATTGGAAATGCACAATGACTTATAATAATTATTATCGTAATATGTTGATGTAGTTCCAACAGCTAGGTAGCTGAGGTATGTGTTTTTATTCTAATTGATTGCAGCTGCTCAGATGTGGTGCTTGGCAATTCACTTACCACTCATAATTGGAAATATTGTTCCTCCAGAAAATGACCGATAGAAACTTTTTCTTAGTTTGCTACAAATCACATCTCTTTGCTTTTCACCTGTAATATCAAAAGATGAAGTGGCATATCTTCAAGTCCTAATCAATGACCACCACAATAAGTTCAAGGAGCTTTATCCCCACTGCAGCATAATTCCAAAAATGCATTTTATGGTCCACATTCCTAGTGCTATAATCAGGTATTGCAAAATCAAACAGTAATAGAGTATTCCCTTCAATAGAAATCAAATAGCAAGGTACCATATTTAAAACTTCTAGAATGGGCCCTCTAGTTCGTGCTTGGTGCATGCGATTTGAAGCAAAACACCATTATTTTAAGAAGTTGAGCACTTTAATTGGTAACTACACAAACTTACCATTTACTTTGGCCATGCGACACCAACAATGGGTTTGCTATAAGTTGCAGTCTGGCAATCATGAATCAAGATTTCTTGAAAAAGGCATTGAAGTTGGACCAGGTACAGCAAATAATTTAAAGGAGCTATAGCAAGAAATGAGCATGAATTACAAATGTAAATTTAAATTTTTAAATTTAAAGGTCCAACACTATGTGCAGGAGATCATGAGAACTATGACTTATTAAGCAACCAGGATGTCTTCATACATCAAACTACTTCTATTGCCAGGTATACTTTAAAAATACTCACTGAAACTTGAGTGAAATACGCATGGCAAAGCTTTTATCAATAATTGAAAAGGTAATTTTTAAAAAATTCAGGTAAAATGCAGTTATTGCACATACTTTTTTATGTATAAAGAAGTAAAAAATGTAATTTTAAGAAAAATTTATACAAATAATGACTATTTGCAATTTTCATGATTGAACATTCCTTTTCCTAGTTTTTTTTAGCTTTTGGCAGTTAGTTATTAATGCACTTATTCAATTAAGTAGATTTACAGAACAAAAATACAAATTGTTTTTCTCAATATTTTAGACCAAAATGGATTTCAGTTCATGGTACGAAATTCAAAGCTGGATGTGTTTTGTGGGTTAGTCATGACAAAGAAGAAATGCCATGTTTTGTGATATTGAAAGAGATTTTGGTGGTAGAAAGGAATTTGGAAAGAGCATGGTTCATTACTCAGAAACTTGGAACTGTCAAATTTCATGAGCATTTCAGTGCATATGAAATGGTTGACACAACTGAGCTACAGATAATTAAACAGCAAGAGCTACTATACCCATTGCCACTGCATTTGATTAATATTTCAGTTCATGGGCAAAACAAAATATTTGTGTGTCCAAAATATCAAATACCTGTTATTTAAGGAACAAAACTTTGCATTTTTACGTTGAATTAAAAGGCGAGCATAATATGAATTAAAACATAATCAGAAGCATAAACCTTCTCTAGTAGGAAAATATGTTTCCTATTGAAACAAAACACAACCTCTATTGCATTTGAGTTGATCAAGAGCAACAATCGCAAAGAGAAACGTACTCAAAAGAAAATAGTCGGAACCCTAGACAGTTAAGATTCTATCTCCAGGTCATTTTGCCAAAATAACCTAAATGCAGCCTTTTCCATAGTACGCAAATATCTTAAATGGTTAGTAATACAAGAGCCTATTCAAAATACAACGAAGTTCAGAACTTCAGAGTAATGAGAGCATGTATTCAGTATTCGTTTACAACTCTTACATTACGAGGTGTTAGTTAATTACACTATAAATCAATATATATATATATATATATTTAATATACTTACTTTCTTCAAGAAATCTTGGAGAAATAGACCATAAATGCTAATATTCCGACAAAGTGGTTTGGACTCTGTTGACGAAGAAGCATGTTTCTTCCACTCTTGCTTAATTCCGCCATGTTGATTTTAAAACATGCGTTGCACTTGGCATTACACCAAACGCATGGGGTAATTTTTACACCCACATGTTGCATTTACACCCAAAGAGGGTCATTGTAAACATTACCATTATGTTGAGGGTAAAATTTAAACCACGGATAGCAAACTACCCAAGATTTTAGAGTAAATATTACCCTTTAGTGAATTACCCATCTGAAGGTAGTAAATATTACCCTAAAAAAAGATAACTTTTACCCCCTAAAATTTACAGTGCATGCGAACAAATAGTGAAAAGAGAAGCTGTAAAGAAGCACATTTGTTTTGATGTAAAGGATGTCTTTTGCTTGGTTCATTTTTAACCTTTTACTTTGTTCCCCATTCGCTGATATATGTGCTTTAATTCCCCTAGTTATTACTGTATTGTAAGGCTACATTATTTAGTCAATCTTAGCACAAATATTCGAATAAAACACCTCAAGTTATTGTAACAAAAAACAATAAAAATGGCCGGCAGAGGTTTTAGCTAAGTAAGGACCAATTACATTAAGCAATTTTAGCCCGGGCTAAGTTTCAGCCAGTTCCCGTTATAGTATCCTATCAAAATAGCGTACGCGATTACATGAAAACAATTCTATGTAATGTGCCAGATACATCGCTAGATCCGTTACTTGTATCCATCACGTTGTAGTTAGGACGGATTATAGCAAGTTCTTCTTTTAAGTCGATGACCCTCTTTTCACTAGGTTTTTTCTGTGTCAATTTCTCGCAAAGTTGACTGAACAGCATGTTTAGGAACTTTTGTGGGTTTACTTGTGTTTAACTGACGTTTAAGCTAAACGGAACAATATCTTTTAGTCAAACATGTGCGTCAACGAACTCATTAATTTATCTCTCAAGGTCATCATAGTTGTAGTCATTATTTTGCGTTTTTTGCTTAAAACTGGCCATTAACCTTTTAATTGTAGCAATGTTAAATGCTTAACATACTGTATGTCACGATGTTTTTTTGAAAACACACGAATTTCTTCATACATTATTACTTTAGAGGAATTCTAGAAGATAAGTGTTTGAAGGTAAAACTCTTCGTGCAACTAGTCTGAATCAGTAAACTCAATAATAAATTGGTAAGAATGAAATAAAAGAGTTCTGAATCCACCGAATCGAATCGTTTGATGCCATTTTGAATTTGATTTTTTGGCGTCCTATTGTATATGTTTACAAACATATTGTATAATGTCTAGTATATTTCACTTCCACCGTGGAGTTTTGTTTATTGCCGTGACACTTGTGGGCCACCGTGCATAGCAATCTTAATAAATACATTGGCAATCTATTCATATCACACTTAACTTCCAGTACGTTAAATATCAAAACCTGAAAGTTTCAACCGTCGACCAGTAAAAGGTTTGTAAAACAAAAGACAAAGAATTATCATGCGTGTTTACGATATGTAAATGTGACTTTTTTAAATTATTCACTAACTGTTAAGTCATTTTACGATTTGAAAAAAATATTTAGTCTCATTCATTACCTACTGCACTCAAAGAATCGCTCTCTCTAATTTTTTTCAATCTACACATGCTTCAGTAGTTTTTCTATATACACATGTTTCAGTAGTTTTTCTATCTACACATGTTTCAGTAGTTTTCCTATCTCCTCATTCTTCAGTAATTGATCTATCTACACATGCTTTAGTAGATTGTCTATCTACACATGTTTCAGTAGTTTTTCTATCTACACATGCTTAAGTAGTTGATCTATCTACACATGCTTCAGTAGCTTTTCTATCTACACATGCTTCAGTAGTTTTTCTATCTACACATGCTTCAGTAGTTTTTCTATCTACACATGCTCCAGTCGTTTTTCTATCTACACATGCTTCAGTAGTTGATCTATCTACACATGCTCAGTCGTTTTTCTATCTACACATGCTTCAGTAGATTTTCTATCTACACATGCTTTAGTAGTTTTTCTATCTACACATGCTTCAGTAGTTTTTCTATCTACACATGCTTCAGTAGTTTTTCTATCTACACATGCTTCAGTAGTTTTTCTATCTGCACATGCTTCAGTAGTGATCTATCTACACATGCTTCAGTAGTTTTCTATCACATGCTTCAGTATTTGTTCTATCTACACATGCTTCAGTCGTTTTCTATCTACACATGCTTCAGTAGTTTTTCTATCTACACATGCTTCAGTAGTTTTCTATCTACACATGCTTCAGTAGCTTTTCTATCTACACATGCTTCAGTAGTTTTCTATCTACACATGCTTCAGTAGTTGATCTATCTACACATGCTTCAGTAGTTTTTCTATCTACACATGCTTCAGTATTTGTTCTATCTACACATGCTTCAGTAGTTTTTCTATCTACACATGCTTCAGTAGTTTTTCTATCTACACATGCTTCAGTAGTTGATCTATCTACACATGCTTCAGTACATCATCCTTTACATTGACTATTCTTTCCATCATATTTATCTTTATAACTTTAGAATTGTTGTCTATTCTTTAGGTTGCAAACCTCTGATTCCATTGTACTAAATTTGCACTTTCTTTGCAGCATACATCTTCTCTTTTTGAATGACTTTGACTATATATAGTGTTCTACACACCTCACCAACTAGC
Organism: Xenia sp. Carnegie-2017; assembly: GCF_021976095.1. NCBI lineage: Eukaryota > Metazoa > Cnidaria > Anthozoa > Malacalcyonacea > Xeniidae > Xenia > Xenia sp. Carnegie-2017. Next base: position 3,741,363 of record NW_025813486.1, read on the forward strand.
AACATTTTAGAATTCTTGGACATATTGTCAGTATTCACTTTTTTAAACACAACAGTTGTTCCTAATTTACTCGTAGCTTGAACATACAGCAAATTTCTCTTTAGTTTGGGAAGATAGAGCACATTTTCCATTCCTTTACGTTGATTTAACTTATTTAACCCAGTGTTCAAACGATATGTTTCTTTCCCATAAGACAATATGACACGTTCATCCTCATGATTTACTTCGTTGTCTTTCTAAACTCTTCATAGTCCAATAAATTGTTACGTTCACACTTCATATATTAAATTGCACCAGAATCAATTATGCAATAAAATCTATTCTGTTTACATTTGTGATAAACGCCACGTAAATATTTTTTGGCACAATGTGCTGACTTTTTTCCTTCGTAGTGAAAATAACAGATTAAATTATTATTTCTTTGTAGAACATATCGTGTAAAGTGTCTTCATGAGTGACATATTCATTTATAAGAATGCTGGTTTTCATTTTTGTTTTTGCTGTAGTCCTTTTTTACCGTTCACCTTAAATGATCAGTGAGCAGCGTCAGTCTCTTCATATTTTTTGGTATTTAGTATTAGATCTGCATCATTCAGTAACATTCTTTAACGTTTTGATAAGATTTTTCTTCAATCGTATCTAAAGCTATAATCAGCTGCTTTTAGCCTTCCGGCAAATCTGCAAGCAAGGTCTTTGCTAATTTTTGATCATTATTTTCATATTCCCATTTCTTTTAGTTGGTCGTGATGAGATTTTTATTTGTTGATATGATCAAGTTTGTTTTCACCACTTTTTAACCTTCAAGAATTATATTCTTGTCGCAGTAAGTCAATCTTTGAAATAGAAATTGTGGAAAACTAATTTCTTAAAATATCCCATGTCTCTTTCGCTGTATGTGTATTCCTTACATGGGTTTTCTAATCTTTTTGACCCCCAAACAAATGTGCGTCCATCCTTTCTTCGAAGCAATTCCAAACCCTTGCTTCACCAGATGAGACACGTCTTCTGGTAGGATTTCAACTGATCCATCGCTTAATCAAACAAATTAATACTTTTCAGATACAAACATGTATTAAGTGCCCAATTTCTATTATTTTTTCTTTTTAACTTCGGTATTTTACATGAAAGATCCGTCAACAAGGCCATACTTAATCTTAAGATAATTTAACGACTTATTTAAAAAATAGACTCTTCAATATACATATAACAACGCTCCAGACACGCATTCAAGTCTCCTAGTCCATGACCTGTTAAAATAATAAGACGGACCTTTTATGTGTGACATCATTTAAGTCACGTGCAAAGTTTTATCTCATTAAATAAATGGAAACGGGCAATCCCTGATTTCCCATCAATCTTACCTTGAATAACTACGTCAATATAGACAATCTAAATTAAATATTGAGCACATCACCTGATACATTATTTAAAACATCTTCTGCATCACCACGTTCTTACTCAAGTAGTCTGGCATACAAGAAATCGCTAAAAACAGAATAAAATTTACCAAATGGTTTTGAAAACTTTCTATAGTTGTCTTGATTTGAGGAACACTTGGATTCATTATGTCCTTTAAGTGCGCGCTCGTCTGTAGACAGGACAACATCACTGTTGTTTTCTTCTCTTTTCTGGCTTTCATTCTCATTATGTTGCTTCATGGCCACTCTTATCGTTTTTAAAAAATAATTTCTACACACTTGTTTTAATCCATGTCCATCGTGTTTAACATTTTGTACTTCTGAAAAAGCAATTTAAGTTTTTACGTTCCTGCAAACTGTCCAAAAAAGTGATGCATATGTTTACATAACTAATGTTGTCTAAGTTTTGATTTAGATAAAACTGAAAGTAGGGTCAGTAAAAAACTGCTGTCCGTTGAAATTAGCACAAAACCATACTTTCCTCTTTTACGAAGACGGCTAGAAGCTCCTGTCTCTTGTTTTTTCTCTGAGTAGCATAACAAAGGGATAGCTTACAGCTTACTATCATAGTTTTTCTGAGCTTATTTATATTACACGTTAAAGATCCACCAACTAAAACGCATTGTCATATTAATGCAAAGTAAAAACTTTCGTTTCACGTACAATGTATAAATTATATAGTAAATCGTTTACCTTAGCTTATGCTTGATTATTATCATAAATTAACAATTTTAGTAAACAATTTGTGGTTTCTTAAAATTAAAAAAGAATTTTTGCCATTACAAATCTGTCTTCATAGCCAATGGAAAACACAATTGTGCTACCCAGACAATGTGTCATTTGTTACAATTTCCTGCAAAACAAGTATATTTTAAATGTCATATTTTGTATATTTAATTTTTGGAATTTCTTCATTCCAATCATGATGATATATTTTGTACAGATGGAATCCAGAGGAACAAGAAATCTGTCTTACTTTCAGCAAATAATCAATGTGGTACAAACGGAACTTGCTCAATTTTTCATCAAAGAATGGAACTCTCGATACAAATCAACGCATGGAGAATGGGATGATACACACAACAGTGGTAACAAATTTTACAATTTAGAATCGGGTAGGAAGTTGGATAAAGAAGTACAGTTAAACTTTCAAAATGGAGACACCAGTAAGTGGGACTGTGCGACATTATTTGATGCGATACTTTTTTCAAAATCAATTAGAAAGCATCTTGACAAAAAAACAAAGCATGCTCTTCATGCACTTCGTTGTGAAAGAAACAAGTACGCACATTGGTATGAAAGGGAATGCTCAGATGATGATTTCGATGATATAGTCAGTATCATTGAAAAATCATTTAAAGATTTGAAATTTTCTCTTGATGAAATCAATAAAATAAAAAATCATCGAAACAGTTTTAACTCATTCCAAGTTCTTCCTTCAAAACCTAATCATTTTTTCGTTCAACGCACTGAATTACGAGATAAAATTATAAAAGATCTTGAAAAATTAAGGAATGATAACAATGATAAACTGACATATTGTTACATCACTGGTAATCCTGGCAGTGGTAAATCTCAACTTGCGAGACAGGTTTGTGAAAAAATATCGTGTGATTGGAAAAATAGAACTTCGTTTGTAATGACTCTCGATGGAAAAAATGAGGAATCTCTTTTAAGAACTTACTGTGAACTTGGATACCGTTTAAACTGTGACAAGTATATGATTAAAAAATTTGAAGATGAAAATTGTTACATGGCAGACAAAGTGAAGAATTTGCGATCGTTGGTATCCACAGGATTAAAATTCTGGCAAAATTGGTTGATCATTGTAGACAACGTGGAACAGCTCAGCAAAATTTCTTCGTTACTTCCCGAAGTAGGTGATCCCATGTGGATAAATGGACAAATCATAGTAACTATTCAGAACACAGATGCCGTACCTCAAGACGATGAGTGTAACATACATGTTTCCATAAAAAGTGGAATGAATGATAGGGAATGTTTTCAACTGTTGAAGCATTACACTATTAAACATGCTGATGATCAATTGTTAAATGAAGCATCATATGCATTAGATCGTCAACTGCTGGCTTTGGCTGCTGCTGGTTATTATGTCAGTCGTGTAAACAAAGCAAAATGTTCATTTACTTGGAGACAATATTTAAAGAAATTATCTTCAGAAGAACAAGAAAACATGGACGCCCCTTTTGTTAAATTTAACTCGGTATATCCTAGAAGTATGTTGCAAGCTTCACTTTTAGCTGTCAGACAAAATGCCGAAGAATCCTCAATATTGGCAAATGTTATTAACTTTTTTTCGGTGATATCGTTTGATCCTATACCACGAGACATTATTGTTTTATATGTTCAAGAAATTGATCCCAAATACTCAAAGGAAGATATATGTCTTTGCTTAGAGGACTGTTCATTGTTCTTGCATTCAGAAAATAATGACATTAGTCTACATCGCATTGTTCACAAAGCAATTACTGTTTATCACTCTGAACATTCAAATGAAGAACATGAAATGGAAAGTAACGTTGATCAAATATCAAAAGCACTTTACATGTTTAAAGAGAGAGACGACGAAATCAAATTAATGCCACATCTTGAAAAAATTGTTCAATTATTAAAGACCAACAAGACAAAAATCAACATGAACACTTTACAAGTTTTCCAATATTTTGTTGACAAATTAAGATATTTTGGAAAATACGATCTTGCTCTTGAAGTATTGGATAAATTTAAATCAGAAGAATCTAGTTATGACAAAGCTTGGTATTTTCATATCCTGGGTCTTTTATACCATGACACCGGGAAGTATAGCAAAGCTAAAAATCATTACGAAAAAGCTCTGGAAATTCGAAAACAATCATTTGGTCCAAGTCATGCTGATGTCGCTGCGTTTTTAAACAATCTTGGAATGGTGTTTGATAAAACTGGAAACTACGAGAAAGCTATAGAGTTTTACGAAAAATCTCTAAAAATTGATAAACAATCGTTAGGTCCAAATCATGTTAATGTCGCTGTGTCTTTAAATAATCTTGGAATGGTGTTTGCTAAAACTGGAAACTATGACAAAGCTAAAGAGGCTCACGAAAAAGCTCTGAAAATTCAAAAACAATCGTTAGGTCCAAATCATGTTGATGTCGCTGCGTCTTTAAACAATCTTGGAATGGTGTTTGATAAAACTGGAAACTACGACAAAGCTATAGAGTTTTACGAAAAAGCTCTGGAAATTCAAAAACAATCGTTAGGTCAAAATCATGTTGATGTTGCTAGGTCTTTAAACAATCTTGGTATGGTGTTTGTTCAAACTGGAAATTACGACAAAGCTCCAGAGCTTCACGAAAAAGCTCTAGAAATTCAAAAACAATCGTTAGGTCCAAATCATGTTGATGTCGCTTCGTCTTTAAACAATCTTGGTATGGTGTTTGATAAAACTGGAAAATACGACAAAGCTATGGAGTTTCACGAAAAAGCTCTGAAAATTCGAAAACAATGGTTAGGTCCAAATCATGTTGATGTCGCTGCGTCTTTAAACAATCTTGGTTTGGGGTTTGAAAGAACTGGAAACTACGTAAAAGCGATAGAGTTTCATGAAAAAGCTCTGGCAATTCGAAAACAATCGTTAGGTCCAAATCATGTTCATGTCGCTGCGTCTTTAAACAATCTTGGATTGGTGTTTGGTAATACTGGAAACTACGACAAAGCTATAGAGTTGTACGACAAAGCTCTGGAAATTCGAAAAAAATCGTTAGGTCCAAATCATGTTGATGTCGCTGCGTCTTTAAACAGTCTTGGTGCGGTGTTACATAAAACTGAAAACTACGACAAAGCTATAGAGTTTTACGAAAAAGCTCTGGAAATTCAAAAACAATCGTTAGGTCCAAATCATGTTAATGTTGCTGCGTCTTTAAACAATCTAGGAGTGGTGTTTGATAAAACTGGAAACTACGACAAAGCTGAAGAGTTTCACGAAAAAGCTCTGGAAATTCTAAAACAATCGTTAGGTCCAAATCATGTTGATGTCGCTACGTCTTTAAATAATCTTGGTTCGGTGTATGATAAAACTGGAAACTGCGACAAAGCTATAGAATTTTACGAAAAAGCTCTGGAAATTCGAAAACAATCGTTAGGTCCAAATCATGTTGATGTCGCTGCGTCTTTAAACAATCTTGGTTTGGTGTTTGATAGAACTGGAAACTATGTAAAAGCGATAGAGTTTCATGAAAAAGCTCTGGAAGTTCGAAAACAAGCGTTAGGTCCAAATCATGTTCATGTCGCTGCGTCTTTAAACAATCTTGGAATGGTGTTTGATAAAACTGGAAACTACGACAAAGCTATAGAGTTTTACGAGAAAGCTCTGGAAATTCGAAAACAATCGTTAGGTCCAAATCATGTTGATGTCGCTGCGTCTTTAAGCAATCTTGGTGCGGTGTTACATAAAACTGAAAACTACGACAAAGCTATAGAGTTTTACGAAAAAACTCTGGAAATTCGAAAACAATCGTTAGGTCCAAATCATGTTGATGTCGCTGCGTCTTTAAGCAATCTTGGTGCGGTGTTACATAAAACTGAAAACTACGACAAAGCTATAGAGTTTCACGAAAAAGCTCTGGAAATTCGAAAACAATCGTTAAGTACAAATCATGTTGATGTTGCTTGGTCTTTAAACAGTCTTGGTAATGTGTATAATAATATTGGAAACGGCGACAAAGCTATAGAGCTTTACGAAAAAGCTCTGGAAATTCGAAAAAAATCGTTAGGTCCAAATCATGTTTGTGTCGCTCAGTCTTTAAACAATCTTGGTAGTGTGTATTATAATACTAGAAACTACGACAAAGCTATAGAGTTTTACGAAAAATCTCTGGAAATGAAAAAACAATCGTTAGGTCCAAATCATGTTAGTGTCGCTGTGTCTTTAAACAATCTTGGTTTGCTGTTTTTTAAAACTGGAAATTACGACAAAGCTAAAGAATTTCACGAAAAAGCTCTGGAAATTCGAAAACAATCGTTAGGTCCAAATCATGTTAGTGTTGCTACATCTTTAAAAATCTTGGTAATGTGTTTAATAAAACTGAAAACTACGGCAAAGCTATAGAGCTTCACGAAAAAGCCAAGGCAATTCGAAAAAAAAAACGTTAGGAACTACTCAGGTTGATGTTGCTAAGTCTTTTAAACAATCTAGGTGTGATGTATTATAAAACTCTGGAATATGACAAGGCTTTACAGTTACACTTTGGTAGCTACGCGTTTTAAAGAAAATTGTGACTTCTAAATTATGTTAAGCCTATTTTTAACACATAAACCGTAGGGGCAAGGCTTCCACCTGCCAAGTCAACTCCCCTCTCCCTGAGAAGGTATTTTTGGTACTGAACAAAACGTTTGCAGTTTGCATTTTGTGAGGTAAAATGAACCTAAAGATGTAATGGTCCTTGTCTATATATAGTTTCACTGATATCTAGTCAATAAACTTACTCTACAGCCCAGGAATCATCCTAAGTAGAACTTAAAACTGCCCATGCCCTGAATCTGACATTTTCCTTTAGCCTTTATTTCTAAAGTAATTTGTTTTTACAAGGTTTAAATAGTTGGAATGTTATTAAACAAAAAGAATGATAGCACAGCGCTATAACCAACAACTACAAACAATAATGACCTTATCCAACAACATGTTGTTAGATAAGATCGTTATGTTGTTAGATAAGGTCGTTATTGTTTGTAGTTGTTGGTTGTAGCGCTGTGCTATCATTCTTTTTGTTTAATTTGTTTTTATGTTATAACCAAGTAGTAATTTTTATTGTATGATTCACAAACTTACTAAAGTATATTGGGATGACAGAATTTTATGACATAAGTTTTGTTAAATAAATACTATCCTGTTAGTTTTTCATATTCTTTGATAAATTCAGTAGTTTTTTACCCAGCTCCATAACCCTATGACCATATTCCTATCTGCACCTTTCATATCTGAAACATTAATCTATATTTTCAATCAGTTCATAACTTTGTCTGTCTTCCCAGATGAATGGAAAACAGCAAGAATTATACCTCTTTACAAAAATGGACACCGTAACTTGCCTGGAAACTATAGACCAATTTCAATTCTTCCAGTCGTCAGTAAAATCATTGAACGTATACTTTACGATCAACTCTACAACTACTTTTCTAAATCTGAAGTCCTAAGTGATTGTCAATTTGGTTTCAGAAAATCGCATTCAACAACAACTGCCTTAATTGACAGTACGAATGATTGGTACACAAACATGTATAAAAGGTTGCTCAACCTTGTAGTCCAAATTGATCTAAAAAAGGCTTTTGATACTGTAGACCACAAAATTTTATTAAGAAAACTTGAGTTGTATGGAATTAAAGGACAAGCCTACAACCTAATTGAATCCTATCTGTCAAAGCGAACTCAAAAATGCCAAAGCAAAAATTTTATTTCATCCCAACAACTCCTCTCCTGTGGAGTTCCCCAGGGCTCTATTCTAGGTCCGTTATTTTTCTTAATATATATAAATGACTTACCCTCATGCTTAGAGCAATGTAAACCAAAAATGTTTGCTGATGATACTAGCATAACTGCTTCAAATAATGATATAGTTGAACTAGAAAAGACAGTAAACTCTGACTTGAATAATCTTGAAAAGTGGTTGATAGCAAAGAAACTTAGTTTGAATTCCCCTTAGAAAATTAAAGCAATACACAGACAAACAAACACTTATCTCTATTTACAATGCCCTGGTACATCCTTACTTCACATATTGCTGTGAAGTTTGGGGTGTATTCAGTGGCGTGCGGTCATGCAAGCGTAGGCAAGCGCCGCTTGCCTAAGCATTTTACCGAACAAAATATTTTTGGATCAATCTCTGAGCAAAATCAGTTTAAATTTTTCTGTTCTAAACAATGTCAATGTAATCTTTTACTAAATTGTCTTTACAGTTGAAAAAGATCCTGACTCACTCTTCATCTTCGTTCGTTATTTAGATGTGTTTATGTAACAAACTTACATGGATGAAAGATTGATGTAACAATAAGGTATGAATTATGATCACCATTTTTAAACTGATATGTATGTGGTCGCGTTGTTTATATTAAATATCTCATCCGTTTGTTGAGTATGTGACATGTAAAGAACTGAAGCAAGCATAATTTTGTTCACACGGTCGTCATGTATGAAGTCTTATCTATAAAAGTAGATAATTGGTTGAAAGTAAAGCGAGATTCTGAAATAATATTACTAACTTTACATAACAAATTTGAAACTGAAGCATCTCGATAATGTATGACTAAACATTCAAGAGAAATCATGTTTAAGTTGATACACCAACTTTCTAACTATTGACAATAAGCTGCATAGTAAAGGACAGTAAAACCTGTTCAAAACTATGGAGGGGCAGAATAACATGAGAACATTTCCAACATGTAGGACGCCGAATTTTTCTTTATAAACTATACTTGTCTATGGAAAAAAGGGGGATTTGTAAAAATTTATGTAGGGGGGGGAGGGGGCACATGTCCAATCACGCATCACCTCCCTTCTTTGCTGACGCCACTTTTGACCAATCTCTGTGTGTCTAGCAAAATGTTGATAGTTGTATACAACAAACCATTTCTTTTATTAGTAAGAAATTTTGACAAATAAGCAAAAGTTAAACACAGGACGAATGTATTTACAAACAGAGAAAAAACGCGACCGAATCTATTTTTTGTGAAATGTAGATTCATGTAACACAAAGCTTTCAAAACTATACTTCCGATCATATGTTAGTTTAACAGTGTTAAGGTTTACTTTCATTGCATCCTTTACTGTTATATGTATAGCGTTTTTTTATTGATCATAAGTATTTACAATTTCGTGCAGTTGATAATTAAAATGTATTGATAATTTACAATGGATTATTCAATAACAAAGGTTTTTTTATAATATGAACTGACTTTTGCAATAATATACATGTATGGAATTTTTGATTATCGAAGTGAAAAAATCCATTTAAAGTTTCACAAAATTGTGCCTTAATCATTCACATTCGATTCCTATTTTAGAAAGGTGATCCCTTTATTCCTGAATTTAAACTTGTTAAACTTTATATTATTTAACAGTAGTCCTTTAGAATTTGACTCATTTTAATGTATTATGTACTCTGCATAAGTTCTCATTTATGTATTTTTATTTCCATAAGAATTGTTTTTAGTCAGTGATGTATACTTGGTTATATAACTAGAATGTTCTACATTGATGTCATTAATGTTTGATAATACTGTTTTTTGAAGGAGATCCTGACTCACTCTTCATCTTCGTTCGTTATTTAAATGTGTTTATGTAACAAAACTTACATGGATAAAAGATTGGTGTAACAATAAGGTATAACTTATTTTAAACTGATATGTATGTGGTCGCGTTCTTTTTAATAAATCTCTCGTCTTTTCTTAGGCCCGTGACATGTAAAGAACTAAAGCAAGCTTAATTTGGACGACGAGGTCGTCAGATATGAAGTCTCACTTCTACAACAAAGGTAATTTTACAAAAGTAAAGCGAGATGTATATCCACATTAGGGACCTAATAAATTAGCTAAGGAAACATCTAGATGAAGTATGGATAAACATGCATAAGAAATATTATCTAAGTTGATATACCAACTTTTTAACTATTGCCCATAAGCTGAGTGGTAGGGAAAAACAGTAAAACCTGTTCAAAAGCATGCGGAGGAAGAATAGCATGATTGTATTTTCTACATGTAAACGCTGAATTTTCTTTACTTGCCTTTTGCATCCATCTCTAGTGGATACAGTTTCTGATGAGGTCTGCTTATGTGCAGTGGCTTTCCCTTGCTAACAACTTTGACCTCCGCTCCTCTGACTATATTATCTTTTCCCTTGATCAATCTCTCGATTCTTGCTATTTTCCAAAATCCTCTTTTCAAACTTTCCTCATACACAAGAACTACATCACCTACTTTCGGACACAAACTACCCTTTAATTTGCATACCTTATGACACTACTTCAAACTTGTTAAGTATTCCTTCGTCCACCTGGACCAAAAATACTTTCTCAATCTCGCTAAATACCTAAACCTACGCTTGACCACTCCTGCATGTTCGTTATTAATAGTATGCAGAATTCCTTCGTCTGGAATAGATGTTAATCTTTTTCCAAACATAAGATAAGCAGGAGTCTGTAAATTTACATTCACTTCATTTTTGTATTCATAAGTCGATGGTCTAGAGTTTAACGTACCTTGTACCTCAACTAATGTTGTTAACAGTTCCTCCTTGTTCAATTTAGCGTTACCCAACACCTTCTTCAGACAACCTTTCACCAATGCTGCCATTCTTTGAAGAAATCCTCCCCACCAGGGTATCCTCGCCAAATTAATCTTCCATATCAACTGATTACCTTCCAAATATGATTTTACCTCCTTATTTCCATAAATCTCCTTCAACGCTTTCTTAGTTGCTTTAAATGTTTTGGCGTTGCTCGAAAACTTAGCGAGGGTGCTCCCATTGTAGCAATAAATCTTCGCATACAATTCAAAAAACAACGTGCACTTAAACTATCAACAAAATCAAGGCAAATTTCTCTTGTAAAACAGCAGGAAAACAATGCGATGTATACTTTAATTTGACTAAATTTGCCAAATTTTATTACACAATCTTTATCTACCACCTGTGTGTTAGCCAGTACTGTCTTCCCGACTTCCACAAGACTTTTCTCTGTAGTTTTAACCTCTTTTGGCATTGGCCAATCACACTTGGGACCTGAAAACAACTTCGGTCTCTTCTACCAAAGTTCACATTCCTTAAATTGTGATGCCGTAAATCCCCATGAACCTAAGTCCGCAGGGTTGTCTACACCCGGACAATGTTTTCAATTATCCTACCAGTTCAATCTTAAAATCTCGTTAACTCTATGGCGCACAAACTGTTTCAATTCTCGCCTGTTACTGAATCAGCACAATGCAGTCATATGGAGTCATTGTCCAACCAATAGTTTGTACTATTAAATTGAACGTAACCTTCCATGGCCAACTTGACTATGTCCATCAACTGTGCTAATATTCTAGCTGACATCAGTTCTAGTCTGGGAATTGTCTGAAATTTTTAATTGGCGCTATCCTTGTTTTCGACGTAAGCAACTCTACGTGGTAGGCACCGTTTAGCTTTGTCACAAAATATGAGACCACACAGTATGCCTTTTGGCTGGCATCTGCGTACCCATGCAAGTAACACTTTACCTTACCAAGTATATTACCATGCACACATCTCGCCCCAACTAAATCCCTGACTCTCTCTAAATCTTCTATCCATCTCTCCCAACGTTTTTTCTTGTCACCTTTTAGCTCATTATCCCATTCAGCTTTCTCAATACACAGCTCCTGAAACGATAACTTAGCACAAACTACAACTGGACTCATAATAAATAAGGGATCGAATAATCCTGCAAGTATACTTAGTATATTTCATTTTCTTGGAATGATTGCCTTTGCTCTTTCAGCATTTCCAGAGGCTAAATACAAAGCATTCCTAATTACACTCCCGTCCCAATCCTAGTACTTTCTCAAAACTTCCACTGATACTATTTTCCCCAACTGATGCTTTGGCATAAGTTTGCTCATCAACCACGTTCGAATTACTAAATTCTTCCCTTCTTTCTTCTAAAATGCTTCTTTCTCTCTTTTTTATTTTTTTAAAAACATTCTCATCATTATTTAGCCACTTCCTAAGCCTAAATCCTCCCGCAGCCAATCGCTCACTTGCTGACTCATACAACCTCATTACTTTCTTCTTGGATTTTTCACCGGACACTAGATCATTGACATAAAAGCTATCTTTGAGTTTTTTAACAAATTCTTTGTCTATCTCTAGTAATGAATCTAAATGATACTGCTGTGTTGCATTCAACAAAAATGGAGAGCAGTTAACCCCAAACACTACTTTACAAAATCGATATTCTAAAGGTCTCCCTCTCTCATTATATATGCCATCAACCCATAAAAGTCTTAGGCAATCCATATCCAAAGTATCAACTTCTATATTCAAAAATGCCTTTTCAATATCTTCCACTAAAGCGACTCTCTTCTCTCTAAAACTTATCAAAGTATAAAAAGAGCAAAGGTGCAAATTTGGGTCCCACATGCTAGCAGTCATTGAGCGAGGAAGCCTTGAGTGACTCTTCACACGATGCATCATAAACAACTCTTATCTTAGTTGTTTTCGCTTCCCTGCGAGTAGCCGCATGATGTGGTAAGTAATGTATTTATCAGCTTTCTCTAGTTCTATCTCTGGTTCTATAAAACCCTTCCTCAATTGATCTTTGATTGTCTTCTCATACTCTTCTAAAATTTCTGGTTACCTTTTCAGCCGTACTAACTGACCCTTTAATCTTCTCAAGCTTATGTTGTAATTTGTATAGTGTAAAATATGTCTTTCTTTCCAAGGCAATTTGACACTCTATCTGTTACCATTAAGCACAATAGAATCCCTTGACGATTCATGAGCTTCATCTTCTTCTGCCATTCCCAAAATTTCAAAATCCCACAAACGGTTGACATTCTTATCTAAACTTCAATTTCCTGAACTTTCATGTGCAATGAAGTTTACTTGAGTGTGCATGTTATCCAAATCATTTCTCGCTTTCATGGGGCCGGATAATACCAAACCTAACTTAGTAGACACAGCAACTGCTTCATCTACCTGTCCCCGAAAAACATTCCCTTTTTGAAACCACAAAAGATAATTTGCTCCATTCAAAACTTCAATATCTAAAACTTCCTTATCCTTGCAAACATCTGTAAACCACAGACCCTTTAAATGTGAATAATCCATCTTTCTCAACTCTACATGTTCATTCCTAATTTGAGATATACAGTCAACACTGTATGCCTCGATGCTTACACTCTCTCCCCTCGTAAGTGACGACAACTCTAATTGAAATACTTCTCGCAGCTTACCTTTAGCCTTCTCTTGACCAAACGACTTGATTTCTATCCATTCCTTTTTACTAGCCTGAACACCTGCTACCTGTATAATCTTTCTATTCACAAGTGATTGTGAGTTCCTGAATCAAACGACCTTCTGACCCTAACCAACAATGAGATCCCACAATAGATGGTTGGTTTCAACATCGCCTGTAAGAGTCCCATTGGCTTCACAAATTGACCTATGGTGTGCCTTCCCACATGCATTACATTATTACAATTCGTACTGACATGTCTTTTCTTCAAACAAATTAAATATCTTCCGTACTTACGAATGAGTTGTTTTTTCTCAGTTACATTGTTTATTTTCTTACATTCTTCAGGATTGTGTTCCGAGACAATAAACGCATTTTCTTTTCGCTTTACCGTTCGTTGACTCCTCGTTGCAACTCTTGTGCTTTGCGTGCAGTGCTGATGCTGACGCCATATGTCTTTGTTACGACGTTTCTCGTTGTTTCTCCCCATCCTGTCTCTTGGTTTTCTCGCCGAACGGTGTGTGAGCTTCTCGAAGCTCCAACTCTTTAAGAATTGCGCTCAACGTATCGTTCATTGACCATTCCGTGAAATCGAATCCTCTTGTTATTGTCAATGGAAAAGCGTCCGGCAACTTTGCAATGACTTCCGGTACTACGATTGAAGAATATACGGCTTCGTCCACTCTAAAGGCCTTTAAGCCCCAGTAGCTTGTCTCGCAGGTGTCGTATAACCGCCGAAGCTTGTCCATGTCTCTTTCGTCCGTTATGGGTTTTACGTTTATTAACTCCTGGTTATGCGCTTTCTTGATCACGTTCTTTTTCCCGTATCTTCGTTTCAACAATTCTACAGCTTTGTGATAGTTCGCTGAAGTTATGGTGAATCCCGATATTGTCGATCTTGCAGGTTCGAGTAAAAGATTCCTTAAATACGCACGATGTCGTATTTACAGGACGATGTCGTTCACATCCAAAATTGCTCGCTCGAATTCTGCCCGTATCTCGTCTGCATCTTTAGTTTCTTTTCCCAATTCTTCTTACGCATTCTCCTCATTGCTTTTGCTCAGCATATCGATAATCGCATCATCAAGGATTTTCAATGTTGCGATCTTGTCGTTCAATCCATCTCGTAGTTGTCTCAGTTCGTTTCTATCGATCTCGCCGTCCGTTTCTCGTATTTTCTCTTTAATTTACTAGCAATTTTCCTCGCTGACCCTCTATGTCCTGCGCGCTTTCGTTTCTTTCTCATAAATTCATCCATTCTGCTATTGGACTAACAAACTTGAATTTCCAAATAGATCTCCAACTAAAATATCTCCGACTCGAAGGACTACGTGTAGCAATTTTCTTCTTATCACGTCATTACAAAGCAGTTATACGTCTGCCAATTCGTTTTTTGAGACTGTATACTATCCTACTGCACGCGCAGTGGACACACAATTCTCAATTTTACTCAATATAACTATTCCACAATATAATCTTAAACATCTCAAGCTTTTACATTAACAGCCAGCGACAGAAGAACCCTGACTTTCAACGTGTCACACCTAATAAAGTATTAACATAAATTCCTCGTATCAAAAAACAACAGACCCATTGCACTGACGTCACATTTTTCGACGTCACCGCCGGAAGTTATGTTCTGGGGGTCAATGGCATTGTGGCATAGAATAAAGAATACATAGAAGGGCAACTCGCGGGTGAAACGCGTGGCATATTTTTATTAAATTTCTTTCAAGGTGCCAATAACAGCCAAGAACTCACAAAATCTACATTTCTACCCCATTTACGGCTTCCATTCCATGTATTTTCATAGTAAATGTTCAACACTTTACTGGCGAGAGTAATGGCGGCCGTCGCATTTCCGGTATGCGCGAAACAAACTGCGCGCCACGCTTACATCAAAGGTTAGCGACGCAAGTTGCCCTTTTATGTATTCTCTATTCTATGATTGTGGCAAGCCAATGATTTATTCTATGAGCAATACTGTGTGAAAGGTCTAATTGAGTAAAATGCCTCCAAAAAAACCAACTCATAAAGGTTTCCTGCCCGGTTACTACGCTAGTATAAGGTCAAAAGAATGTAGGGAGAGATAGGAGGCAAAAATTTCATTGTTACATTCTGTTGACCCATACGAGATACCAAAAAACGAATGGGAAGATTGTGTGGAATTATGGCCGTATGTTTCTTACATAAACGTGGGCATGTATTTATTGTTTTCGGCAAGCTCATATACACAGGACGAGCTTATGAACTACAAAAGTCTTTCCTGCTACCAGAACTTCGCGATTGGCTGGGTTCGAGAAGTTTTGGTAAAAGAATTTGGCGATAATCGGCTGATGATTGCGAAGGTATGTGTGTTCATTAATTATCTTCACTTTTAATAAACGATATCGGCTTCTATTTCTAATAGATAAATGTGAAACGCTAAATTTATTACATTTAAAAATTAGCAATGATTTGTTCAAACACCCTCCATATTTCTCATCAATCATTTGTTGCTATCCATGTAAATCACTCCCAAAAAATGTCTGAGAAGCCACTGACTCCATGGGTTATCTGTGAGAAGGAAGGGAAGATTTTATCTGGTCACTGTGATTATTTGGCTGGTTTAGGGAAAAGCTGCTCCCATGTAGCATCATTGCTATGGGCTTTAGAGGCTGGTGTCAGAAAAAGGGACTCTCTTCGTGTCACTGACAAAAAAGCCTACTGGGTCTAATTGAGTAAAATGCCTCAGCCGTAAAGAAAGTGCTATATGCAAGAGTAAGACACATCTGCTTCTCAAAAAATGGAGCTTCAACATCTCCCACACCTATTTCCATAACAATTCCTCCGCCTCCACCTACAGAAAGTAGACTCTGACCCATTTGTTCCAAAGTCCTGTTGCCCTGATTTGCCAATTGTGATGTCTGATATTTATGACAAAAGCTTGTTAGGTGCTGACCTTGCTACCTTGATAGAGGTTGCTCCCCACAAGCTACTACTCTATACAGTCCTTCCAGAGCAGCAAAGAATTGTCGAAGAGATGACTAGACAGCAATCTGAGTCCAGACTTTGGTTCAGAATGAGGATTGGCCGGGTGACTGCCTCAAGATTCAAAGCTGCCTCACGGACATGCCCAGATAGCCCATCAAAATCTTTAATTTTGATCATTTGTCATCCTGAGCTAGGAAAGTTTAGCACTGCTGCTACAAGATTGGGGTGTCACCATGAAAAGCAAGCTAGGGATGCATATGAAAGCTTTCAAAGAACTAAACATGAGGCCTTTAAAGTAGAAGAATGTGGCTTCTTCATTAATGTTGATCATGACTTCATTGGTGCAAGTCCAGATGGGCTGGTCAATTGCAAGTGCTGTGGCAATGGTGTCTGTGAGATTAAGGTATTTGATCATGATATATCTAAGCATATAACATAATGGAGCATTAATTATATCAATAATTAGAGTCTTAGCAATTTTTTGTTATTGTATATGTTTAGTGTCCCTATTGCCATAAAGATGACACATTAGACACATCACTAGCTGACAAGGACTTTTGTCTGGAAGAAAAACCAGTTGGAAAACGGCTTAAAAGGAAGCATTGTTATTATTATCAGGTGCATTTTCAGATATGTGCGAAAATGTGTGGTTAATTGTAATCAGTATCAGCTGAGTCAACACACAAATATATATTGCATACATCTACTTAACAGTAATGTTATAATGTCATTTTATTTCAGGTCCAAGCTCAATTGTTTTGCAGTGCACGCAGCTATTGTGATTTTGTTGTGTGGAGTGAGAAAATGCTCTACATAGAAAGAATTTTGCCAGATGAGAAGTTTTGGAAAGAAAATGTATCTCGAGTAGAGAAATTTATTATCAAAGGGATCCTTCCCGAGCTGCTTGGGAAATTTTACTCTTGCACACATCAGGACAAAAGAATACGACTCAATGTATAAAGCTACATACATTAGCAGATCCAGGGTAGGTCAGAATACATTATAGTAGCTAATTTTAAATTCAAAATAATTTAACAGCAATGTTGCTGGTTAGAATTTTCAAAAAAATATTTAAGAACCAGAACATCATCAAAAATGCTAGTTGTAAAGTATTTTAAATGGGAAATATATTTATATCAACATATTCTGACCTACCTTAGATCCACTATTGCCTCTAAATAATAAACATTCATTCAAATGGGATTGCTGAATCACACATGTTATTCAATGCACAGCTGACTGTTGCTATTTTGTCAAGTGTGGTCTTTCCTCCTTTTGAAACAACAAAGTCTATTGGATGAGTTGCAGAAAGGATTCCATATTTTTTTCGAACATTGCCAATTACACGTTCCACATGGATTCTTACATTAGCAATCTTCCTAGTTTGTTCCACCTCAATCCCGCTTAATTGCTTTTTTCCTTTTGTAAAAGCTGGTATCTTTGCACGAGCACAATACAATCCAACAGATTCTTGTATGTCAAACCCTCTGTCTGCTAGAATTACATCCCCTGGAGTAAGATTTTCTAGAAGACCACATTCTTCTGTTAAGTGTTTGTCACTGACACGACCCCCATCCATCAGATATGAAGCTTACACTACCTTGGGGAGTAATTCCTATCAAATACTTGACAGTGTTATGGTGTTTGTGTGAGTATGTCTGTGCCCTGGCTAAAGGATTAGATGCACGGTCAATGAAAATCTCAAAACAATCAATTATCACAGCACATGCTTCGCAGTTCTTGCAAAAATCCATAGGCATTGTTTTCAATAAGGCTTCTTGTTCAGGCCAATGGATAAGTGGACAAAGCCTGCTATGTAGAATATCCATCATTTGAATAAAAACTCTGGAAACAGTTGCCTCATGAATTCCACCAAACCTATAGGCTACGTCTTTACCAGAAAGGTTGAGTCTCATTCTCATTAATGTAAGAATGAGTCTCTGGAAAGGGCTAAGCATACACCTAAATGATTGTGACAAGAAGCCAGACACAAAGTTGTAAAGGCACAAGCGAAGCTTCCAGGTAGGTAAACCTGTATAGAAGAGTACCTTTTCATCATCATCTTTAAATGCATCCTCATTTAGTTCCTTTTGCAATAATTTTTTCTTTAAATCAGAATTTTCCTTCCTTAGAAAATCCACCTCATCTTCAAGTAACCTCAGCTCATTGACAGTTTTATCAGTCTGTGTTGACATTTCATTTGCCTTTGGTTCAGAGGTGTACATTTTATCAGCAACCTCATTGGGCTGCTCGCTTGACATTGCTATAAGGGCATTAGCAGTTTCAGATCTTCTCTTCTTTTTAATTATCTTTTTGTAGGGAGACGATTGTTCTGTGTTTATCTTTTTCACATTGTTGTGGCCAAGATTTTGACTTGGTGCCCAGTCTGGGTCATCTTTCTTTTGTAGGTCTGCTGGCTTGCTTGTAGGAATTAATTCATTCTATTTTATGACATTTACAAGAAAGGTTGATCGAAACTTAAGGCAAAATCCCATTTGCTGACTGCTTCCTTGCATGGAATACAAAATGCCATACAAAAATTTAATACAAAATATATGCAGATAATACAAAGATATTTATCACAAATAACACATCACTTATTTAGCTAACCATTTAGCTGAACACTAGTATCTTGGTACTGATAAAGACAAGTGTTTTTAACCTGATATGAAGTGGTCGCTACACACACGAGCATTCGCAAACTTTTCTGGCGTAAGATCTTCCCTGCAAATTCGTCGAAGCCATTCCTTTTGCCTTTCAAGTTGAAGTTGCTTCTTGTTCACATTCACATTACTTTTGACAGCAGGTAGGCGAAAAAACCGTCCATTCTTTTCTCTATTAGATCGATTCGAGCATGCAAAAACAGCACAAAAGTGAACTATGATGACCGAACGTTTTACTACCTAATACTTATTTATAAATGGCAGCATCTTACTTGACCCCCAGAAGAAGCTGAACATCAGCTGTGACGTCATGTGCAAAGGGTCTATTATCAATTGCTTATTTACATAAGTTCCGACAATTAGATTTCAAATACATATTTCATTTTGGTGCAATCAATATTGAAGCAAAGAATTAAACCTATTTGAGAAAATATTTTTCAATGGTCTTTAGTCGCTTCAAATTTACAACATAAACGAAAAAACACACATTAAGGTACGCTAGACACATAATATCTTATGATCATACTCAATATGGCGACAGTCTCACTTTCTCCAAGGTAGTACGGTATTCAAAATCTTAAATACAAATGTTGTCAAAGGCATTTTTTAATAAAACGACGTTTCAGTTCAAGCAACAACATCCAAACTATAAAACTGTGGAGAAATTACCAACATCCTCTCAGTGTCGTGCTGGAAGGTGGGGAGGGCACGGGCCGTGGCTCTCTCAGCTGTTGATTTAAGAGGCGCTGAAATGAACAAGGGCGTCAAATTTTAAAATTGTGTTGGAGAAACGCATTTGGCATTATACGGTTAGTATGATTTCACTCCCCAAAGTCCAGAAAATGGCATTTTAGCCCTTCTTAATAAAGAATTTTCCTTGGGAGCATTTGCCCACGGACTCCCCAAACACGACTCGCACCTAAGGTTCTCGGCTCAGGCTTTGGGCCCCATTTTTTAAGTATATATATTTGAGGGCCATTTTCAGTGATAGCTGATTGCCCCCCTGGACTGTTCCTAGCACGAAATTTTTCACCCCACCCCCCTTATATTACACAAAATTACTCAAAATACTTGTTAACCCTACAGAACTTTGTCGAACCAAGTAAAATTTTCTCGCAAAATGTCTTCATTTGACGGCCGCCATACTTTTTCCGTTTTAAAAAAATGTGTTAAATTTTACTTTTCTTACATGACATACATCACGGAGAAGCCACTGACTGACTTTTAAGCTTAAGCTTCGTTTAACGGCTCAGATATTTCATTTTCATGCGCGATTACGACATGTAAATGTGCTTAAATTTATAATTCTGTAATTGTAGATTAATCAAAGTCAAACAAAAGTTACAATTCCAAACAAGAACAGTTTGCTTACCAAAAACAAATCATTGCGATCTTAAACAAGGTATGTTTACGTTGATGTGTTTGTTTATAAGGAAGTTAAAATGATTGTTATAGTAACTATTAGTCGTTGGCCCCCACAAGGTCTTCTTGTAAAATATGTGTTATTTCATTTTTCACCTTATGGCTTGTGTTATTATTGAAGGAAATTTATGACTCAATTTTTACTTTGAAATTGCAAATGGACTCATGCATGTCATCATTGAATAGTTTAGATATTTAAGTCGTTTTAGAAGTAGAAATATTGATCAGGAAGTGTGTTATCCTTGTGATAAAATAGTTTGTAAGTCAACATTTTAAATGCGGCTAAAGAATTTGCTAACCTTTTTAACGTTACAATTGTCTTTCGTCAAGCTTTGATTGCGAAGGTTCATGAATGCAAATCCATCGCATTATAGTTACAATACATTTTAAAGCAGATATGAGTATTGCAAATTATTAATTCCTTATTAACACTCCTACTTTATGGTCATATCTTAAACTAAACGAGAAAAAGTTGCGAAATCTGACATTGTAAATTTTCATACCTTGAGTATGTAGCTGAGATTTATCACCACGTACTTACTTCCAAACTATCTTAAAAACGGTATAACTTATTTCTTATTTCTTATAACTTATTATTGTATACTTATTTCTATTGATCATTTTTATCCAAATTATATTCAAACTTATGACCAAAACAATAAAAAGCATAAAACAATAAAAAGCATAAAACAATAAAAAGCATATCTTTGCTTTACATAACAATCTATTTTTAAGATGTTTTAAATTCTGTGGCACAAAAAAATTTTCCACATATCGACTCGAAGGAAGAATATATAATGCTTAAGTTGTCAGAACTTTAAATCTTTCTAAAAGTTTAACTGTTCAAGGCTACACACAGTTAACCAGTAAAGGGTTTGTTCGACAAAAAACAAAGAATTTTCATGCTTGATTACGACGTATAAATGTGACCTATGGAAGCTTGTAAATTCTGTAATTGTAGATAAATCAAACGAAGTTACAATTCCAAACAAGAACAATATGCTTACCAAAAACAAATCACTGCCATCTTAAACAAGGTAAGGCTTTTTTAAAGTATACTTAATTATTTATGACTCACCACGAAGTACATTTACTTTAAAATCGCAAATTGACTCATGCATGTCATCATTGATCAGCAACTGTGTTTATCTTTGTCATAAACTAGAATAGCTTATTAAATTTTGTAGGTCTGCATTTTAAAGGCGGCCAAAGAATTTTGCTAATTATTGTAACTTTACATATGTCTTTTCGTCAAGGCTAAGATGTTGACGCTAAGGTTGATGTATGGAAATTCATCGCATTAAATAATAAGAAACTGAAAATCTTTGATTTCTTATAAATTAAATGATGAATAACTTTATAGATGCAACTAGGCAATCAATTAATTCTGCACATCTGTGTAAAAGGAAGCATGCATATGTGACGTCATTAGTGTCACGTGTCCTACTATATGAATATTACAACTTATTAATTCCTTTTAACACTCCCACTTAATAGTCATATTAACAAAACTAACAAATCTTCATGATACAAACTTAAAACTTGTCATTGTTCTTTGACTTTAACTATTTCCAATAGCTTTGTAAAGTTTTGATATTAAACTTTTCACAGTCTTTTGGTCATTATATCACCAAACATGTCTTCTGTTTGGCAACACTTAAAAGAAATGATGTTATTTTTGACGTGTTGTCACACATAGTGATACGACACATCAACAGTGGGTGACCAAAAAAAAGTGTCCCCGTATTAAAATATGAGTTTTGTATATAAAATTCCTGAAATCAAAAAATTGTTCAGAAATAATCGTAATAAAAACAACATTCCTAGTAAACGACAATACTTATGCAGTAATTTACAAAAAAACTGTGCATGTGCAGAAATGTTGACAGTCCTGCAACACTGAAATAATTCGTCGTGTTTATATATTGCAACAAAAATCAACACAAACATCAAGAAATTTTTAAAACCAACGCAACGTATACATGAAAATAAAGAAATTGAATTGTTAAGAGTGACGAACAAGACACTGTCTGCAGATATATCAGAATAAAAAAGGCGAAGGGATCGTGAAATTCGATATATGCTAAATGCTGGAGTCAGTGTTTGTGATTAGGAAGTTGCGAAGTTGCACAGAAGTTTCTACTCAGTTACTGTGAAGTAAAATACTGAGTTCAAAGTTGAGGTTAACTTGAGATTGTAATCACACCTCCTAGTGGTAGAAAAAACAACAGACCACTGAAAGAAGGAATATCATCATTGCTAAAACCTCAAAGTTAGGTACCCTATCAAAGATTTCTTTTTAAATTTTATAGTTCCTGATTTTAAATGCAGCCTTTAGATAATCTTTGTAACTTCGCAAATGTCTTTTGTCGATGCAAAGTTTCGTCGTAATAAATAATTAAAAAACTGAAATTCTCTGATTTCCTCATCAATCTGATATTGAATAATTTTATAACTTTATCAATACAGATAGGCATATGTATATGCAATGATATCCATAAGAATATCTATTTTAAATTAATATAAAATGAAGTATTCAACAAATAACAGATGAGATAAGAACCAAGGTGATAAGGAAAACAGCACAACTTGCAAATGTTTCTCTTTACCTCGTCACCACTGTCCAGTATCATACAGTCATCATCTGCCAAATCATCTTGACAAAAATCTGAGCATTTCTCAGACACTTTGAAATATCCATGCTCATTGGAGCAGCGGAACAGGCGGCACGTGCGCATGTAGCCCGCTGACTATAAACACAACAGGCGCAAACACATTGTCATACATTAAAAACATATTACTTACTGCACAACGTGATATGCAATGTTTCACTTACTTTGTCGTAATCACTCTTTCCTCCTAAAGAGGCCCAGAAAACGTTTTCTGGCTCAGCGCCCTCTCTGATGGCCTGAACTGATGTCGTGTCCTAATAAAATAATCAATCAAAGAATGCTTTAACTAGTTTTTGCTTTTTTTAATACCTATACTTCTAAACTACGATATGTAGTTCTAAATTGCTACCTGTACTTCTAAATTGCTACATCTACTTCTAAATTGCTACATGTTCTTCGAAATTACTACCTGTTCTTCTAAATTGCTACATGTACTTACTTCTAAATTGCTAACTGTTCTTCTAAATTGCTACATGCACTTTTAAATTGCTACCTTTACTTCTAAATTGCTATATGTAGTTCTAAATTGCTACTTGTTCTGCTAAATTGCTATATGTACTTCTAAATTGCTACATGTTCCTCGAAATTGCTACCTGTATTTCAAAATTGCTACATGTACGTACTTCTAAATTGCTAACTGTTCTTCTAAATTGCTACATGTACTTGTAAATTGCTACATATACTTCAAAATTGCTACATGTACTTTTACATAGCACTACGTAGCAACATAAACTTCTAAATTGTTATCATTACTTCAAAATTGCTACATGTACTTCAAAATTGTTACATGTACTTCTACATTGCAACATGTACTTCCATATTGTTACCAGTAACTTCAAAAAATCACCCGAGTTAGTTGTCAATTATAATAACTTTAAAACTTACATCCCATCTTTCTTGTCCATTAACTGTGGCATGGCTCGAATCAGCATCGTTTACTTTACTAAAAATTTAACACAAACTCAATGAGGAAGTTCTAACAACAAGATATACATTTCAAACCACACCTTCCATTCCAAACGTACACAATCCCACCACTGTCGTTATCAAAAGGAACCTTTAATATGTAACTGTATGCATATAAAAAACAATGTAAATTTATTGTATTTCATTTATCCCTAACTATACCCAAACATCTTACTTGTGAAGTGCGGACAACTTCAAGTTTTTCACCAAAATTACCATCTATGATCGTTATTTATCCCTAACTATACCCAAACATCTTACTTGTGGAGTGCGAAGAACTTCAGGTTTTTTACCAAAATGTGCCTCAAATTTTTTCTGCAAACTACATAGAGAATACAAAGAAGTTTTTTCTCGTGGTGAAAATAATCTACACCGAAAATTCAAATTCAAAGAACTTAAAATCCCAGTAATAAATCAGGCAAGAGAGATGACGACGAATAACGATTGCAATACTAAGCCCTTAATAACCGAGCGCGAGGTTTTAACGGAGAAATATCGGACCGAGGATTTTTGTACAGACAGAGCCCGTAGGGTGAGGTTTGTACGAAAAGACAGAGGTCTGATATTTCTCAATAAAGACCGAGAAAGCGAGATTATTAAAAGATTTATTATATGGCATTATTTGACCTGAAACGAAGCTTGCTTTCTTTCTCGTCTTTGCTGTTTTTTTACCAGTTGACTTTCACTTTTCTAGTTTTCGTCCATAAAAAATAAATCGTTTCAAATTGTATCGTTTGGATAGTTAAATTGTTTTCCAAATGTTTTTCCTTCGACTCACATTCGTAAATGGTTTTTTGTTTCGTTTTTTTTTGCGTTTTGCGGTTTGCATTAGGAAGTTTGCTTACATTTGACTGTAAAATTACGCGTTTTTGACAGTGGTCGATTACGGGAAAATAATGGACAGGCAAAAATGTTTCTGAGCCAATCAAAGCGCGCCATTTAGCTGGAAGCAACGCTTGCCATATAATAAAATACAGTAATTATAAACTTACCTGAAGGTGAAGATAAGCCAACCCATATTTCCTGCATCGCCACCCTAAAATAAAACAAACTTCAGAAATCCTTTCCACGACAGGAAAAAGACTCAAAGTCAATTACCTCCCAGAAGTAAACAACACATTGAAAATCTTCTTCCTGTTCTTCATGATCATTTTCTTCATCTTCTTTGCCTCCAGACATCTCAACAGGAACAAAATATCGACACAGAAATATGTAACAACTGCCACTGTAGAAATGACCTTAAAGTAAAACAAGACAGTGGTATTTATACTTCGCTCTTTTACACAGAAATACGTAACAAGTGCCACTATAGAAATGACCTTAAAGTAAAACATGACAGTGGTATTTATACTTCGCTCTTTTACACAGAAATACGTAACAAGTGCCACTATAGAAATGACCTTAAACTAAAACATGACAGTGGTATTTATACTTCGCTCTTTTACACAGAAATACGTAACAAGTGCCACTTTAGAAATGACTTTAAAGTAAAACATTACAGTGGTATTTATACTTCGCTCTTTTACACAAAAATACGTAACAAGTGCCACTGTAGAAATGACCTTAAAGTAAAACATGACAGTGGTATTTATATTTCGCTCTTTACACATAAATACGTAACAAGTGCCACTGTAGAAATGACCTTAAAGTAAAACATGACAGTGGTATTTATATTTCGCTCTTTTACACAGAAATACGTAACAAGTGCCACTATAGAAATGACCTTAAAGTAAAACATTACAGTGGTATTTATACTTCGCTCTTTTACACAAAAATACGTAACAAGTGCCACTGCAGAAATGACCTTAAAGTAAAACATTACAGTGGTATTAATACTTCGCTCTTTTACACAGAAATACGTAAACGTGCCGCTGTAGAAATGACTCTAAAGTAAAACATGACAATCGTGTTTATACTTCGCTCTTGTCGTGTGATAATAATAACTATAGAAAGTTTGAGGACTTTCTTGATGATGCTGTTGCAATAAGGCCAAAATACTCTAGGATTACTACATCATCGAGTCTTGCATATTATCTCTCAAAGGACTAATTCATATAATACTATATTATACAATCCCTAAATCTACATATTTCCTCCTCAGGTAGCCAGGTGAATTTCTTTCCTTCTAACACAAAACATTCCATGCCATCTAAATCCTCGTTTCACTCTTCCACGAGTTGTTCCTAAGGGATCACAAAGTACAATAAAGGTTACATGATGATAACACGATGCGTGCAGAAGAATGCAATGATATATTCAACTCACAACTTCGGAATCTGGCATCGGAGCTTGTCGTTGTGTAAACAATGCCGTTAAGTCAACCCAAGTGTCATTAAGAAACTTCCATCATAATGTAAAAAACAATGTTTTCATAAAAATTTTCATGCATGTTTCGTTAAAACGAAGGATAGGACTTTCTTTGTGCATGCTACTGCTTTATGACGCGAAAAAAAGTGAAACAACATTTATGCATGCAAGCGAACAAAAAGTAATCGTAAAAAGTAATGCTGTTCTTTATAAAATGCACAGACTTATCAACAGTAAGTCATGTATGTAATATGTAATTTCAAACTTCTTATGACACTGGGAATCACTTAATGTCACTCATTAAAATTTAAAAAAACCCATTTAATGGTGTTAAAATTTTCTGTTGGGCGATCGTGTTTTTACTAAGAACCCATGGCAAATAGATTTTCCGCACGGCAAATCTATAGTTACAATATTTAGGTTGATGTAAACGGTTAATGCAAATGATATGGCTTTGCACAATTCTTCATCGTGTTTTTACTAAGAATCTGTTTTCCGCACGGCAAGTCTATAGTTACAATATTTAGGTTGATGTAAATGATTAATGCAAATGATATGGGTTTGCCGAATTCTTCATCGTATATAATCAACCTCATTAAATAAGTGACATTTAGGTATAAATATGAAACAACTATTAAATGTCAAACACAGAAAGTCTTTAACGTCCTCAAAACCAATTCATGCTCTATAATTTCTGTATCTTTACCTTGGCAATTTTTTCAGTTAGTTCAACTTCATTATTGTTCTTGGGCTAAATGTTATTCAAATAAATGCATTTGAGCATCAGTTTCATTTGCAGTAAATTTTCAACTGTGTTACATGCAATGCATGTATTTTTTGGAGAAATTTCACAGCACAAACGACAAAAATGACTCTGGAACTGCGGTGCACGGGACTACACAAAATTAAGTCAACCACAACAAAACCAGTTGTTAGTATTAAGTTGAACTGACTACCACTAATCAAGCAGACCACCATCAAGACAAGTTGACCACCACCTAATTAAGCAGACCACCATAAAGACAAGTTGACCACCAACAAATCAAGTTGACAACCATCAACTCAAGTTGACCATTGTAAAATTAAGGTGCTCGCTATAAAATTTGTAAAAAAATGTATAGTTTTGAACCTTAGCCACAGGCAATTTTCTTTTGTTGGCCACAGATTCAGCTGTTCTGGTGAAATCAACTTGCAACACGTCATCTCAGCCGTGAAACTTTGACTTGAAAATCCAGGTTTCGTCTCTTCAAAACAAAATATACATTTCTTGTTTTCAACCACAACTAAATTTAATTTTACATTCGGTTCGAAGCCCTTGAAGCACTTACTTCCCCAAGTTTCTACTAACGATAGCCTCATCCGGTCTTGAAATCATATTTCTCATTTCTTGAGCAAGTTTGAGAGCAGCTGCACGCACCAAACGAGGCGACTTTCTACCCAACCTTAAAAACGTGAACAGTTGAAGATATTTTAGGTTCACAAAACCTGAAAGTCTTAGCTAGGAATCCAGGTATAGCATAGAGCTGCCAATAAGCGCCGCCTTTTTGACTAATAATTTCAATCAACTTTAAACTTGTTTAAAACATCAACTCCGATTTAATTTTAAGTCATGCAACATAAGAAGATTATCCATTTTTGACAAAGCATTAACAAAACTTACCACGTAAATATTTCGGTATGGCAGTCGACAATGTACACACCGCTCGTCTCCAAGATTGATTTAGTCAGTTTTTTACCATGAAATTTAACTGTAAGAAAAATGGACGACAGTAAGCGTTACTAAAGTCACAGGGACGACGATAAGAAAAAAACAGAACTACGCTAACGGGTTACATTTATTTGTGTTTTGTCCATGGTGTACAGACGTTGGCAAGAAGCTACAATATTCCATAAAGCAACTATCTGCGAGTTTTTGAAAGTAAATTGCAAATGAGGTTAAAAATCTATATTTCATTTTATAATTACAAATGTAGTTTGTGAAAAGCTGTTAAAAATGGTTCAACTAGAAATCCAAGGATAGTGCATTATTTACACAAAAAGCATACTTTGGAGTTATCCCCTCCCCCCCCCAGTCCGATCACTTAATTCAGTTATGTAAATATTTATGTGTGCACTCACTATGAAATCAGTTTTAAACAAATGAACAATATAATAAACTAAAAAAGTATAAATATTCAATATTTATTGATTATATATTCAATACATATTCAATATTTAAAATAGATATTCTTTTTTGTTTTCTATGAAATTAAATAAACATAAACCTTAGTAAATTTAAAAAAGGCTACAACATCATAACATATTCTTAGCTATAGATGCATGACATTCACAAATGACTATGCAAATTATTGAAGAATATATTCCTATGTCTGTTTTGTAACGTAAACTTTAAGGTAAAATATCATGTTGTTTTAATTTTTCTAAAGTTTGTTTGACAGGATACTGCAGTTGGTAAAAGCTGTAGCATACATGCTCTGTGTCATTATTAGTTTTCAGATTCTTTTTTAATTTAAGTACGTTTTTGGGAAAGTTAAATCAACTAACAAATAAGTTTGATTTCGTCATCATGTAAATTCGGACTTAAATGGAATCTGATAAGGGTTGTATAGAATGTTTGGAATTGCTTGATTTTTATCTTATTGATATATACAAAAAATTTTTACAGATGGAATCGTCAGGAATAAGAAATCTATCGTACATTCAGCAAATAATTAATGTGGTACAAAAGGAACTTAATCAATTTTTCATTAAACAATGGAACTCTCGTTACAAATCAACTTATGGAGAATGGGATGATACACACAACAGTGGTAACAAATTTTACAATTTAGAATCAGGAAGAAAATTAGACCAAAAAACACGACAAAAATATCTGGATGGAGACACCAGTAAGTGGGACTGTACGATATTATTTGATGCTATAATTTTTTCAAATTCAATTGGAAAGCATCTTGACAACAAAACAAAAGATGCTGTTCATGCACTTCGTTGTGAAAGAAACAAGTGCGCACATTGGTATGAAAGGGAATGCTCAGATGACGATTTTGATAATATAGTCAGTATCATTGAAAAATCATTTCAAGATATCAAATTTTCTCTCGATGAAATCATTGAAATAAAAAATCATCGAAACTGTTTTAATTCGTTCCAAGTTCTGCCTTCAAAACCTAATCATTTTTTCGTTGAACGCACTGAATTACGAGATAAAATTATAAAAGATCTTCAAAATTTAAGGAATGATAAAAATTATAAACTGACATATTTTTACATCACTGGTAATCCTGGCAGTGGTAAATCACAACTTGCAAGACAGATTTGTGAAAAAATATCGTGTGATTGGAAAAATAAAACTTCGTTTGTAATGACTCTCGATGGAAAAAATGAGGAATCTCTTTTAAAAACTTACTGTGAACTTGGATACCGTTTAAACTGTGACAAGTATATGATTAAAAAATTTGAAGATGAAAACTGTTCCATTACAGATAAAGTGAAAAATTTGCGATCGTTAGTATCCACACGATTAAAATTCTGGCAAATTTGGTTGATCATTGTAGACAACGTGGTACAGCTCAGCAACATTTCTTCGTTACTTCCCCAAGTTGGTAATCCCATGTGGATAAATGGACAAATAATAGTAACCATCCAGAACACAGATGCCGTACCTCATGACGATGAGTTTAACAAACATATTTCTATCAGAAGTGGAATGAATGATAAGGAATGTTTTCAACTGTTGAAGCATTACACTATTGAACATGCTGATGATCACTTGTTGAATGAAGTATCGCACGCATTAGATCGTCAACCGCTGTCTTTGGCTGCTGCTGGTTATTATGTAAGTCGTGTAAACAAAACAAACTGCTCATTTACTTGGAGTCAATATTTAGAGAAAATGTTTTCAGAAGACGAAGAAAACATGGACGCCACTTTTGTTAAATTTAACTCGGTATATCCTAGAAGTATGTTACAAGCTTCACTTTTAGCTGTCAAACAAAATGCTGAAGAGTCCTCAATATTGGCAAATGTTATAAACTTTTTTTCCGTGATATCGTTTGATCCTATACCACGAGACATTATTGTTTTTTATGTTCAAGAAATTGATCCCAAACAATCAAAGGAAGATATATGTCTTTGTTTAAATAACTGTTCGTTGCTGTTGCATTCAGAAATAAATGACATTAGTCTACATCGCATTGTTCACAAAGCAATTATTATTTATCAATCTGAACAGTTGAATGAAGAACATAAAATGGAGCAAGGCTGCAATTTGACTTCTTATCAACATACCGTTGATCAAATATGTAAAGCACTTTACATGTTTAAAAAGAGAGACGACGAAATCAAATTGATGACACATCTTGAAAAAATTGTTCAATTATTAAAGACCAACAAGACAAAAATCAACATGAATACATTATATGTTTTCCAATATTTTGTTGACAGATTAAGACATTATGGAAAATACTATCTTGCTCTTGAACTATTGGATAAATTTAAATCAGAAGAATCTAGTTATGACAAATCTTGGTATTTTAGTATCCTCGGTCTTTTATACCATGACACCGGACAGTATAGCAAAGCCAAAAATCATAATGAAAAAGCTCTGGAAATTCTGAAACAATCGTTAGGTCCAAATCATGTTGATGTCGCTGCGTCTTTAAACAATCTTGGTAATGTGTATTATAAAACTGGAAACTACGACAAAGCTAGAGAGTTTTACGAAAAAGCTCTGGAAATTCGACAACAATCCTTAGGTCCAAATCATGTTGATGTCGCTGCGTCTTTAAACTGTCTTGGTCTAATATTTTATAAAACTGGAAACTACAACAAAGCTATAGAATTTTACGAAAAAGCTCTGAAAATTCAAAAACAATCGTTAGGTCCAAATCATGTTGATGTCGCTATGTCTTTAAACAATCTAGGTAATGTGTTTGATATAACTGGAAATTACGACAAAGCTAGAGAATTTCACGAAAATGCAGTGGAAATTCGAAAACAATCGTTAGGTCTAAATCATGTTGATGTCGCTGCGTCTTTAAACTGTCTTGGTCTAATATTTTATAGAACTGGAAATTACAACAAAGCTATAGAGTTTCACGAAAAAGCTCTGGAAATTCGAAAACAATCGTTAGGTCCGAATCATGTTGATGTCGCTGCGTCTTTAAACAATCTTGGTAATGTGTATTATAAAACTGGAAACTACGACAAAGCTAGAGAGTTTTACGAAAAAGCTATGGAAATTCGAATACAATCGTTAGGTCCAAATCATGTTGATGTCGCTGCGTCTTTAAACTGTCTTGGTCTAATATTTTATGAAACTGGAAACTACAACAAAGCTATTGAGTTTTACGATAAAGCTCTGAAAATTCAAAAACAATCGTTAGGTCTAAATCATGTTGATATCGCTATGTCTTTATACAATCTTGGTAATGTGTATTATAAAACTGGAAACTACGACAAAGCTATAGAGGTTCACGAAAATGCTCTGGAAAATCGAAAACAATCGTTAGGTCCGAATCATGTTAATGTCGCTGCGTCTTTAAACTGTCTTGGTCTAATATTTTATAAAACTGGAAACTACAACAAAGCTATAGAGTTTTACGAAAAAGCTCTGAAAATTCAAAAACAATCGTTAGATCCAAATCATGTTGATGTCGCTATGTCTTTAAACAATCTTGGTAATGTGTTTTATATAACTGGAAATTACGACAAAGCTAGAGCATTTCACGAAAATGCAGTGGAAATTCGAAAACAATCGTTAGGTCCAAGTCATGTTCATGTCGCTGCGTCTTTAAACTGTCTTGGTCTAATATTTTATAAAATTGGAAACTACAACAAAGCTAAAGAGTTTCACGAAAAAGCTCTGGAAATTCGAAAACAATTGTTAGGTCCAAATAATGTTGATGTCGCTGCATCTTTAAACAATCTTTGTAATGTGTATTATAAAACTGGAAACTACGACAAAGCTAGAGAGTTTTACGAAAAAGCTCTGGAAATTCGAAAACAATCGTTAGATCCAAATCATGTTAATGTCGCTGCGTCTTTAAACTGTCTTGGTCTAATATTTTATAAAACTGGAAACTACAACAAAGCTATAGAGTTTTACGAAAAAGATCTGAAAATTCAAAAACAATCGCTAGGTCCAAATCATGTTGATGTCGCTATGTCTTTAAACATTCTTGGTAATGTGTATTATAAAACTGGAAACTACAACAAAGCTATAGAGGTTCACGAAAATGCTCTGGAAATTCGAAAACGATTGTTAGGTCCAAATCATGTTGATGTCGCTGCGTCTTTAAACTGTCTTGGTCTAATATTTTATAAAACTGGAAACTACAACAAAGCTATAGAGTTTCACGAAAAAGCTCTGGAAATTCGAAAACAATCGTTAGGTCCAAATCATGTTGATGTCGCTGCGTCTTTAAACAATCTTGGTAATGTGTATTATAAAACTGGAAACTACGACAAAGCTAGAGAGTTTGACGAAAAAGCTATGGAAATTCGAAAACGATCGTTAGGTCCAAATCATGTTGATGTCGCTGCGTCTTTAAACTGTCTTGGTCGAATATTTCATAAAACTGGAAATTACAACAAAGCTATAGAGTTTCACGAAAAAGCTCTGCAAATTCGAAAACAATCGTTAGGCCCAAATCATGTTGATGTCGCTGCGTCTTTAAACAATCTTGGTAATGTGTATTATAAAACTGGAAACTACGACAAAGCTAGAGAGTTTCACGAAAAAGCTATGGAAATTCGAAAACGATCGTTAGGTCCAAATCATGTTGACGTCGCTGCGTCTTTAAACTATCTTGGTCGAATATTTTATAAAAGTGGAAACTACAACAAAGCTATAGAGTTTTACGAAAAAGCTCTGGAAATTCGAAAACAATCGTTAGATCCAAATCATGTTAATGTCGCTGCGTCTTTAAACTGTCTTGGTCTAATATTTTATAAAACTGGAAACTACAACAAAGCTATAGAGTTTTACGAAAAAGATCTGAAAATTCAAAAACAATCGCTAGGTCCAAATCATGTTGATGTCGCTATGTCTTTAAACAATCTTGGTAATGTGTATTATAAAACTGGAAACTACGACAAAGCTATAGAGGTTCACGAAAATGCTCTGGAAATTCGAAAACGATTGTTAGGTCCAAATCATGTTGATGTCGCTGCGTCTTTAAACTGTCTTGGTCTAATATTTTATAAAACTGGAAACTACAACAAAGCTATAGAGTTTCACGAAAAAGCTCTGGAAATTCGAAAACAATCGTTAGGTCCAAATCATGTTGATGTCGTTGCGTCTTTAAACAATCTTGGTAATGTGTATTATAAAACTGGAAACTACGACAAAGCTAGAGAGTTTGACGAAAAAGCTATGGAAATTCGAAAACGATCGTTAGGTCCAAATCATGTTGATGTCGCTGCGTCTTTAAACTGTCTTGGTCGAATATTTCATAAAACTGGAAATTACAACAAAGCTATAGAGTTTCACGAAAAAGCTCTGGAAATTCGAAAACAATCGTTAGGTCCAAATCATGTTGATGTCGCTGCGTCTTTAAACAATCTTGGTAATGTGTATTATAAAACTGGAAACTACGACAAAGCTAGAGAGTTTCACGAAAAAGCTATGGAAATTCGAAAACGATCGTTAGGTCCAAATCATGTTGACGTCGCTGCGTCTTTAAACTATCTTGGTCGAATATTTTATAAAAGTGGAAACTACAACAAAGCTATAGAGTTTTACGAAAAAGCTCTGAAAATCCAAAAACAATCGTTGGGTCCAAATCATGTTGATGTCGCTATGTCTTTAAACAATCTTGGTAATGTGTATTATAAAACTGGAAACTACGACAAAGCTTTAGAGGTTCACGAAAATGCTCTGGAAATTCGAAAACAATCGTTAGGTCCAAATCATGTTGATGTCGCTGCTTCTTTAAACTGTCTTGGTCTAATATTTTATAAAACTAGAAACTACAACAAAGCTATAGAGTTTTACGAAAAAGCTCTGAAAATTCAAAAACAATCGTTAGGTCCAAATCATGTTGATGTCGCTATGTCTTTAAACAATCTTGGTAATGTGTGTTATAAAACTGGAAACAACGACAAAGCTATAGAGGTTCACGAAATTGCTCTGGAAATTCGAAAACTATCGTTAGGTCCAAATCATGTTGATGTCGCTGTGTCTTTAAACTGTCTTGGTCTAATATTTTATAAAACTGGAAACTACAACAAAGCTATAGAGTTTTACGAAAAAGCTCTGAAAATTCAAAAACAATCGTTAGGTCCAAATCATGTTGATGTCGCTATGTCTTTAAACAATCTTGGTAATGTGTATTATTATACTGGAAACTACGACAAAGCTAAAATTCGAAAACAATCGTAGGTCCAAATCATGTTGATGTCGCTGCGTCATAAACAATCTTCGTACAGTGTTACATGAAACTGGAAACTACGACATGGCTATGAGTTTTACGAATAAGCTCTGGAAATTAAAAAATAATCGTTAGATCCAAATCTTGTTGATGTCGCTACGTCTTTACACAATCTTGGTAATGTGTATTATGAAACTGCAAACTATGACAAAGCTATAGAGGTTCACGAAAACGCTCTGGAAATTCGAAAACAATCATTAGGTCCAAATCATGTTGATGTCGCTGCGTCTTTTAAAATTTTGGTAAAGTGTTTTATATAACTGGAAATTTCGACAAAGCTATACAGTTTTACGAAAAAGCCCTGGAAGTTCAAAAACAATCGTTAGGTACAAATCATGTTGATGTCGCTGTGTCTTTAAAAAATCTTGGTGCGGTGTTACATGAAACTAAAAACTACGACAAAGCTATAAAGTTTTTAAAAAAAGCTCTGGAAATTGAAAAAAAATCGTTAGGTACAAATCATGTTGATGTCGCTATGTCTTTACACAATCTTGGTGATGTGTATTATGAAACT
Organism: Xenia sp. Carnegie-2017; assembly: GCF_021976095.1. Lineage (NCBI taxonomy): Eukaryota > Metazoa > Cnidaria > Anthozoa > Malacalcyonacea > Xeniidae > Xenia > Xenia sp. Carnegie-2017. The sequence goes on from NW_025813486.1 coordinate 3,776,690, forward strand.
GGAAACTACGACAAAGCTATTGAGGTTCACCAAAATGCTCTGGAAATAAGAAAACAATCGTTAGGTCCAAATCATGTTGATGTCGCTGCGACTATAAACAATCTTGGTAATGTGTTTTATATAACTGGAAATTACGACAAAGCTATACAGTTTTACGAAAAAGCTCTGGAAACTCAAAAACAATCGTTAGGTCCAAATCATTTTGATGTCGCTGCGTCTTTAAACTGTCTTGGTCTGAAATTTTATAAAACTGGAAACTACAACAAAGCTATAGAGTTTTACGAAAAAGCTCTAAAAATTCAAAAACAATCGTTAGGTTCAAATCATATTGATGTCGCTATGTCTTTAAACAATCTTGGTGCTGTGTATTCTAGTACTGGAAACTGCGACAAAGCTATAGAATTTTAAGAAAAAGCTCTGGAAATTCAAAAATAACGGTTAGCTCCAAATCAATTTAATGTCGCTGCGTCTTTAAACAATCTTGTTAATGTGCTTGAAAAAGTTGAAAAGCTACGTGTTTTAAAGAAAATTGTACATTCCAAATTATGTTAAGCCTATATTTTACACATAGACCGTAGGAGCAAAGCTTCCATCTGCCAAGTCAACTCCCTTCTCCCTGAGAAGGTATTTTTGGTACTGACAAAACGTTCGGAGTTTGCATTTTGTGAGGTAAGATGAACCTAAAGGTGTTGTGGTTCTTGTCTATATATAGTTTCATTGATATCTAGTCAATAAACTTACTCTACAACCCAGGAATCATCCCAAGTAGAACTTAAAACTGCCCATGCCCTGAATCTGACATTCTCCTTTAGACTTTATTTCTAAAGTGATTTATTTTTATGTTATAACGAAGGAGTACTTTTTAATTTACAAACATACTAAAGTTTATTGAGATGACAGAATTTTATGACATAAATTTTGTTAGATAAAAACTATCCAGTCATTTTCCTATTTTTTTGATGCATTCAGTAATTTTTTACCCAGCTCCATAAGCCTATGACCAAATTCCAGGTTCCTATAATTTCCAAGAGGTACCCCTTTCATACCATACATACTACCCAACCATGCTGCAGCCAATATTTCTGTACTGTCACTATCTCAACCATGAAACATAGAACAAGAACACAATTGAAACCAGGAATCTTTAGCCATCATCAAAGCATCATAAGCAATCATTGGTGCATCATCACCACTGGACCCACCCCAACCTGCATAACTCACATATTTATAAAAAGCCTCACGTTCACGTATGTTATATGTCACTGGAAATTTTGGTTCACTGGTTCCATTTGTTAATCCCCGTAGTTCAAGATATGACTCCCAACTACTTTTAAAGTAGCCCCAAGATTTCTTGTTTTCTTCTACATCACGACCAACCTTCTCAATGTATTCCCAAACTTTGGGTAAAACATCTAAAAGTCCTACTCCCCATTTTTTTGGAGTTATCTTCTGTATAGCATAGGCTGTAAATAAAGCTGCAGTAACAGCCCCAAGATAACCTAAAAATAAAATAATCTTTAAAGATTGCTAATTTTAGGTCACTTACATTATGATGACCATATTTACATAATAGCGACATTTTGAAATGGATCATGGATTCAATGGATGTAGTAGTGAAAATATAAAAACAAAACAGCAATGGCAATTGCTTTTAGAAGACAGAAATTTGGAAATGTGGAAAACGATGAAAAGGATGGATCAAAGATATGGTGATTAAAAGTGAGAATGTTAGAAGGATGGAGGCATTTAAGATGTGATTCTGGAAAATGATGGATTGGATAAACTTATGCAAACCTAAGTTCAACCATCTTTTATTTCATTTATAAATTGATATTAGATAAAAGGATATGAAACATTCATGGCAATGGCTTGTTCAAGTAAGTAATCGAAGGAAGAGTTGAAGGTAAAACATCTAAAAAAGAAAAAGGATTGAAAAGCTAAATTACTATAAAGGTTTGTCAAAATGAAAAGAAATGCAGATAACAGGAAAACCTAGCAAACTTTATACAAAGCAAGACGTGTTGATAGACAGAACTCTAGACATTAGTGACTTGATAATTGATACATGATCTGAAATCGTTGTTTTATTATGAAAGGTGAGTACCTGTGGAGTGATTATGAGTCATCCTTCCACTTTCAACAGCAATTTCAATTAACATTTCTATTTGATCTTCACAAGGAAACATCAAACCTATACACATGGATCTCATAGCTGCACCACATCCGCCACCTCGTTCATTAAATGGTGTAATGTAACCTTTTTCCTCAAGAGGTTGTAACATGAAACATGCCTTTGTTGCGGTCTGCCCAGGAGCTCTTTCCCAAATATCCTCAGCACATGTCTTCTTGTACTTTGTAGCCATAATGCACAATAACTCTTCCGTTGTTGCCCATTCAGAAACTATCGCTTCTGCTGTAGCAATGTGTAGTACAGTGTCGTCACTAACCCTCTATCCTTTAATGTCAATTTTATCAAGTCCTCCGAGTTTTTCTAGTTCTTCATGAATTTGAGTACCACTGTAACAGAATTCCCACAAACCATTCTTATAACCTAGACTAACCCCCCCACTCCACTGAGAACCATAACTGCTTTGTATTTCTCGGATAATTCGACCGTACTTTCATAAGCCATTTTTAATGTTTACTTCAGGGTATTTTCATGAACGCTTAACATGGGTTTTTGAAACGCGGAAAACACCAGGCTAACCTCAACTTATAAAAACAAAAATCTTTTCTTTGCTTTGTTTCAATATTGTTTCAAACTATTATAAATGACTAACCCTTATGCTTAGAGCAATGTAAACCAAAAATGTTTGCTGATGATACTAGCATAACTGCTTCAAATAATGATATAGTTGAACTAGAAAAGACAGTAAACTCTGACTTGAATAATCTTGAAAAATGGTTGATAGCAAACAAACTTAGTTTGAATTCAACCAAGACAGAATATTTGATCATAGGCTCGAAACAAATGATCAAGAATGTTTTTACTTCTAATTTGCAAATTGCAATTGGCAATTACGTTATAAATAGAATTTATGAGTACGAAAGTTTGGGTTTAATAATTGACCAACACTTATCTTGGAGGAGTAACACTGATAAAATTTGCAAAAAAGTAGCAGCCGGTATCTCCGCCCTAGAAAATTAAAGCAATACACAGACAAACAAACACTTATCTCTATTTATAATGCCCTGGTACATCCTTACTTCACATATTGCTGTGAAGTTTGGGGTGTATTGGGGAAACTCAGTCCAAAGACTACAAAACTTCAAAATAGAGCTGCAAAAATTATCATAAGCATGGGCATTGATGTCGATTATTGTAACGCATTACAAGAATTGAAGTGGGAACCTCTTGATATACTTAGAAAAAAAGCTAAAGCAAAGCTGATGTTTAAATTATTAAAAAAGGCTGGACCAAATTCACTTACTAGATTGTTTAACTATAAAAAAGACATCACTGATTACAATCTACGTAATATTACAAGTTGTCTAAATTTTCCTATGCCTAGTACTAACTCCTTGAAGAAAAGCTTTGCGTATGATGGGGCTTCTGTTTGGAATTCAATTCCAGCAGAAATCAGAAATAGCAAAAGCGTGTCACTTTTTCAAAAGAAAATTGCTGCTTGCATTTTATGATTAAGTTTAACATGTAACTGATGGAATAAGCTAAACTCTGTAAATATTTAAACTTCTCTTCTGTAGATAATTTATTTCTTAGTAAATTTTGTAATTGTTTTTGAAAAAAAGCACGCCCCTTGTGGAAATCCACCCCAGTTGACAAGGCCAGCGTGTCAAAATACAGATTTTCATTCATTCATTCATTCTGTTCAGATTTAGACGAGAGCGTTGGGAGACTGGGACTGTTATTTTGAAATCTTTAATCTTTACCCGATTCCATGATCTTCAATCTGATTAGCATGTTGCTTGTTGCAAAGATACGTTAAGAGTTGAAAAAGCTTTTTTAGCGATAATATTCGAAAATATGGCGTTTGCATTGGTGAATTTTTACAACGAAAATACATGGATATCATTCCATATTCTAACATCATTTTTTAGGATGAAAATATGTCGAAAGACAAAGATGAACTTAAAGGATTCAAAACATTAGTCATGTGGAGCGATGGAAAAACAAAGGGAAACGGCAAGTCGAGGGAATTTCCTGCAGAGATAATAGAGGTTTCAGGTTAGTATTTTTAGTTTGTTGTAGAATTTTTTGTAAAATTTGTAAAAGCTTGTATAATTCAGCCAAAAAGCTAATTGCTAGTGCATCAAGCTCTTTCTCTTTGTCATCATTTCTTTCATGAAACATCTTAGCTTTGCTATATATCTGTAAATTTCTGTGTGAAAATCTATTTGTTTATTTCTCTGTCTTGTTAGTAGAAATAGTCATAGTTGATATGAAGATTGCTGTTATCAATTCAATTTACTGCTTTTTTAGGAGGGAAATACTTTCTGATAAAAAGCTTTTGCTCAAATGTTGTTCTTTCTTCTACATAGCAATAGTTCAATTACAATACTGACAATAAGGATGTGTCTATTTCCCAGATTTTAACTTGTTTGCTCTTAAATACATGTAGCAATACATTAGGCCAAACTTTGCATAAGGTTGTTTCCTTATAATTTCAGGCACGCTACTGCTTCCAATTGAAAATTATTATTTTTTAATAGTTGTTAAATAGTCATCCATTATTTTGTATAAACAGATAGTTAAGATTATTTACTCAAGACAATGAGAAAAGAAGAAACTTTCTCTATAAATACTGGCAAAGGGTGTCGCAAAAGAATTCACAAAGCAAAGTTTACAATTGAAAGTGATAGTGAATCAGATGATGTGGTGAGTTTCCCGAAATATTACATTGACCACATTTTGTTTAAATGGTGTTTACTGCATGTTTCTCAATTATTGCTGCCATCATCTATAGTTAGCACTCATGTCACTAATGTGATGATGCATTCATGGAAATTTGTTAAGTACTCCATAAGGTATTCATGATTCAAATGTTATTAGCTACTAATTTTATGTTTGAAGGTCTACATTGCTGAACAAGGCTATGAGCCTAAGAATTTAAATGAGATATAGTAGCTAATAAAAAACTTTTGAAACAACATGTATAAAATTTTGTATTGTTGTTCTTGTTACCAGCAGGAGCACAGTATTCCTAAAAAGCTAAAGGCATCCAGGGCAAAGAAAACAGAGGCTTGCTGCTCAGCCAGTCTTGCTTCACTTATAAAAGAGTGATTAAGCAAGGTATGTACTATACACAATGATAACACTAATTATTCTTATCTCTAAATTATGCAATTTTATTATTAATGTGGAATGCTAGGGATTTAAGGTCATTTTTCAGAATAAAATTTGGATGTTGTTTGGTTAAATGCTAAAAAAGTTATTAATACTTTATGATATGTTCCCGTTAATCATAAAATGCTGTTAATTTGAAATTCATTTCTTGTTTCTAAGTGAAAAATCTTTTAAAATGCAAACATTGTACAGTGTAAGGCTTGTATAAGGCAGTCATACAAAAGAATTTTCAATCAGTGGGGCTTATGAAATTAAAAAATTGAGATTTACATTATAATATATTGTACTTGTTGTTAGTAAAGTACACCTTAATAGTTGGTACTAAAAGGAAATATTGTTAAATATTGCCTAAGTTCTTGTTGATTATTTAGGAGAGTCAGTCAGATGAAGGTAGTGCACTTTGCAATGATAAATGCAAGTATAAAAAAAGCCTTGGAACTCAAAGAGAGGGTAAAAATGCTGGAAAATCAGATGAAAAGACTTAATGAGCAAATTGACAATGGCAATGGTAAGCTCGAGGAAAATTTACTTCATTTGTATTTTCAAATCAATGCTTTCTCTGCTTTTCACTTTTGTCTTCCAAAATGGAGAAATTTGTAAATTGCTTGTTCTATTCAGTATATTTTTGATTTGAAATTTAGTGTTTGGGTGAAAAATAACAACTCAATATTACGTAGTGTCATCAACCTTTAGAAGCTTATGATATATCATTTTAAATTTATAGATTTAAGAACTTCATGTTTGTAAATGTAGATCGTCCAGGTTGGTATAGTCCTGAGAAGGACTGTTTTTGTTGTTGTTGACTGACGACGTTTCGACAACCTTAGCGGTAGTCATCTTCAGAGTCAAATGAGGAATAAACGTCAGGTTAGCCGAATTTGTTATCTGGTTCTTACGTCATTGTATTGTGTGTACAGGAAATGTGAAATAGCGTATCAAAGAGACTTGTCAGAGACAACCAAAGACGAGATCAGAAGCAGGATAGCCTCCACTTTACAATCGTCCTCTATACGTGACAACAACTTGACAAAGAACGAACAACAAGCACTCAAACGACTAAAACACGACAACAACATCGTCATTTTACCAGCAGACAAAGGACGCGTGACTGTGGTCATGGACAGGAATGATTACTTTAACAAAATGGACACCCTTGTTAACGACAGACAAACATACGAACAACTCAAACGAGACCCAACACCATCACTAATACGCAAACTTAACAGCAAGGTCTTCTCTATGAGAAAATCTAACATTATATCTGAACGTATTTACTATCGACTCAGATGTTCAGTACCACGACCACCCAGACTATACGGACTACCAAAACTTCACAAACCACAAATACCCATGCGACCAATTGTATCATTCTGTGGTTCGCCTACTTACGAACTCTCAAAGTACTTGACTGACATACTGCAACCACTTACAAACAAATCAAAACACAAGCTGCAATCCACTGAAACTTTCATTAAAAAACTGAGCACTATACAAATACCGGACAACTATATACTAGTGTCTTTTGATGTGAAATCACTGTTCACCAGTATTCCACTTAATCTGGCACTTACTTGTAAAAAAATCCTCATTACAAACACCACGGACGTACTGCCATTACCGACAGAAGACATTATGGAGGTACTTGAGCTCTCCCTCACCTTGACTTACTTCCAGTACAAAGGTACACACTACAAACAATTACATGGAACAGCAATGGGCTCACCCGTTTCTGTTGTAGTTGCTGAAATTGTAATGCAATCTATAGAGGAACGGGCGCTCACGACTTACAAACATGCACTACCTTTTTGGTTTCGCTACGTAGATGACACAATCACAGCACTACATGCAGACGAGATTGATGACTCACACTCACATCAACAAACAGAACAGCCACATACAATTTACAAAAGATGTCGAAGAAAACGGAACTCTTCCTTTTCTCGACTGTTTGGTAAAACATGACAATCAAAAACTACGAACAACAGTTTATCGCAAGCCAACACATACTGACCGACTACTAGATCAATCATCTTACAACCCTACATCACACAAAGCCACCACAATCAGAACATTAACAAGACGTGCACAAATCATATGTGATTCACCGGACGCTCTACACAACGAAAACAACTATCTCAAATGTGTTTTTGACAAAAACAACTATAACTCTGACTTTATCAAACGCAACACTTACAAACCCAACGAAACAAACAACTCAGTGACAACAGCAATGATACCTGGCATCAAAGGTGCGTCTGAGACTATCTCGCGTATCTTACGACCTTACAACATACGTGTCGCACATAAACCAATCACAACGTTACGACAAGTACTAACGAACATAAAGGACAAAGAACAACCCAACGAACGACAAGGTGCAGTTTACAAAATAAACTGCTCCGACTGCCACGCCTCCTATATCGGGGAAACTGGCAGGAACTTAAACATAAGACTTACTGAACACAAACGAGCTACTAAGAAACAAGACAAAACTAATCACATTGCCGAACATCACCGAATCACAAAGCACAACATTGACTGGGACTCGGCAAAATGCATTACTTACAGTACTGACTATGGACAACGGCTTACATTAGAAAGTTGGTATAGCAACTTGGAACAAACCCCCCTGAACAGATCATAGCAATTACCGGCACCTTAAAAACGACTTATTCACAATACAAACAAACGATTAACTAAAAACATTACACCTCACACTAATTCACAATGACAATACACAATTGACACCCACACATTACAACTAAAAACATCACACCTAAATCACACATCACAACTAAAAATAAAAATATTTCACTTCACACTAATTCACAATGACAATACACATTTCCTGTACACACAATCCAATGACGTAAGAACCAGATAACAAATACGGCTAACCTGACGTTTTCTACTCATTTGACTCTGAAGACGACTACCGCTAAGGTTGTCGAAACGTAGTCAGTCAACAACAACAAAAACAGTCCTTCTCAGGACTACACCAATCTGGACGATTATCATTTACAAACATGTAACGATAATCCCGGGTTCAAACCATTTACTTTATTTAGAACTTCATTAAAAAATTAAGAAGATATGTGTCTACCTTGGAAGATTCCGCCAGGTCACTTTTACAAAGATCATTTCTGACTAGAACTTCTCTCAGTAAATCCTCGTCCACCCCATCCACCACATCTTTGTCACCCATTGAAGGTTTGCCTGTGATGGAGAATAGATTCACCCCAGTTTCATCTGGGAGAAGTAGCTCTTACTCAAACCTTTCAAATCTTCCAGAAGAAAACCCTTCCCCCATACCAACTGCTGTGTTTGAGAGCTCTATCAATGGACTATCAAATGAAACCAACCAAACTATGGAAGAAAGCCCTCTGGATTGCTAAAATGCAACAACTGAAGATACTTCTCTCCTCGAAATGGTGTGTTTTGTCTATACCTAGCTTTAAATGGTACTAAGCATTAGATTTGGTTGATAAACTAACATGCAGTTAAAACAGATCTATTACAATCAATTAATTATGTAATACTGACTCATCAAATGGACATAATTCAAGTTGTAATATGCAGCAATCCTTTTTAAAATTATTTACGTTTGTCTTTAGAATGGTAACTGAGGGTTGCTTTTTCATGAACACTTTAAGTAAATAAAATAGTTCCATTTAATTGGAGATGGAACATTTGCAACTCCAGTAATATAAATTTCACATGCTGTTATTCTTCAATTTATTTCAGGTCACTTTGGGACCAATTTTGGTTGTCAAAAAGCACGTCTTTAAAAGAATCGAGGCAAAGAAAGTTGGATCATATGTTGCTAACTTACTGGGGACAACCTTATCCCGTGAACACATGGCTACCCACAGCTACAAGGACCAAAAAAGGAAAAATGGTCAGGTCAAACCTCAGCTTGATCCCACATACACTACTTCTTTAATTCGTAAGTGCATATATGGTTGTTTGAGTCTGAGTACTGTTGAAATTAAACTTTAAACATTTCAAGGACTTTTTTCAGTATAAATATTTAGACTCTGCATTTTCAAGCACGTTTGACCAGCCGTAAACATCTATTTTTTACATGTTCTGCTATGCAGACATAGTATATTGTTCAAACATCCCCTGTGCCATGTCTTGTATGGGACAATAAGTGGTAATAATGAAAATTTATGTTGAGTTCGAGTTACTCGCCATATCTCTTTTCGTAATATACTCTATACCTTCAGTAACAACCACGAGTGAACTTAATGATCGAACTGATTTTTATTATCTTACAGAGCAGTATTTATAGTCTTTATTACAAACAACAAATATTATTATTGGTCGGTATAGTTCCTCTATTTAAGCTATATATGGTACATAAGGAAATTTAATTAAAGTCAATAACTGTTCCTTGGCTGTTAGCCGTGTGGGAACGGATACATTGGTAAACCAAACTACGCACATACTATTTTCTTAACATGTTTCTGTGGTTTATGAGCATGACTCAACAATTTAATGTATCTTCTAATATTTTAAACTTACTGTTGTGAACTACTATGTTGTTTTGATACTTTGTGTTTGTATTGAAGACCTAGTCAAGTTTATTACCTTTTGTTTTTGCTGACTTCCCACCTTATGATCTATCAGAAAATATCCTTTAGAGTTGAGGTGGACATTATTCCTCTATCTTTTTTCTAGAGCATGCAACGAGTGTGAAGTATTCAAATATGCCACGCCAGGTTATAGAAGAAGATGTTGTAAAAGCTGTAAAGTTCAAACTTAATAACGAGGAACAAGCATGGAAAAAACAACACGAATCCTGTAAAGAGTAACATTAGCGGTATATACTATATTTTTCTATTAATTCTATCTATGTAACTTAATGATATTTTTCTATAAAGGAAGAAAATTGGTGAATATTTTTATCTGGTTAAAATACAATGTATAATTAAAATATCGTGGATTCATGGTTTTATTGAATTCTGTATACAATAATGTGTACTACTAGAACCTGTACAGGGAATTTGCTAAATTGTGTTTATGTAACCCTTAGTTAATGAACTACATCATAACATAGATTCATTGGAAAACTGTAGTTCACGGAAAACTATAGTTTTGAAAACTGTAGTGTTTGGGAACAAAACTATCAGTTGTAAAACTATAGTTCTCCCAAAACTTTAGTTTCTATAACTATAGTATCCCCAAAACTATAGTTCCGAAAACTATAGTTTATTCATACAACTATAGTTTTCGCAACTATAGTTTTTGTTCCAAATTAGTACAGTTTTCAAAACTATAGTTTTTGACTTGAAAAACTTTAGTTTATTTTGTAAGGGCTGAACCAACTTTTTACAAGTACCTTTTTTAAAGCATAGGCTGTAAATTAAGGTGCAGTAATAGTCCCTAGACAAACTAACAACAAAATCATTATCTTTAAAAGTTGTTCATTTCACATCTCTCACATGATGAGCTTATTTACATAATAACAACATTATGACACAGATTATGACAGCTGTAGTATAGAGACAAAAGGAAGAACAATGGCAAAAACAACTTTCATCTTTGCATATGCTTATGCAAACCGAGGATATATTTGCTGGAACTTGAAAGTAGATAATTAGAAATTCGAGACTGAAGGTCAAAAATCTTTTTCTCTTTTATAAAATAACAAATGCAAAACAGATATTTGTTGTTTTTAAGGTAACATGTATTAATGATTGATTTGAAAAGTCTTTTTATTTGATTGATTTAATTGATTGAGCTCAAATGGGTTCCACTTTAATACAGTCACTGTTACCAATTTTACCTTTAATTATGAGCTTTGTCTCGAATCACGTGATACATATATGTACTATTACATAATTCAAAAGCGATGAGCAGTTAATTTTTTGTGAAACTTTTAAAGAATTGACAAACGCATACAATTCTTGTTCATTGATCTTTAGTTTCTACAATAAATACATTAATTAATTTGTATTGGCACTCCTCGGCCACCGCACAAGTGTTTGGACACGCAAGAGTGGATAGGATATTGGCCTTGTATCGACTGTTGAAGCTCTCACCTTTCACCACTCAAAAGTTTATATGATATTGCTGAAGTCTTAGCTTTCCAGAACGTTAAAGATGAAAACCTAAAAATTTATCCGAACAACATTTCCAACAACAATCTGCTTATCAAAAAACAAATCACTGCCGTCTACAACAAGGTATGTGTGTTGATATGTCTGTATATAAGGAAGTTAAATTGCTTATTATAGCAGTTATTTGTCGTTCGGTTAAGTCGTTATATTTGTAAAATATGTGTTATTATATTCATGCTTGAGGAAGCAAATTTACTTGAAATTGCAATTGTAATCATGTCATCATTGAATAGTTAAATATTTAGGTCGTTTTAGAAGCAGAAATACCATTATTTTAATGATGAAATCGGTGTATCTTTGCATTAAAATATACAGCATCGCTTATTAAATTTAAGTTCCTAATTTTCAATGCAGCAAAATAGTTTTGTTCATCTTTGTATATTGTCACGACATAACATTATCAATGTCGATTGTGTCCAATTTAATGCGCCTTTGCTTTCATTCTTTGTTTTTCATAACAATCTATTCATACAACTTCCAGAACGTTAAATATCAAAACCTGAAAGTTTCAACCGTCGACCAGTTGAAGGTTTGTAAGACATAAAACAAAGAATTATCATGCGTGTTTACGCGATGTATAAATGTGACTTTAAAATGTAAATTGTTCGCCAACTGTTAAGTCATTTATACACTTTTTATAAATTTAGTCTTACCCTACAACGAAGCAACGTATGAAGTGCAAAGGCTAAGTCTTCAATTATATATATAGCAATAATATATATAGTATATGAATACAGATATATAGCAAGTGAAATAATTTATTTTTAGAATTATAGCTTAAACATGTATTGCTAACTACATAAGTGAAAAACCCCTTTCGTATGAAAATCCATCACATCACTAATGCTCATATTGAATATAAATTGCTTTAAATTTGTTTTTATTTTGAACACCTTACTATATGCCACTGCCAGTCAACTGCTCCTTCATTATTAAAATAATCAGCAAATTGTTCACGAACCCACTTAGCTTCTGCACCATAGTTATTTGATACACCAACATCTGTAATGTCACCCAATCCATTCATACAATTTACATCTTGTCGCCACTCACCAGGTTTAAACTCATTACCCATTTGCCCATCTTGATCAACAAATGATGGTGGACAGTATAGATTTGAATCGTCATCTTCATTTATGCTCCTAAGGAAGTTATGCAATGCCACAACAGCTTTACTTATGGCAATCACATTATCAACTTTGGCAACTATAGGCCTATGAAACACACGAAACCGACTAGCACAAATACCAAAAGCATTTTCAATGACACGTCTGGCTCTGCTTAGCCTGTAATTGAAAATTAGTTTCCTCTCAGACAGGTTTGAAAAAGGATAGGGCTTCATCATGTGGCGTTTTAAGCCAAATGCATCATCCCCTACAAATAAGTGGGGTAGTACTTTCGTTGAATGGGTAATCTTGCCATCTGTGGGCATGATGAGAAGCTTGTTTTCAATAGCATAGCCAAGATTGCTGTTGGCATACACGCTGCCATCACTTTGCCGCCCACTATCACCAATATCAACCAGTGTGAATTTATAATTTGCATCACTAACTCCCAACAAAACAATGCTATGAGTCTTTTGATAATTAAAAAAACTCGATGCCTAACCAGCAGGAGCAAACATCTGCACATGCTTTCCATCAATTGCTCCCAGCATATTAGGAAAGTTCCATCGATCTTCAAAATCTTTCGATACTTTTTTCCAGTCACTTTCAGTGCAAGGTGTTTTCATGAAACCCATTTCCTTTAGTTTGTCCCAAAGTGCGTTGCTTGTTTCGTAGATAATTCGACCAACAGTCGTTGAGCTCATTCTATAATTGGCAGCGATAGTTGTATGAGCATCCCCAGTTGCCAAATATCGCAGAGTGACTAAAAGTCTTTGATCTAAACTTATTGGTTCTCGCATTTTTGTCTATTTCTTTCTTATCATCGGGGCAATATACCCCAACAAGGTCTCAAAAGTGTCAAGTAACATCCTGAAATATCTGAAAAATATTTCATGATCGTATAATCGCAAGTCTTTAACCAGCAAATTGTACTCACCTTTCTCATTTCTTTCCTCGTACAGTTTACGCATCCAAAATCTTGGTCGTTTTCGCTTTGTTTTCATGGATCTTACTCTCCATGCATGCAGTAAAATCAAATGCCTTCGAAGAAGTAAATAATGCATTAAAGTTTGATTCACATCCGCCATTTTCTCAATTTCACATTGCAATTTGCAATCGTCTTTGACGATTTTGTTGACGATTTTGTTGACGATTTTATTTCCTACTGCGCATGTGGCGCAGCGAATTTTTAAGACGATCGTCATAAAAATCGTCTAGTGGAGATCCGCCCTTACATGTTTGGCTTAAACAATTTTAACAACTTACAAGCCATTTAAGTGCAATAACTATGTATTTTTCCTGTTAAGATATACGATTTGTCTTATCAGAATATGCTATAAATATATTAAACTGTCCGAGGTGCCTTAGAATTTGTCAATAATTTTTCTTTACGTTTGATAATGCTATCGAACAAACTGACAAATCATCAAAATATAGAACATTTGAGAAATATGTCTTACGAAAGCACAAGCAATATTACTGAATTTTCTAAACTGTCAACGGCAGTACTGTCGAAACAGCGAATTTATGTGGATGGCTGTTTGTCAGACAATATTTCGAGCTGTTACCAATGGTTTTTACATACACTCACCTATAAAATCCTCGCTATATTTAGTCAGTTTCTATATTGGAATAATCAAAAATAAAACGTAGCCTATCGTTTGTGAGTAATTCGTAGCTAAGATGTGATTTGTATGATTTCCAAAATATTTTCTTGGAGAAAGCTTACAAACTTAAAAGACATGATAGTAATATATCTGCGCTTGCCCAGATACAAAAGCACAACGGAAGAAAGCATGCATATGCACGTCATTCATGTCACGTGTCTAAAGATATGAATAAAACTAACAAAATAAAACAAAAAAAAAATTTAACTACTCCCAATAGTTTATGAAAGTTTTAAAATTAAACTTTCGAGAGTCTTTTGGTCTTTGTATCGCCTAGCATATTCTTTGTTCATCAATACTTGACAGTTATTTTTGACTTGTTCTCACACATAATGATTTAACATATTATTTGTTTATAAGATTTCTGGTGAGCTTTATTGTATTGTTCATTCGTTGACTTCACGTAAAGTAGTAAAACAATCTTGTTTTTTCAGAACATTGCCAGTAGTCTTCGTTGCCTAACCACTTATTGACTATCTATTATTCATTTGTTGTCTTCATGTAAAGTAGTAAAACAATCTTGTTTTTTTTTTGTTTTTTTAGAACATTGCCAAGTAGTCTTCGTTGCCTAACTACTTCTTGACTGGCTGTGCTTATACTCTACTATATACTCTGCTTGAGTTGTTGATCTAGCTACACTTGCTTGTCGTTTACTACTTTAACAAACTATACTTGAATCGTTAGTGGAACATAGAAGAGCATACTCTAGCGTTCCTTGAAGATAACGTAGTACTCGTTTTACTCCATTTGGATGCTTAACTCCAGGATTTGACATAAACTTAGGTAAGCAAAAGTTGATAAATCTTTGCTGATAATTCTTGCATGATAAGTTAAAAAAAACAATAGCTCTTTCAATATGTTTTCTTATCGAATGGTTCAACGCCTTTTGATCGTTTTTCGTTTTTCTTACCTAGTTCCAATGGGAGGGAAACTAGCTTGCAATTTTCCATACCAAATTTCTTTCGCACTCCTTCCAAGTATTTCCTTTGAGTTATGGACATTGTACGTAAATGACGGTTTCATTTAATACTCATTCCTAGCAACTCTGTATTGTTGGAAAAGAATGACCATACCTTCCACTTTACCTGTATTTACCAATTTATAAATGTTTTCTCTTCTTAAGTGTGCAAACCTCTAATGCCATAATTCTAAAGTCAGATGTTCTTTTGCAGCATGCGCTTTCTCTTTTTGAATGACTTTATATAGTTTTCCATACACCTCGCAAACTCCCAATAATCTAAAATTCTTGGAGATCTTGTATTCGTTTTTTTTTAAACACTACAGTTTCACCAAATTTAGACATAGCTTGAACAGACAGCAAATTTCTCTTTAGCTCGGGCAGATAGAGTACGTTTTTTAGGGCGTTGATGTGAGCCATATAAATAAACGGTCAAACGATGAGTTTCTTTTCCTTAAGCCAATATGACACGATCATCCTGAAGATTTACTTTCTTTGGCTTTCACAACTCTTCGTAGTCTGATAAATTGTCACGTTTACACATGTTGAATCGCAACATAATTGATTGCCTAATCATATCTATTTTCATTTCTTTTTGTGAGTAACGCTACCTTATCAATACTTTCCTCATCAATCACATTTTCTTTGGCACAATATGTTGACCTCTCTCGTTTATTGTGGAATTTACTACTTAAATCGTTCTTTCTTTTGGCAAAAATCTCATGCCAAATGTTCTCTTTTTTTACATGAGCCACAAACTTCTTGAAAAGAATGCTGGTTTTCATTTTCTTTCCTACTGTAATCTTCTTTCTTTTCTTTTCTCCTGAATTATCAGTGAGCAGCATACGCCTCTTCATCTTTCTTTGTACCTAACATTTTATTTTACATAATTAAGCAACACTCCTTTAACTTTTTGATAAATTTAAGATTCCTTTCCAATCGCATCGAAAGCTGTGATCAGCGGCTTGTATTCTCCTGGCAAACTTGCAAGTAAAGTCATTGCCAATTGGCGATCGTTGTTTTTATATCCCATTTCTTTTAGTTGATCGTGAAGAAATTTCAATTCGCTGATATGGTCGAGTATGTTTTCACTTTTAAACTGGTGCGATTAATATTGCTGGTGTAGTCGAATGAACTGTAAAATAGAAGTTTTGGCGAACTGATTTCTTAAAATATCCCATGCTTCTTTCGTTGTTGTTGCTATGCTGATCTATTTCGGCCCCTAAACAAATGAAAAAACTTTCTTCGAAGCAATTCGCTTCACCTGATCAGACGCGTCTTTGGGTGAAATTTTAACTGATCCATCCGCATGATCAAACAAAGCCACTGTTGTATATTAGTAGTTTAAGTTTATTTATAGTTCAGAGTAGCCCTTAGCATTGGTTGAGCTCCCCAATAACTTTTTTTTATAAGTGGATCCTTTAGCAATAAAAACATTATTATGATAACGTCACCCATAACGTATATGACAGCCACATTTTCCAGATACAAACGCGTGTTGAATGCCCAACATGTATATTTTTTCCCATTCAACTTCTGTATTTATATGAAAACCGTCGACATGTCCATACTTAATCTTACGATAATTTAACAAATTATTTTAAAAAAGTATACGCTTCGATATACATATAAAAATGCTCCAAACACGCTTTTAATCAGACGGTTAGTATAGGTAAGCTGATTTTGGGGTGATTTATTCAAAAATTAATCACATTAGGAACAATGAAACTGGCATTCCCTGATTTTCCTATCAATCTGACCATGAATAACTTCATCAATAAGGACAATCAAATAATTCCAGAGATCAGGTGATACACATGCAGATGAAAACACCTCCTGCATTAGCCATCACTACGTTCTTACTCAAGTTGTTTGGCATGCGAGCAATTGTCAAAAAACGGAATATGATTAAAACAAGATACGGATTCATCATCTCCTCTGAATGCTAGCACTTGTTTAGACAAGATAGTGACATTATTTTCTCCACTGTTCTGGCTTTCGTTCTCATTATGTTTCCTCCAAGCCTATTCTTGTTCTTAAAATATGTTTTCTACATTCACTCTGGTTAACATCTCTGTCTATCGTGTACAACATTTTGTAAATTTGAAAAAAGTAATTTCAGTTTTTATGTTATTGGAAACCGTCCAACAATTGATGCTTTTTACGAAACCAATGTTTGTCCAAGTTTTTGATTTAGATGAGACAGAAAGTAGGGTCAGCAAGCAACTGTTGTCTTTTCACTCTAGCACACAACCAGTCTTTCTTTTATTATCAAGACGGTTAGAAGTTGCTACCTCTCGTTTTCAGTCTGACCATTCCATATCATTATAGAGTAAAGATTTCGTTTCAACTAAAACTAAGGGCCTGTTTATATGGAGCCAAGTTACCCGGCTAGGCGAGGTATTATTACGCATGCGTACGAACAGAGCCATTTTCTCGCCTCGCCCAGTTACCCGGCAAATGCTTTTATATGGAAAAATTCATCCCGCCTAGCCGGGTAACTCGCTTACACAAAACGAGTTACCCGGCATGGCGAGTTACTCGCCCTAAACAGGCCCTAAATGAACTATTTAAATACATATAATTATATTATATAAAGAAATTTTACCGCTACAAACCAATCTTTAAGCCAATGTAAAACACGGTTATGTGCTATCCAAACCATTTGTCATTTGTTACTAATTGTTACAAAACAAGTTCAGTCCAAAAGTCGTTTCTAAATAGGTGCATTAGACTCAAGAATGCATTACTAAGCAATTTAAATGTATGACAACAAGATCAGCCTTAGTCAATTCAAGGAAAAGCTATGAGTATGTTATAAATTATCCTTAGAAACAATACATGATGACATTGACCGTTCAAGAACATGGAAAACTATATTTCTATCTTGTAACAAGACACGTCAACTGTCCAGTGGAATATTGTGTTGTTTTTAATGTTTGTGACATAATGTTGGCCTCCAAAAGCTGTAGTATGTTTTCTGTCATTTAGTTATCTATGTATTGTATTTATAGCAAGTTTAATAAATAAATCAAAAGTAAATAAGATTGATTTCGTCATGTATATTCTCAAATAAGGCCGAATTTGTTGTTCGATTTTGATGTTATGCGTATAGTTATTAAATCAGAATATTTTGAAAGGGCTGAAGAACATTCATCTGATGATAAGAATTAAATCTTTTCCATTTGCCAAAATCCTTTAACGCTTGGCTGAATCCCGGCTACCCGGGATCATGTATACAGCCCCTAAATTTTCTCGTATTGTAACTGAACACCTGTATATATATACGAATTATGTATATATACGTACAATCAACTGGCAACTTGTAAATATGTCATTCTTTTTGATGATGGTTTTAAATAATACCGAATATTGCAGCGTAATTGTCTTGTTTTATAACTTTGTGGTTACATTATGAGTTACACTAGGTTACACTACTTGAGATTACAAGACGCCCTTTTACGGATTATGCTTATTTTTAACTTTTTGGTTCCAATTAGCTTTATGTGTCTCTTTCAAACATTTTATCATATATATAGTTGTCCAAACTCTTAGGCTCCATATTCAAGTCATTTATGTCTTAAAAGTTGCAGCAGCTAGGACCAGCATATTCAGTGTTTGTCTTCGATAAAAATTGCCCAGGTTTTAGCCACACTAACTTTTTCATCCTCTCTTAGCTTATGGACAGACTTTTTGTGTTCACTATTCAATAAAAACACGATTCAATTAGCAAAAATTTCATTTTGTGGGAACTTATTAAAGTGCCATAGAAACGTTTGCTGCTGTGGAGGTTTCAAATTGACGTACGTTTCTAAGGAGGAAACAAATGTTTCCGCTCGGTGTACTTTGCAAGATTTGCAGATGTTTATTGTGGAAATATTAAAAACCGAGGAGACCTTTGGGAGTACTCAAAAGCAGATCAGGGCAAAAACATCTTTTATAAAATAACAATAATGTAATAAAGATAAATTCAAAGCAAAGGTTTTAATATTTCCTCTAACATGTATTCATGATTGATTAGTAAATACTCTTTCATTGATTTAATTGATGAGGCTCAGCTATCAACCAATCAACGCAGGCGTTTTATTGCTTTTATTTTATATAATGCAAATTTGTCAGTTGTCATTCGGGGAAGAAAAGAATACGAACTTGATTTCTTTCACTATTATATTAAAGTGAAATGAATAAGATGTGTTTCGAGGAGAACACACTGAAAACTAAGATGGAAACCATTTTAAGGTAATTTATTATAATAGAACATAAGATTGCTAGTTGAATTTTCAGGCTTGCATTAGCTAGTTCCTGTGGGAAAGACCGCATGTAGTGCTCCTGTCCTTACGAATAATTTATGTGTGTAAAAGTTTTATCGTGACTTGACATTCTTCACTTGCAGACTATTTAAGTTTATGAGATATGCTAATTCTATATGTCAAGGAAATGCTAAATACAAATGAGAAGACATAATTTCGGATAGTTTAGATCAAATGGGTGAACTACAAATGTAAAAACAGCTGTCCATTTACTGAAATCCACTGTTTTTAATTAAAAATTTTTCTTGCATGGTAGCAACAGTTGCTAGTAGCGTAACTAATTATTTGCCAACCAATAAGATTCGTTCAATTTCATCAACTTTCCTTCAGTCTTAGCAACCTGCAGTGTTTGATTGCGACTCTACGTCTACTATGACAAAGGAGCTTCACAAATTCTAAAAGCAATCACGTTGAAACAGAAAGCATCATTTTCCTCAAGACTTTTTACGGTATAATGACAAATTTCTGATTTGAACAAGCTCTTCACTCCTCTCGACACAGGTACGTTTGATTTACACGAATTTTGCCATATATAAGTAGAGACGTTTGTTCAAAGAACAATTTTTTTAATTGTTTGGTTTCTGATGTGTGATAAATGACTAACAAAGCGTTCAAAAATATACTCGCGATATTGCCAAAGTGATTCTTGTTGCTCTTATAATAGCTACTAAGTTCGTCTATTCTCACAGGATAAGATTTGTACCGTTTTAAATGTCACTATTTTCAGACATGGCATTTATAGAGAGAAACTGCTGTGATGTGAGTCATAACAGGTCCCTGTTAGTGTTAAATATTTTCTATTAACCGAAACTTGTACTTAACGCTCTAAGGGCCTTATGTAGTGAAATGCATCATAATATAACTACTCCATGCGTTCTACGTTAAAGAACTCGAGATTGACAAACTTTTAGGCGGATACACGTAATGTGTGTAGCATCGTGTTGTGACTCTCTTGGGGCCAGATGTTTTTTCAATTAAGTTTCGTTTCGTGATTATTGCTCGCGCAAACAATGGCCGCTATTGGCTTGAATTGTTCGCCACGGCGGTTACTAAATGAAAAATGCAGACACACGAACTGATAGAGAAAAGGGAAGCTGTAAAGCTGTACATTTGTTTTGATGTAAAGGAAGTTTCTTGTTTGGTTCATTTTTAACCTTTTACTTTGTTCCCCATTCGCTGATATATGTGCTTTAATTCCCCTAGTTATTACTGTATTGTAAGGCTACATTATTTAATCAATCTTAGCACAAATCTTCAAATAAAACACTTCAAGTTATTGTAACAAAAAACAATAAAAATCGCTGGCAGAACTTTTAGCTAAGTAAAGGACCGATTACATAAAGCAATTTCAGCACGGGCTAAGTTTCAGCCAGGGCCCGTTATTGTATCCTATCAAAATAGCGTACGCGATTGCATAAGAACAATTCTATGTATTGCGCCAGATGCATCGCTAAATCCGTTACTTGTATCCATCACGTTGTAGTTAGGACGGATTATAGCAAGTTCTTCTATAAAGTCGATGACCCTTTTTTGTCTAGGTTCCTTCTGTGTCAATTTCTCGCAAAGTTGACTGCACAGCATGTTTAAGAGCTTATGTGGGTAAACTTGTGTTTAGCTGAAATTTACGCCAAACGGAACAATATCCTTTTAATCAAACATGTGCGTCAACGAGCTCCCTAATTTATCTCTCAAGGTCATCATAGTTGTAGTCAATATTTCGCGTTTTTTGCTTAAAACTGGCCATTAGCCTTTTAATTGTAGCAATGCTTAATGTTTAACATAATGTATGTCATGATGTTTTCTTAAAAACATACGATATCCTTTATTCATAAATCCTTTATAGAAATTAAAGAAGATAAGTCTTTCAAGGGAAAATTCTTCCTGCAACTAGTCTGAATCAGTGAACTCAATAATAAATTGATAAAAATGAAATAAAAGAGTTCTGAAACCACCGAATTGATTCGTTTGACGCCATTTTGAACTTTATATTTTGGCGGCATATTGTATATTGTCCAATGAACTCTATAACAACTGAAAGGCTATCTTGGCTGCCATCTTTGAAGCCTGCATGATCGCCGCCATTGAGGGTATGGAGGCGAAATACATCACTTCGAAATTGCCGGATTTTTTGCAAAAAACAGTGCTCTTCGAGCTAGCTTAATGTCTAAAAACCTTAAACAATGTATGGACTTTAATATAAAACAAGTTTGAACGACATTTGTAAATGTTTAAGCTTCTTTTTAGAATGATAAAAAGCGAACTTTGTTTTGGCACGTGAAAACATGCCTTATAACTTGAATAAAAAACTGACACCCCTCGTTTTTTTTCATTAAAAGGATGTAAAATACTCTTGTCTATCCTTATAATATTGTTTGAATCTTTGAAAATAAAGCTGTCAGGGCAAAAAACGATGTTGTTTGGTAATTTTTGTGTTTCCGAGCAAAATTTGCTTGCCCCAGAAAGTTCAGAGCGTAAACAAAAAGGAAAACACTTTGCAAAATATTTCAAAAAGTTAGCAACAAAATATTTTGAGTTCGTTTTAAAAAAAATGTTAGGCCATACTATTGTGTTATTATTAGTTGCACCATTAAAGAGACAATATTAAAAAAGGGTCAATATCCACTTAAAAAAAAGACAAAAAAACAAATAACATTCCATATTCATAACTTTTAAACACCTAAGCAAAAATTGTAATGTAATACAAGTATGAAAAAGATTATTAGCCTAATATTATAGAATCATCATATATTTTCGCAAATATGACCAAACATTTTAAACACACATCCTAAAATATAATCTATTAATTATACATTTATCATCATCTGTATTACAAGAAAAAACTAATGTTACAATCAATATGATATGCTATAAAATGTTGATACATGATATAGCTTTGCTTGCTTTATAATCATTTTAAAAACCTGGTTCAAACCACTGAGGATGAGGGTTTCTTTTTGGCATTTATATAGAGCAAGTTATATTAGCAATACTTGTCATGTTGTACACTTGGCTATTTATTTATAAGCTTGAACTTTCTGATGAAATGCTCAATACACAAATATGGATGCATGTCAAATCTTCCACCAGTTCTTAGGAAGTGGGAGAAGTAAATGACAAGAACCAACAATCACCCACAGTTCAAAATTTCAAATCATCACTTTCACACATTACAAAAAGAGCATGTGATGTTCTTACAAAGCAAGTCTAACTTTAAAAGCAATAAAATTGTTATGACACATGTTGTATTAAGTGAATAGTGTGTATTTTGCATAGCATTCGAAGATACAGAATACCTGTTATCAGTTTTATCTTAAATTTTTGGTCTTTCGACGACAAATGAGAAATTCATATTTCGAAGCAAGTTCTCCTTTTTTGTTTTATAGAATACAGCGTTACGTATACAAAACATGTCTTGGAACGTCCACAATGCATCTTAACACATTAATAACAAAATTTTGCTAACGGTTTTGAAAAAGAAAAAACATTTAGGCTAGCATTCTATTTCAAAGTTAGCAGTTTGTAGTATGTAGTTTTGCAGTATGCAAAACAATCCGTCACGCAAATAAAACAGTCCACGCGAGATACACGCGAAGCGGCAAATCAGCTTCTAAGTGGCTTTAGACAAGTCTAGGCCATTGAGCCATTAAGTTCTATAAGACCTGGAGGGGAAAAGGGGCCTGGACCCGTGGTCAAAAACATGGCGGTAATGGCGGATTTTTGTTGTCAAAACTTCCACTTTGAGAAATATTTTTAACATTGGCTCCCTCCCGAATCCGAATGTCTATTACTGCTTATACTGACAACCAGCGAAAACAACCACGATACCGTAAGCATAAAATATTGAAAATAATGCTTCAGGTTTTTGTGAAATAGACACACACATTTAAATGAGGAAAATCTATGGTAAAATAACGTATATTTTGTCAAGTAATGCTTTAGCTATATTAGAAATAAATATTAAACGGCATTCTTTATACTGTCAATGTGTCGTTAAGCTTTAATGCATATCTCATGCGCAATACTTGTGTTTTTGACTGTTTGTGAAGAGCTTGGTGCAACTGTCTTTCTTGAATAGATGGGTAAATCTTACTTAAAATATCCAAAAAGGAGTTGGAAAAAGTTAGCTTACCCCTAAGACTTAAGTCGACTGGAATAATATTATAAGTAGGTATGTATTTTTTTGAGTTTTTTTGGTAGGATTGATTCTAGGTGTCTTATAAGGTATTATGATATTCTGAAAAATCTACTGAGAACTTATGAAGAAAATATCTTGAACTAGGAAAGCAAAAGAACGAAATTCAGAAATTCTATAATCATGTTGCTGGTTTTGTTTTTTTAGCCAAGATATTAGAAACTGGATTGTCATTGACAACCATGGATCTACTACTGGACAAAACTATATTAATTTCCCATTGAAAATACGATTTCTTAAATTAAAGTGCATTGGTTTCTCTGACATAGCACTTTTCTTATTGCTGCATGAAGGCAAACCTGTTTAAATAATTATAATGTAGGTAAAGATTTTTAGCATGTTGTATAATTGTTATTGTACAGTCATCATTTAAATATTATGGCCTTGTGTAATGTATGTCAAGAAGAACATATTATTTCTCAAAAATGCTAACCTTCTTGCACTACTTCTCTCTTGTGTCCTTACAAATTACTAGTACCTATACTAATTTTTTCCAAGTTCAAACAACTTAACAAACTTTTGAATTTTACACTATGCCTTTGAATTTTTCTTTTTGTCTTTTGGTAAAAATATCAGTGAATGACTTAAAAATCATGTTTTCTAAAATAGTATTTTGTACAAACAAACTATACATAATTGGAAAAGTCTCATGTTGAAGACAGATGTCGCTTCTTTTACTAGATTGCTATTCTTATTCTTTTAAATAATATTGTAATTCTTCATAAGACATAAAAAGTTCTTTGCCATCAATTTTTGCTTCTTCACATTCAACTTCATTGCAACCAACCCAGTGAATTTTTAATCACCTGGAATTGAAAAACGTATGGATTTTGTCAGATGATGCAATACTATAGTTAATGTTTCATGCATGTCTTAATAAGCTTTACTTGAGCAAAAATTTCAAGGTTGGAGCAAAATTTGGCACATTGAACAAAGTAGTTTTTATCTTGGTTTTGATGTACTAACCTGTTTACTATAACAAACAATTCATTTACAGAAACACCAGATGGCATTTAAAACTGTTAGCATAAAGCAAACATTTACACACCATCATCATGATTGTCCATAACCTGTCAAATTGTTCAGCTAGCTGTTTAAGATAGGTATTTTTTATTATACGACATGTACCAATTACCAAAAAGTTCATTAATTAATCCTGCACTGCATTTGATTTCAATACAGCTCTGTTCTTGACATTTGCTTCATATTTTCAGAAAAATATCATGAAAAAATCCTCCATTTCTTGGAGGTAAAGTCAGTTGAAACAAGGAGTTTTAAGACATGTGTATCTTGATAAGAATTGGTTGCTTTGCCTCGTCCAGCAACCTATTAAGTAAAGAACAAATAAGACTGGATATACATAACTTAAATCATAACTTAGGAGTAAAAACATTCACAAAATATATACCATCACACTTCAAGTATTGACTTAAAACAAAACACTGAACACTTTAAATAGTAAACAATCTTATGTTGCTTACCGGTGTCATGAAATGTTTCCTTTTTTGGCTTTACTTCAGCATCTGTATACCAAACAAGTTTGCAGCATGTTTTAAAAATAAAATTTCTAAAAGTTTTTGAGCTTGGCATTGAAATTTTATATAATCGCAATTGTGGTTGTCAAATCCTGGTGGGCGAAAAAAATTTTATTTTATGAGCCCGCGTCTTTCCGCTGACTTTGAAAACCAAAATCCGCCATGTTTTTGACTACGCGGCCACGCGCTAATAATTTATAGTAATTTGGTTGTCATTTCCCCTCCAGGTCTTATAGAACAATTGAGTTCTATAATAACTGGAGCGGCTATCTCAAACGCGAACTTTGATATCTGATGATGCCAAAAAAATGGCGGATTTCGTCCTTTGCCGCTGAGATTTACCGAAATTGACCGCTTTTCCAAAAATTTCACAATTTCCCACTCCCTCCTGAGGAAAGAGTGAGGAAAATGTATGTGTGTATTTGGGATTCGGCAAGCAATTTTTTGATGAAAATCAAGGTAAAAAGCTTAAATTCATAACAGCGAGTCAACTGTGGTTGTCAGTTATCTGCTCCTACGAGGATGCATTTATATCTATAGAAGAAAGACCTATATGTCGGCTACACATGTATGAATGCAGATGTGCGTCGTTTTCTTAGCAGCGTCGAACTTGTTTGATCGATTAAACTCTTTAGTCCATACAAAAAAGTATATCATAGTTCATCTCCACGGTTCACGAGAGAGAAGTTAGCTTATTTGTTATCATTGCTATTTTGCTTCTTTTCATGCAATGGGCAATGGCTTTTTTCGCCACAATTGTAGGATTTTTACTTGTTTCTTTAAAAAAGTACATAGTAAATCTCTGGATATTTACGGATTTTCTGTAATTGAGTTTCATATGAAATTTCAAAAAGACTCAAGTCTGCATAGGTTTGGTAAATGAAAACAAACAATATTGTATAGAAATTACTTCAAGTAACCTTTTTGTGATGTTCTGAAGTGCAACTGCATCAAATACTTGTAAAGTTGTTGCACATTTTGATTTTTTTGTATTGATATATGAATTGGGCAAAATGCAAATAATCAACAAAACACTTATGCTTCCAATGGGGTTTATAATTCATTTGTAGTTTTAATACTTCTACCTTTCTTTTTCACTTTGTTTTGTTTTTCCTATATTTGCAATAAAAGTGCACTATAATTTGAATGATTAACACAGTTTTCACCTCAATAATAAATTTCATAAGCAGTTGGTAGTGCATTTTGTTCTATGAGTATCCACATCTGGTGTTTTCTTCATACAAGAATGATGAAGTGCAAGTAGATATGTCATAGCAAGGCAATAAAACCAAATGAATTACATACCTATAGTGTACTTTTATGCTAGAAGCTTAAAAGCTTTTAGAAATTAGAAAGTTATTGGATTATATTACCTCTATATCATCAATCTCATGATAAGAAATAAGAAGCAAAAAATTTTTAGAAAAGCTTTGAAAAGTGAAAAACTTTTCTTTAAAAAAGCAGCAATAATGCATATGATAAATCTCCATTCTGTACTCTAATAGGTAAATAAGCTCAAATTTTTCTTAAAGAAATATAAGAAATATATAAGAAACATACAGTACAGTAACTTTAAAGGTTTCATCACTGAATCTTTAATGCTTCAGTATAGTGCATTAGATATTAGTAACATTCAAACAACACTCAGCTAAAATATTTTGACAAAGAAACGACATGATTGAAACATTAAGTTACATTAATCCCAATGGCTTCTAAAGTTTGAAGCTTCACATCTGCATCGAGTCGTCATCAATCTCAGTACAAATGTTTACATAGACACAAACTCTTTGGCCTTCCATTTTACATGTTTGTGAATTGACATTTCATTAAGCATCAAAACACACACAACCTTCTTGCCATCTTTCTTTGGATCATGAACTTTAACTTCAAAGCATTCAAGGCATCCTTAGTGAATCCATTGTCTCCGTCCATAGAATTTGACCACGATCAAATTAAATAACTCTGGATAGGGCAGACAATAAATCAATCATCTTTACAGCATTATCATTTTTTAAGGCTCTGCCTGGTGAATAACATCTTCCAGTCATCTTTACTCCTTGATCTTCCCTGCATGTTGTCAGCAAATAGATCATAACAAGCTCTGCTCCAAATCATGGGTACCGTTGGGGCAGATCATTTCTTTTTGATACTTACTCACAGAGCAAAATGTGTGCAGGGTCTTTTTTGCTTTAGGGAAACTATTTTGCAAATAGATGGGTAAATTTACGATTTCATGTATTAACAGATGATAGAAAAGTACGCAGAATTTTATAAACAAAAACAGGAAAACATCAGTATATTTGGCGTTCAAGTCAGTCTTAAAAAATACGATCTTTAATATGTATTTAATGGCTTTTCAAGTGCATGTATAATTGCTTTTCAATCGTTGACGGACTAACAAAACAAAAAACTACCTCACCTGTGAGAAGCGATATGTTCGTTTTTGTGGAAACTACGACATCCAACAATTGAACGATTGAAGTGTTAACATTATAAAAGAAATGCCAAAAAAGAATCGTCACAGAATATGGAACTAACGATATCCATATTCTGTGATATCGTGTTTGTTTTTGAAAAATTCTTTATTATTTACTATAGACACCAGGGGGAGGTCGAGAATATTATTTTTCTGCAAAGTGATCATTTCAGCGAAAATACGTCCTTTGGCCGCCATTTTTTTGTCGTCCTCGCCTCAGTAAAGTTAGCCGCTCCAGTTATAATAGAACTCAGTGTATAGAGCTGTTGGTGTTTATTTAAAGTAGTATTCGTATTAAATATACTAACCGCTGACCATATACCAAATATGGTGATATGAACAAAACGTGCTATATACGTTTTTCTAGTGAGGTTATTATTGTTGAGCTATTTTATGTAAAACTAGTATTTTCTTAAATAAAATAAATCGTTCTGAACTACTCGCGATCCATCGACATATTCAACAAGAACTCAATGCATTGGAGCCTCTTTTCGCTGTTAGAATACCATCGCTTTCGGTGATTATGCCTACCTGTATCACAACACGATTATCCACAGGCTTTTTTAAAAGTGGACATTGGCTAGTTGATTTCCTTTTCGATGACGAGCTCGAGCTCTTCGTGTTGAATGCTACTCTACATTCTCCTTTTATAGACATGTTATGGTCTAATGTCTTCGCCTGATTTCATAACGACAATTTTGCTTCTACTTTAGATCCGCATTTGAAACAAAACCTGTCCGTAAAACTTAGTTCATTTCTACAAGAAGAGCAAAATGCCGCTCCTTTTTCCGCCATTTTGTTATGGAAATGACATGTTTTAAAAATTTAGTGATCAATGCTTCATGTTCGACAACATTTAGGTGTCTATGCTCTGATCAAAAAATGTTTACGGATTTGAAATATCTTTTCG
Organism: Xenia sp. Carnegie-2017; assembly: GCF_021976095.1. Taxonomy (NCBI): domain Eukaryota; kingdom Metazoa; phylum Cnidaria; class Anthozoa; order Malacalcyonacea; family Xeniidae; genus Xenia; species Xenia sp. Carnegie-2017. Next base: position 3,805,274 of record NW_025813486.1, read on the forward strand.
GATTTTCAAAATATTTTCCGATTTAGAAATATTTTTTAGATTTTCGATTTATAATTACAGACTGGAAATATATTTTTAGATTTAAAAAATATTTTGCGATTAAAAATATATTTCCATGGTGGCCCTTCTCGGCTTCCGTACAAAATACCTAGGTAACGGCAATAAAATTCAAACATGTTGACAGAAGCAATAAAAATCATAATTCCGTATCTTTGCTTTACATAACAATAAACTTTTAATGTTTAAAATTAAGTTGCACAAAATTATTTGCCACGTATCAACTCAAACGACGCTGACATTTGACGCTTAACTTTTCAGAACCTTTAATTTATCTGAAAGATTGAATGTTCAAAGTTTCAACCGTCGACCAGTAAAAGGTTTGTAAGACAAAACATAAAGAATTATCAATATGTGTTTACGATGTATAAATGTGACCTTAAATACAAAATGTTTGACATATTTAATTAATACATTTTTACTAAATATTAGTCACACCTTAGTACTATGAAATATACATTATAGATACCAGTAGCAATTTATAATCCTGTACTTGTATACCAATAAAACGAAGTTACACATACAAACAATTTACTTACAAAAAAAAACTACTGCCCTTGAAAGGAAGGCCTGTTTGTCGTGATATGTTTGTTTGCCTAGGAATTCAGATTGCTTGCTAGCATGCAATTATATTTATCTTTGTGTCCGGACAGTATATTTATAAAATATGTGTTATTTCATTATACTTGTGATAGTATGAAATTTATGGATCGGGAGGAAAATTTTGAAACTGCAAATGGACTCATGCATGCCATCGTTGAATATTTTAAATATATAGTCGTTTTTTTTTAATATTTAATCGTTTTGTAACGTTGCAATTATCTTTCGTCGAGCTGTTGACGCTAAGATGATACATGCAAATTCATAGCATTAAAAAAAACTGAAAATCTTTGATTTCTGATTTGTAAAAACAGAGCTTTTCGACCACATGGTGGTGTACAGCTGAAATTCTAATGTAATTCTGCCACGTTTGAAGCTCTTCTGGTTAAAATTAGACCGATTAACTAATTATAAACTAATCATTTAATTTAATTACAGCAATGAACATTTTGTATTCTGGGTGTGGAATCGTTTTGACTTGTGATTTTGATAAACTTAACTTTTGCCACCTTACTAATCAATTCAGATTACCGGAAACAGCTTGTAGTTAAATATATCCATTCCACTTAATCTCTTCTAATTTCTCTTTATTTGACTTCCTAACTTCCTTATCATATAATCCATTTGACACCGCCTCCTTTAGTAGTAATTTTACACCTTTTGTAAATATAATATCTTGTCTTAACATCCTATTTATTAATTGTCTGAAGATGTCTTGAGTAAAGACAAAACGTTACAATGAATTCAATTTTACAATTTCGGTCTATTTTTATGTTTCTAAGTAAAACTTTATGTTGGGCGTTAAATTTCATTACACGAATTCGATTTCCGCTCGGGAAGTCTCTCGCTACTATTTTGCAAGTATACAGCTACTGAATGAAGTAGATTTAATCAACATAGTTAAAGTAAATTAAAATTATTAATATTATTTACTTCAATTCTGTTCAAGATTTGTAAATAATACTTTCTATATAACCAGTTTCGCAGTGTTTCAAGTTTTAGCTAAACGTGTATTGTATGAAAAATATTCTTGATAAATACCATTTTCATCATTTGTTATGCCAAGGAAGTTTTCTGCCTGATTTAGATCTTCAAAGACAAACGTTTTTTTTAATCAACTGCATCAACCGACTCAGCGAGAAAATAAAACTGATTTTATACAATATGGTAGTGTCATTTACGTCAGTAATGAGATTGTTTCATTTCACTAAGTGAGTCCTTTTTGCTTAAAATATTGCTTTAAGCATGAGCAATGTGACGAACTTTTACATTACTCACGGTAAAACGGTCGGTCCAAAAATATTAGCTGACACCAATCGGCAATTTTTCCCTTTCCCTTTAAGTGAGGTGTTTTATTCCAATACCAAATAAAATACCAATGATTTAGAGAAAAATAACAACACCAAATATAATGACATAAATCTTGATTGTAGACAGTTTGAAATAAAGCTTTTTGTTGAGATCGGACTCTTGCTTGTAGATAGTTTGAGATTGAGTTTTTTGTTAAGTTTCAACTCTTAATGGTAGACAAGTTGAGATAGAGTTTTTTGTTGAGATTGAACTCTTGATTGTAGATTGCTTTAGATAGAGCTTTTTGTTGAGATTGAACTCTTGATGGTAGATAGTTTGAGAAAGAACTTTTTGTTGAGATTCAACTCTTGATTGTAGATAGTTTGAGATAGAGCTTTTTGTTGAGATTGAACTCTTGATTGTAGATAGTTTGAGATAGAGCTTTTTGTTGAGATTGAACTCTTGATTGTAGATAGTTTGAGATAGAGCTTTTTGTTGAGATTGAACTCTTGATTGTAGATAGTTTGAGATAGAGCTTTTTGTTGAGATTGAACTCTTGATTGTAGATAGTTTGTGATAGAGCTTTTTGTTGAGATTGAACTCTCGACGGTAGATAGTTTCAGATAGAACTTTTTGTTGAGATTGAACTCTTGATTGTAGATAGTTTGAGATAGAGCTTTTTGTTGAGATTGAACTCTTGATTGTAGATAGTTTGAGATAGAGCTTTTTGTTGAGATTGAACTCTTGATTGTAGATAGTTTGAGATAGAGCTTTTTGTTGAGATTGAACTCTTGATTGTAGATAGTTTGTGATAGAGCTTTTTGTTGAGATTGAACTCTCGACGGTAGATAGTTTCAGATAGAACTTTTTGTTGAGATTGAACTCTTGATTGTAGATAGTTTGAGATAGAGCTTTTTGTTGAGATTGAACTCTTGATTGTAGATAGTTTGAGATAGAGCTTTTTGTTGAGATTGAACTCTTGATTGTAGATAGTTTGAGATAGAGCTTTTTGTTGAGATTGAACTCTTGATTGTAGATAGTTTGTGATAGAGCTTTTTGTTGAGATTGAACTCTTGATTGTAGATAGTTTGAGATAGAGCTTTTTGTTGAGATTGAACTCTTGATTGTAGATAGTTTGAGATAGAGCTTTTTGTTGAGATTGAACTCTTGATTGTAGATAGTTTGAGATAGAGCTTTTTGTTGAGATTGAACTCTTGATTGTAGATAGTTTGAGATAGAGCTTTTTGTTGAGATTGAACTCTTGATTGTAGATAGTTTGTGATAGAGCTTTTTGTTGAGATTGAACTCTCGACGGTAGATAGTTTCAGATAGAACTTTTTGTTGAGATTGAACTCTTGATTGTAGATAGTTTGAGATAGAACTTTTTGTTGAGATTGAACTCTTGATTGTAGATAGTTTGAGATAGAGCTTTTTGTTGAGATTGAACTCTTGATTGTAGATAGTTTGAGATAGAGCTTTTTGCTGAGATTGAACTCTTGATTGTAGATAGTTTGTGATAGAGCTTTTTGTTGAGATTGAACTCTCGACGGTAGATAGTTTCAGATAGAACTTTTTGTTGAGATTGAACTCTTGATTGTAGATAGTTTGAGATAGAGCTTTTTGTTGAGATTGAACTCTTGATTGTGGATAGTTTGAGATAGAGCTTTTTGTTGAGATTGAACTCTTGATTGTAGATAGTTTGAGATAGAGCTTTTTGTTGAGATTGAACTCTTGATTGTAGATAGTTTGTGATAGAGCTTTTTGTTGAGATTGAACTCTTGATTGTAGATAGTTTGAGATAGAGCTTTTTGTTGAGATTGAACTCTTGATTGTAGATAGTTTGAGATAGAGCTTTTTGTTGAGATTGAACTCTTGATTGTAGATAGTTTGAGATAGAGCTTTTTGTTGAGATTGAACTCTTGATTGTAGATAGTTTGAGATAGAGCTTTTTGTTGAGATTGAACTCTTGATTGTAGATAGTTTGAGATAGAGCTTTTTGTTGAGATTGAACTCTTGATTGTAGATAGTTTGAGATAGAACTTTTTGTTGAGATTGAACTCTTGATTGTAGATAGTTTGAGATAGAGCTTTTTGTTGAGATTGAACTCTTGATTGTAGATAGTTTGTGATAGAGCTTTTTGTTGAGATTGAACTCTTGATTGTAGATAGTTTGTGATAGAGCTTTTTGTTGAGATTGAACTCTTGATTGTAGATAGTTTGTGATAGAGCTTTTTGTTGAGATTGAACTCTTGATTGTAGATAGTTTGAGATAGAGCTTTTTGTTGAGATTGAACTCTTGATTGTAGATAGTTTGAGATAGAGCTTTTTGTTGAGATTGAACTCTTGATTGTAGATAGTTTGTGATAGAGCTTTTTGTTGAGATTGAACTCTTGATTGTAGATAGTTTGTGATAGAGCTTTTTGTTGAGATTGAACTCTTGATTGTAGATAGTTTGAGATAGAGCTTTTTGTTGAGATTGAACTCTTGATTGTAGATAGTTTGTGATAGAGCTTTTTGTTGAGATTGAACTCTTGATTGTAGATAGTTTGAGATAGAGCTTTTTGTTGAGATTGAACCCTCGACGGTAGATAGTTTCAGATTGAACTTTTTGTTATCTTATGCTTCAAAAAATTCATTCGAATACCGAAATAAAAATAAAAACAAGTCCTGTCCAAGTTTCCCCACGATTGGCTAAAAATCAATCATCTTTAGAAAATGATTTGATGTAACTCAATTTCTCACGCACAATTCACCACGACATGATGTCCTTTGGCGTAAATTCATTTATAATTATAGGTTATCGCATAATTTTAATTATAACTATCCGACAGCCGATAAATTTGAATATAAACCCGTCAATGTATCCGAGAAATGCAAAGCCATACGGCCTCAGTTTGTCTTACCCGTCGGCTTTAGTTTATCTTTCCAAGTATATTTAGGGCGTGGATTCAAGTAGTTTCTTCTTCTTACTCTGTTTGCTCGTCGAGGTCTCGTTGCTTCAAGGTCGATTTCTTTGAGTATAGTTTGAATAGCCAAATAACTTACTAGCCCGTTATACTTAGATTGAAAAAGCCTCCAAATAGCTCTATATCCAAGCATAATATCGCATTCATTGAGTTCTCGTAAAATAGATTGTCCGATACGATCTTCATTTACAACATTCCTGCGTCAACGCAACACATACCGTTTCAACTTATTTAAAAGAGCACAACTTGAATTAGAAATGCTATGGAATTTATCGATTAAACTCAAAATAATTTACTTTTGGTTGCGTTCGTGTATTTCTGTTTGTGTTGTGCTTCTGCGCATGCATAAAATAACCTTTTATAAAGTTAAGTAATGCAAGCTGTTGTTTTTATGCAGTAAACGACCGTAGCATGTTGAAATTTAGCAAATATGGAAGGACATTTGAAAACGTGAGACTCTATCGTTGTAGATTAGACTTTAAATTGGTATTGATGAAACATAGTGTGTCTTTGTCGTAGACTCGTAGTGCAACACTTTGTTACTAACCAATGTTAATAACGTTAGTAACGTCAAGTTTTGAAAAAGTAACAAATGTTTAATTTATGCACACCGATTGATCAATTACAAACGTGTAATGAATGAGTTAGTGGTCATGAACTACTTGTATAAGAGTTTGTATGCACTTCGTCTACCAGAAGTAATCTCAACTTAAAGGAATAAAATGACCACGACAAACAACCTGGTACATGCGCCAATTCTTTAATCCTGGACGAGACCTAAAATTGACACCCCACTAAAATTGCAATGTCAACATAGTTCTAACTTTAAAAAACAATAAGAAATAACTTTTCTTAAAATCTTGACATGTTTAGAAGGTTCACTTTAGGGGTGGTCATGGGAGGAAAAACTTTGCATAACATCGATATTTACTGAGAGAATAACTATGTACCATCTCTGGTCAAATGTAAAATTTTTCACAAATAAGCAATATTTTTGGCAGTGATTGAATTGTCATATTTTTAAAAAAAATCGAATGAGATGAAAAAGAACATTTAACCACAGTATAGAGAACATACAGTAGAGCCACTCCATTGAAAGTGCACAGTATAGAGAACATACAGTAGAGCCACTCCATTGAAAGTGCACAGTATAGGGAACATACAGTAGAGCCACTCCATTGAAATTTTTCGTGCCACGCATGTCTTATTACGCATGTGATTACCATATTGGCAGCCAGTAAATTGCATTATGTGACCAATAAGATCGACGATATGGCAAACGGCAGCCAGTAAACTAAGAGCTTGTTCACATGAGCCCGGTAACAGGGATTTAGCGAGGCGTAAAATGATTTTAAGTCATTGAAAAGAGTTAAAGCTTTAAGCGCAAAATTTACAACCTTTTCTTAAGCGTCATAAGTCATTTTAGTCGTAATTTTCAAATAAAGCTAAATTATTTGTTTTTACTTTAAAGGTTTTGTAAATTTTCAAAGTCGTAGTACAGAGAAATTGCTTAAATAAAATTTTGTTGTGAAGTATTTAATCTTTTCCACTGCCAAAGTGTTTTAACGCTTCGCTGAATCCCGGCTATTGGGCTCGTGTGACCAGCCCCTAATTAAATATACAGCAACCAGTTGCACAGCCAAGTGCCCCTACTGTATATTCCTATACTGTGATTTAACTTACTCTAAGCATTCATTTTTGGAAATCGTAAATGCGCTCTTGTGGGTGTTTTATCTCTTACTGGTACCACTAATCTTTTAAATTTGCCTACTGAGACTCAACTGCAATGTATTTTTCATCGTTACTACACATTTGAGACAAGCATCTTATTTTCATTACATTCTTTACTCTTGTGTCTGCAGTGTTTTCTTATCATAAGTTATTATAATTCCGTGTAGCTGGAGTTCGAAAATTATTTATAATTGACAATAGTTTATTAAATAACAAATTTTTTTTTATAATATGAAATGACATATGCAATAATTTATTTGTATGAAATTTTTATTAATGAAATGAAAAAAAAAATTGCATTTTCGAAAATCGTGTCTTAAGCATTGACATTCAAATCCTGTCTTAGATAGTTGATCCTCAACTTCTGAGTTAAAACTTGTGAAACTTTATTACATTTTAAACTAGTCATTTGGAAATTGACTAATCTCAATGTTTTTATGCACTTTGTATGCGGTACTTATTTACGTATTTTTATTTCTATGACAATTGTTTTTAGTCTTTGTATACTTAGTTATATAACTGAGATGTCCTACATAGAAACAATATACAAGAACATACAGTAGAGCCACTCTATTGAAATTTTTCGTGCCACACATATCTTGTTGCAAGTTTGAAAATTGGTTATACAGGCATTTAATACATAAAAGATAAAAGTTTCTCCGGATTTTTTAATGACTTTTATTGAGCTTTCGACTCGTTGCTTCCAGCCTTCATCAGAATGAGGAAATTACTATTAACATGTGCTTTTTTGCTTGTAGACGCTTAGAGCGTAAAATTGGATTACAGTGTGGATTAACGTGATTAGATGGGGTGGAATGCGTTGCTAAGGGTTTTGGTGTATTGTTAATATGATCAGTGTTGATATTATTAAAGTATAATGTTGTAGTTTTGGTGTTGTTTGTATTTTTTTGTCATTTTTCTTTAGTTGTGAGTATATGATGGGTATGTCGATATGTCTGTTTATTGTGTCGTTGTCTTCACTGTACCAAGCTTCTTTAAATTCGCGTGCGTGTTTAGTCTGTGCGCGTCTGAGTACTTTAGTTTCTGTCCAGTCGAATGTGTGGTTGTTTACGTGGGTATATTCTGCCGGTAGTGAGTTCGGATCTCGTCGTTTTATGGCGTTTTTGTGTTGTGCGAGTCTTGTTTCAATTTTCTTTAATGTTTGTCCTATGTATTGCTTTGAGCAGTCTTTACATGGTATCATGTAGTTTGCGTCAGTTATATCTCGAATTGTTGCTTTGTCTTTATGTTTGGTGAAACACGATTTGAGTTTTTGAGTAGGTTTGTGGGCGACGCTAATATTAAATGGTCTAAGAAGTCTGGCAGTCATTTCTGATGTTCTGTTTATGTATGGTAATGTGACAATTTTTACTGTTTCGTCCGGTTTCTTGTTGCTTTTGTCGGTTCGTATTTTGTTTTGTATTTTTTTTATAGTTTTGTTTATGAAGTTTCTAGGATAATTGTTTTTAATAAATGTGGAGTATAAGTAGTTGCGTTATGTTTTTTTTGTTTTTTTTCGGTGTTACAATGAGTGTTTATTCTGTTAAAAAGTCTTAAGAATGCAGCTTATTTTGTGTTGTGTTGGGTGATTATGTTGAAATCGAGTATTTGGTCTGTGTGGGTGGTTTTGCGGTATACTTGTGTGCTTAGTGTACCGTCATCTGTTCTGGTTAGTAGGATGTCGAGGAAGATAAGTTGTTTGTCGTGCTCTTCGTCTTTAGTGAAGGTAATGTTTTTTGTGGTATTATTTATGGCGTGTAGGATTTGTTCAGTTTTGTCTTCAACAACTAAAAGACAGAAATAACTAAAATCCATGGCAACGCATTCCCTCCATCTAATCACATTATTCCACTCTCTAATCCAATTAGACGCTTTAAGCGTCTACAAGCAAAAAAGCACATGTAAATAGTAATTTCCTCATTCTGATGACGATTTGAAGCAAAGAGTCGAAAGCTCAATAAAAGTCATTAAAAAATCGGGAAAAACTTTTATCTTTTATGTATATCTTATTACGCATGTGATTACCATAGTGGCAGCCAGTTAATTGCTTTTTTTGACGAATAGGAATGATGAAATGACTAACGGCAGCCAGTAATCTAATTAAATATACAGCAGCCAGCTGCACACGAAGTGCTCCTACTGTATATTTCCTATACTGCGACATAGATGTCATTAATGTTTCATAATAATGTTTGTTGAAGTAGATCCTGAATTATTTTACTTTAATTGCATCCTTTACTGTTATATGTAAAGTGTTTCTTATTGAACATAAGTATTTACAATTGCGTCCAGTTGATAATTAAAACGTATTGGTAATTTACAATGGGTTAGTCAATGACAAAGGTCTTTTTATAATATGAAGTGAATTTTGCAATAATATAACGTATGAAGTTTTTGATTAACGAAGTGAAAAAATCCATCTAAAGTTTCAAAAAATTGTGTCTTAATCATTCACATTAATCATTAAAAGTGTTTTTGTAACAAAACTCACATGGATAAAAATTTATGTTACAATAAGCATGAACTATGATCACCATTTTTAACTGATATGTATAAGGTCGCGTTGTTTATATTAAATCTCTCATCCGTTTGTTGAGTATGTGACATGTAAAGACCTAAAGCAAGTATAATTTTGTTCACACGGTCGTCTTACTTCTAACAAGAAAGTAATTTAGAAAAATTAACCGATATTTTAGAATTACACTAAGCACATGACAAATTAGCTAAAGCAGCATCTCGATAAAGTATGACTAAATATGCATGAAAAATCATATCTATATTGATATACCAACTTTCTAACTACTGACAATAGGATGCATGGTAAAGGAAAGCAAAACCTGTTCAAAGGTATGGGAGAGGTGAAATAGAATACTTGTCTATGGAAAAAAGGGGGATCTATAAAAATTTATGTAGAGGGGATAGCACGTCTAATCATACGTCACATCCATTTTTTGCCGACGCCACTTTTGACTAATCGTTGTGTGTCTAACAAAATGTTTTTAAATGTATTAAGCAAACCTTTCATTTTAAAAGTAAGAACATTTGTAAAATAAGCAAATGTTGAGCACAGGAAGAATGTATTTACACAGAGAAAGAACGCAACCGAATCTTTTTTGGGAAATGTTGATTCATGCAACACAGCGAGCTTTTAAATTTATATTTTTGATCATGTTTTACAGTTTTAAGATTTATTTTCATTGCAACCTTTAATGTTGTATCCACAGTGTCTTTATAGATCATAAGTAATTATAATTGCGTGCAATTGATGTTTTCCATGTATTCATAATTTACAATGGTTTATTTAATAATAAAGGTTTTTTATACTAAGAACTGACTTATGCAAGAATATATATGTATGGAATTTCTGATAAATGAAGGGAAAAAATCCATTCACAGTTGCGAAAATCATGCCTTAATCATTGGCATTCAAATCCTGTCTTAGATAGATGATTATCTATTCCTGAGTTTAAACTTGTTAAACTTTATATTATTTAACAGTACTCCTTTGGTAATTGACTCATTTCAATGTTATTACGTACTCTGCATAAGGCTCTTATTTATGTATTTTTATTTCAATAACAATTGTTTTCAGTCAGTGATGTATACTTAGTTGTTTAACTAGAATGTTCTGCATAGATGTCATTAATGTTTTATAATACCGTTTGTTCAAGGAGTTCCTGACTCACTCTTCATATTCGTTCACTATTTAAATGTGTTTATGTAAAAAAACTTATATGGATAAAAGTTTGATGCGACAATAAAGTATGAATTATGATCACCATTTTTAAACTGATATGTATGTCAGTATGTGGTGGTGTTTTTATATTAAATCTTTCATCTTTTGTTAGGTATGTGACATGTAAAGAACTAAAGCAAGCTTCATTTGGACGATGAGGTCGTCAGATATGAAGTCTTACTTCTACAACAAAGGTAATTTTACAAAAGTAAAGCGAGATTTACATCCACATTACGGACCTAATAAATTAGCTAAGAAAGCATCTAGATGAAGTATGGATAAACGTGCATGAGAAATATTATCTAAGTTGATATACCAACTTTTTACTTATTGACCATAAGGTGCATGGTAGGGAAAACAGTAAAACCTGTTCAAAAGTATTGGGAGGAAGAATAGCATGATTGTATTTTTTACATGTAGGACGCTGACTTTTCTTTACCTACCTTTGCATCCATTTCTGGTGGATACAGTTTCTGAAGAGGCCTGCTTATGTGCAGTGGCCTTCCCTTGCTAAGAACTTTGACTTCCGCTCCTCTAACTATAATAACTTTTCCCTTGATTAATCTCTCGATTCTCGCTTTTTTTCCAAAATCCTCTTTTCAAACTTTCCTTAAACACAAGAACTGCATCACCTATTTTCGGACATAAACTACCCTTTACTTTGCCAACCTTATGACACTTCCTTAAACTTGTTAAGTATTCCTTCCTCCACTTGGACCAAAAATGCTTTTTCAATCTCTGTAAATACCTAAACCTACGCTTGACCTCTCCTGCATCTTTTTCATTAATAGTATGCAGAAATCCTTCGTCTGGAATAGATGTTAATCTTCTTCCAAACATAAGATGTGCAAGAGTCAGCACATCTACATTCACTTCATCTTCGTATACTTAAGTCAATAGACTAGAGTTTAACGTACCTTGTACCTCAACTAATATTGCTTACAATTCTTCCTTGTTCTATTTAACGTTACCCAACACCTTCTTCAGACAGCCATTCACCAATGCTACCATTCTTTCAAAAAATCAACCACACTAGGGTGTCCCCAGCAAATTAAACTTCCATACTAACCGAATACCTTCCAAATATGATTTTGCTTCCTTAATTTCATAAATCCCCTTCAACGCTTTCTCAGTTGCTTTAAATGTTTTGGCGTTGTCCGAAACTATTAGAGAGGGTGCTCCCATTCTAGCAGTAAATCTTCGCATGCAATTCAAAAAACTACGTGCACTTAAACTATCAACTAAATCATTATAAATTGCTCTTGTAACACAGCAGGAAATCAATGTGATGTATACTTTTACCATCTGTCCACCTTCTTTTGCAAACAATGGACCAGCAAAATCTACTCCTACTTTAGAAAAGGCTGGTGAATACTTAACTCTAAAATCTGCTAAATGCGTTTGCACTGGTGTTTTATAAGACTCTCCTTGATGTCTTTTACAAATCCTGCAATGTCCTATCACCTTCTTCGTGATCTGTCTACCTTATTTCCCAATATTTGGCTCGTAGCTGAACTAAGGTCGCTCTTACCCCACTATGATGAACCTTGCTGTGGCAATCTTTAATAATTAGTTCGGCTAAGTGATGATTCTTAGGCAAAAAAATTGGTTCTCTAGCTTCTAGCTCTAAATCTGGCACTTCCAATGTTTTAGTCCTCTTTGTCCCAAGTTTAACTCTTGCCTTCAAATTGTCTACAAATCGCCCAATGATAGCTATGACCCTTATTAGTGTCTTTACATTGCTAAATTTGCCAAATTTTATCACACAATCTTTATCTACTACCTTTGTGTTAGCCAATACTGTCTTCTCGACTTCCGCAAGACTTTCCTCTATAGTTTTAACCTCTTTTGGCATTGGCCAATCACAATGGGGACCTGACAACCACTTCAGTCTTTCCACCAAAGTTCACTTTCCTTTAATTGTGATGTCGTAACTCCACATGAACCAAAGTCCGCTGGGTTGTCTACACCCGGACAATGTTTCCACTCATCCTTCCTGCTCAATCTTAAAATCTCGTTGACTCTATGGCACACAAACTGTTTCCATTCTCCCCTATTACTGATCCAGCACAATGCATTCATATTATCCAAACAATAGTTTGTACCATTAAATTGAACGTAACCTTCTAAGGCCAAGTTCACTGTGTCCATCAACTGTGCTAATATTCCAGCTGACATCACTTCTAGTCCAGGAATTGTCTGCAATTTTTTTGGCACTATCTTTGTTTTCACGTAAGCAACTCTACGTGGTAGGCATCATACCTTTTGGCTGGCAACTGCGTACCCATGCAAGTGACACTTTACCTTACCAAGTAAATTACCATACACACATCTCGTCACAACTAAATCCCTGACTCTCTCTAAATCTTCTATCCACCTCTCCCAACGTTTTTTCTTGTCACCTTTCAGCTCATTATCCCATTCAGCTTTCTCAATACACAGCTCCTGAAACAATAACTTAGCAAAAACTACAACTGGACTTAAAATAACTAAAGGATCGAATAATCCCGCAAGTATATTTAGTATACTTCGTTTACTTGGAATGAATGCCTTTGCTCTTTCAGCCAATTTCCAGAGGCCAAATACAAAGCGCTCCGACTAACACTCCCGTCCCGATCATAGTACTTTCTCAAAACTTTCACTGATACTATTTTCTCCAACTGATGCTTTGGCATAAGTTTGCTCATCAACCACTTTCGAATTACTAAATTCTGCCCTTCTTTCCTCTAAAATTTTTCTTTCTCTTGTTTCTATTTCTTTCAAAACATTCTCATCAGCTCTTAGCCACTTCCTAAGGCTAAATCCTCCTGCAGCCAATCGCTCACTTGCTGACTCATACAACCTCTTACTTTCTTCTTGGATTGTTCACTGGACACTAGATCATCGACATAAAAGCTATCTCTGAGTTTTTTAACAAATTCCTTGTCTATCTCTATGAATGAGTTATTGTAATTTTTGCTTTTCGACCATTTTACTGCGTTTCCTGCTAATTTCAAGGCTAATTCTAACAAAATCAGCATAGAAACAGGACATTGTTTAGTTCGAATCAAAAAAAGAATCACTGTTTTAATTGCTTTGCTCAGCTTAGCGAAATTGTCAAGGCAACAAGGGCATCTAGTACAGCAAACAAATAAAGCATTGGCAAGGCATGACACAAGGCGCTTCGAGACAATATTTTTAACATTTACATTGCTATATAATTGGCAACAATTGGTGGGGGATTCGTTCAAGTGTAAAAAGCTTGTCAGAACAACAAAAAGTTTTTTTCAATTAAGCTGACCGTCAGTTTTTTTTTTGGCTAGACTGCAGTTTAGCGGACACCCGAAGCGCTTGTATAGGGAGCTTGGCCTCGTTTTGGCTTATGAATATATGGTAGGGTTTGGGTCAGTGTCCAAGGTGTCCGTTAAGCTTCAGTAGTCCGGGCTGAAACACACTAGGCAATCCCAACAACTGCAAAACGGTGTATATTAATAACAATAACACTTCTTTATTTTATAGTAGTTGATCTATCTACACATGCTTCAGTAATTTTTCTATCTACACATGCTTCAGTTGTTTTTCTATCTACTCATGCTTCAGTAGTTTTTCTATCTACACATGCTTCAGTAGTTTTTCTATCTATACATGCTTCAGTAGTTGATCTATCTACACATGCTTCAGTAGTTTTCTATCTACACATGCTTCAGTAGTTTTCTATCTACACATGCTTCAGTAGTTTTCTATCTACACATGCTTCAGTAGTTTTTCTATCTACACATGCTTCAGTAGTTTTTCTATCTACACATGCTTCAGTAGTTTTCTATCTACACATGCTTCAGTAGTTTTCTATCTACACATGCTTCAGTAGTTTTCTATCTACACATGCTTCAGTAGTTGATCTATCTACACATGCTTCAGTAGTTTTTCTATCTACACATGCTTCAGTAGTTTTTCTATCTACACATGCTTCAGTAGTTTTTCTATCTACACATGCTTCAGTAGTTTTCTATCTACACATGCTTCAGTAGTTTTTCTATCTACACATGCTTCAGTAGTTTTTCTATCTACACATGCTTCAGTACATCATCATTTACACTGACCATTCCTTCCATTGTATCTATCTTTAGAAATTTAGAAATTTCCTCCATTCTTTACGTTGCAAACCTCTGATTCCATACTTCTAAATTTAGACATTCTTTTGCAGCATGCACCTTCTCTGTTTGAGTGACCTTCACTACAGTACCGACCTCGAGTTAAATGACTTGACTCACGAGTATCGAATGGCGAGTGAGTGAGTGACTCGTGAGTCAATTGCAGATCACTCGAGAGTGATGATTCGCGATTGAGCGAGTGACTCGCGATGCAGTTGCGAGGCACTCTCGAGTGTGAGAAGTTTGCGAGTGAATAAAATAACTCGCTGCTAGCGAGTGAATTGAAATAAGTCCTAAAAAGTTCTTTCTCCAGTATTTAAAATTGACAAACATAATCTTAATTGTAGTGATTAGGAAAAATTCGTTGAACATTTTGAAGGCAACAATTTTATATTTTTCTATGAACATGGAAGCAAAACGACTATTCATTTGAAGCAATATCTTGGGACCTAATGACGTTGAAACCTTTTGAATTTTTTTACAAAAGCATTTCAATAACTTCAGATTTTTCAAACGTTATTCGTAAATCGGTGGAGACCATAGACAATTGTAAAGTAAATGGCACGCAATCAACGAGTAAATCAAAATAGCGCTCAAACATTTTCGCGTATTCAGTTTGAGCATATCATTGGGGTAACTCACAAACATTCTTCTCTCTCTATATATAGCATTTTGAAAACGGAAAGTCTTTTCTAAAAGCTCAGAAACGATTTATGACGTAGCTCTTTGACATGCAGGTGCGACTTTTAATTATTTTTATGTTAAAAATTACAATTGTAAATGCAATAAAATTGTGATTAAAATGCTAAAGTTTTTAGGAGTATTTAAAATACTCATCTTAAAAAGTTGAGCATAATCGAAAAGTAATATTCAACAACTAAATAAATGGTATTCCCAAAAAAAACCATTTTATCAACATAATTTAAAAACTTTCGTTTCAAGTAAAATTTATCAAAGTTAGCTATAATTATTAATTTAGTAGTTTATGGTCTTCTAAAAATTTGATAAAAAGTTTCTACGATTACCATTCAATCCTCGTAGCCAAAGATAAAAACGATAATGTGTTACAGCATGTTGCAAAACAAATACATTTACTAAATTATGTTTGAATAAACGCATTATAGACTATGGTTGGCATTACTATAAGCGTTACATGGTATATTCAAGATTCAAGAAAAGGCTATCAGCTAGAACATTATACCATATTCTTAGACACTGTCTAAAAGATATAAGACGTCAAAAAATGACGATCTAAGATTATAGAAATCTAAATCCCTATGTCTGTCTTTCGGAAAGTTACGTGAACTTTCCAGTAAAGTACTTTATTTTAATATTGTTGATACATCAATTTTTTGCAGATAGAATCAAGAGAAAAAAGAAACCTATTTTACATTAGGCAAATAATTAATGTTGTTCAAAAGGAACTTGCTTCGTTTTTCATCGAACAATGGAACATTCATTACAAATCATCTTATGGAGAATGGGATGATACACACAAAAGTGGCAACAAATTTTACAGTTTAGAATCAGGAAGAAAATTAGACCAAAAAACACGACAAAAATATCAGAATGGAGACACCAGTAAATGGGACTGTACGATATTATTTGATGCAATAGTTTTTTCAAACTCAATTAAAAAGTATCTTGACGAAAAAACAAAAGATGCTGTTCATGCACTTCGTTGTGAAAGAAACAATTACGCACATTGGTATGAAGGGGAATGCTCAGATGATGATTTTGATAAAATAGTCAATATCATTGAAAATTCATTTCAAGATTTGAAATTTTCTCCCGATGAAATCATTGAAATAAAAAATCATCGAAACTGTTTTAATTCGTTCCAAGTTCTTCCTTCAAAACCTAACCATTTTTTCGTTGAACGCACTGAATTACGAGATGAAACTACAAAATATCTTGAAAAATTAAAGAAAGGTAACAATGATAAACTGACATACTTCTACATCACTGGTAATCCTGGCAGTGGTAAATCACAGCTTGCAAGACAGGTTTGTGAAAAAATATCGTGTGATTGGAAAAAAAGAACTTCGTTTGTAATGACCCTCGATGGAAAAAATGAGGAATCTCTTTTAAAATCTTACTGTGAACTTGGATACCGTTTAAACTGTGATAAGTATATGATTAAAAAATTTGAAGATGAAAACTGTTCCATCACAGACAAAGTGAAGAACTTGCGATCGTTAGTATCCACACGATTAAAATTCTGGCAAAATTGGTTGATCATTGTAGACAACGTGGCACAGCTTGAAAAAATTTCTTTGTTACTTCCCCAAGTTGGTGATCCCATGTGGATAAATGGGCAAATCATAGTTACCATCCAGAACACAGATGCTGTACCTCAAGACGATGAGTTTAACAAACATATTTCTATCAGAAGTGGAATGAATGATAGGGAATGTTTTCAACTGTTGAAGCATTACACTATTGAAAATGCTGATGATCAATTGTTGAATGAAGTATCGCACGCATTAGATCGTCAACCGCTGGCTTTGGCAGCTGCTGGTTATTATGTCAGTCTTGTAAACAAAGCAAACTGCTCATTTACTTGGAGTCAATATTTAAAGAAAATATTTTCAGAAGAAGAAGAAAACATGGACGCCAATTTTGTTAAATTTAACTCGGTGTATCCTAGAAGTATGTTACAAGCTTCAGTTTTAGCTGTTAGACAAAATGCTGAAGAATCCTTAATATTGGCAAATGTTATTAACTTTTTTTCCGTGATATCGTTTGATCCTATACCACGAGACATTATTGTTTTTTATGTTCAAGAAATTGATCCCAAACACTCAAAGGAAGGTGTATGTCTTTCTTTAAAGGACTGCTCATTGTTCTTGCATTCAGAAAATAATGACATTAGTCTACATCGCATTGTTCACAAAGCAACCATTGTTTATCAATCTGAACATTCTAATAAAGAACATGAAATGGAAACTAACGTTGATCAAATATCTAAAGCACTTTACATGTTTAAAGAGAGAGACGACGAAAACAAATTAATGCCACATCTTGAAAAAGTTATTCAATTATTAAAGACCAACCAGACAAAAATCAACATGAATACTTTATAAATTTTCGAATATTTTGTTGACAGATTACGACATTTTGGAAAATACAATCTTGCTCTTGAACTATTTGATCAATTTAAATCAGAAGAATATAGTTATGACAAAGCTTGGTATTTTAATATCCTCGGTGTTTTATACCTTGACACCGGGAAGTATAGCCAAGCTAAAAATCATCATGAAAAGGCTCTGGAAATTATTAAACAATCGTCAGGTACAAATCATGTTGATGTCGCTACGTCTTTAAACAATCTTGGTAATGTGTATAATAAAACTGGAAACTACAAAAAAGCACTAGAGGTTCACGAAAAAGCTTTGGAAATTAAAAAACAATCGTTAGGTCCAAATCATGTTGATGTCGCAACGTCTTTAAACAATCTTGGTAATGTGTATAATAAAACTGGAAACTACCAAAAAGCGCTAGAGGCTCACGAAAAAGCTCTGGAAATTCGAAAACAATCGCTAGGTCCAAATCATGTTGATGTTGCTGAGTCTTTAAACAATATTGGTTTGGTGTTTGAAAAAACTGGAAACTACAACGAAGCTATAGAGCTCCACGAAAAAGCTTTGGAAATTCGAAAACAATCGTTAGGTACAAATCATGTTGATGTCGCTACGTCTTTAAACAATCTTGGTAATGTGTATAATGAAACTGGAAACTACGACAAAGCTGTAAAGCTTCACGAAAAAGCTCTGGAAATTCGAAAACAATCATTAGGTGCAAGTCATGTTGATGTTGCTACATCTTTAAACAATCTTGGTGTTGTGCTTAACAAAAATGGAAACTACGACAAAGCTATAGAGGCTCACAAAAAAGCTCTGGAAACTCGAAAACAATCGTTAGGTCCAGATCATGTTGACGTCGCTGCCTCTTTAAACAATCTTGGAAATGTGCTTGAACTAACTAAAAAATACGACGAAGCTATAAAATTTCACGAAGAAGCTCTGGAAATTAAAAAACAATCGTTAGCTCCAAGTCATGTTGATATCGCTGCGTCTTTAAACAATCTTGGTAATGTTTATTATAGTACTGGAAACTACGACAAAGCTATAGAATTTTACGAAAAAGCTCTGGAAATTCGAAAACAATCATTAGGTCCAAATCATGTTGATGTCGCTAAGTCTTTATACAATCTTGGTATTGTGCATAAAATAACTGGAAGGTACGACAAAGCTATAGAATTTTACGAAAAATCTCTAGAAGTTAAAAAACAATCGTTAGGTTCAAATGATTTTGATGTCTTCTCGACTTTAAACAATCTTGGTGCGCTGTGTTATGAAACTGGAAACTACGACAAAGCCTTAGAATTTCACGAAAAAGCTCTGGAAATACAAAAACAATCGTTAGGTCCAAATCATGTTGATGTCGCTGAGTGTTTAAACAATCTTGGTGCGATGTATATTGAAACTGGAAACTACGACAAAGCTATAGAGTATTACGAAAAAGCTCTGGAAATTGAAAAACAATCGTTAGGTCCAAATCATGTTGATGTCGCTGTTCTTTAAACAATCTTGGTGCGTGTGTTCTAAAACTGGAAACTACGACAAAGCTATAGAGTTTTACGAAAAGCTCTGGAAATTCGAAAACAATCGTTAGGTCCAAATCATGTTGATGTCGCTGAGTCTTTAAAACATCTTGGTGCGGTGTATTCTGAAACTGGAAACTACGACAAAGCTATAGAATTTCACGAAAAGCTCTGGAAATTCAAAAACAATCGTTAGGTCCAAATCATGTTGATGTCGCTGAGTCTTTAAACAATCTTGGTGATGTATTTTGAAACTGGAAACTACGACAAAGCTATAGAGTTTACGAAAAGCTCTGGAAATTGAAAACAATCGTTAGGTCCAAATCATGTTGATGTCGCTGTTCTTTAAACAATCTTGGTGCTGTGTTTGAAACTGGAAACTACGACAAAGCTATAGAGTTTTACGAAAAGCTCTGGAAATTCGAAAACAGTCGTTAGGTCAAAATCATGTTGATGTGGCTGAGTCTTTAAACTATCTTGGTGCGGTGTATTCTGAAGCTGAAAACTACGACAAAGCCTTAGAATTTCACGAAAAAGCTCTGGAAATACAAAAACAATCGTTAGGTCCAAATCATGTTGATGTCGCTGAGTGTTTAAACAATCTTGGTGCGATGTATTTTGAAACTGGAAACTACGAGAAAGCTATAGAGTTTTACGAAAAAGCTCTAGAAATTGAAAAAGAATCGTTAGGTCCAAATCATGTTGATGTCGCTACGTCTTTAAACAATCTTGGTAATGTGCTTAAAAAAATTGGAAAGTACGACAAAGCTATAGAGTTTTACGAAAAATCTCTGGAAATTAAAAAACAATCGTTAGGTCCAAATCATGTTGATGTCGCTGATTGTTTAAACAATCTTGCTGCGGTGTATTCTGAAACTGGAAACTACGAGAAAGCTATAGAGTTTTACGAAAAAGCTCTGGAAACTCGAAAACAATCGTTAGGTCCAGATCATGTTGACGTCGCTGCCTCTTTAAACAATCTTGGAAATGTGCTTGAACTAACTGGAAACTACGACGAAGCTATAAAATTTCACGAAGAAGCTCTGGAAATTAAAAAACAATCGTTAGCTCCAAGTCATGTTGATATCGCTGCGTCTTTAAACAATCTTGGTAATGATTATTATAGTACTGGAAACTACGACAAAGCTATAGAATTTCACGAAAAAGGTCTGGAAATACAAAAACAATCCTTAGGTCCAAATCATATTGATGTCGCTGAGTGTTTAAACAATCTTGGTGCGATGTATTTTGAAACTGGAAACTACGACAAAGCTATAGAGTATTACGAAAAAGCTCTGGAAATTCAAAAACAATCGTTAGGTCCAAATCATGTTGATGTCATCTGTTCTTTAAACAATCTTGGTGCGCTGTGTTCTGAAACTGGAAACTACGACAGAGCCATAGAATTTTACGAAAAAGCTCTGGAAATTCGAAAACAGTCGTTAGGTCCAAATCATGTTGATGTGGCTGAGTCTTTAAACTATCTTGGTGCGGTGTATTCTGAAGCTGAAAACTACGACAAAGCCTTAGAATTTCACGAAAAAGCTCTGGAAATACAAAAACAATCGTTAGGTCCAAATCATGTTGATGTCGCTGAGTGTTTAAACAATCTTGGTGCGTGTGTTCTGAAACTGGAAACTACGACAAAGCTATAGAGTTTTACGAAAAGCTCTGGAAATTCGAAAACAATCGTTAGGTCCAAATCATGTTGATGTCGCTGCCTCTTTAAACAATCTTGGTGTGTTGAATAACTGGAAACTACGACAAAGCTATAGAGTTTCACGAAAAGCTCTGGAAATTAAAAACAATCGTTAGGTCCAAATCATGTTGATGTCGCTGCGTCTTTAAACAATCTTGGTAATGTTTATTATAGTAACTGGAAACTACGACAAAGCTATAGAGTTTCACGAAAAGCTCTGGAAATTCAAAACAATCGTTAGGTCCAAATCATGTTGATGTCGCTAAGTCTTTAAACAATCTTGGTATTGTGCATAAAATAACTGGAAACTACGACAAAGCTTAGAATTTCACGAAAAGCTCTGGAAATTCAAAACAATCGTTAGGTCCAAATCATGTTGATGTCGCTGAGTCTTTAAACAATCTTGGTGCTGTGTTGAAACTGGAAACTACGACAAAGCTATAGAGTTTTACGAAAAGCTCTGGAAATTGAAAACAATCGTTAGGTCCAAATCATGTTGATGTCATCTGTTCTTTAAACAATCTTGGTGTGTTCTAAAACTGGAAACTACGACAAAGCTATAGAGTTTTACGAAAAGCTCTGGAAATTCGAAAACAATCGTTAGGTCCAAATCATGTTGATGTCGCTGAGTCTTTAAAAATCTTGGTGCGGTGTATTCTGAAACTGGAAACTACGACAAAGCTATAGAGTTTCACGAAAAGCTCTGGAAATTCAAAACAATCGTTAGGTCCAAATCATGTTGATGTCGCTGAGTCTTTAAACAATCTTGGTGCGATGTTTTGAAACTGGAAACTACGACAAAGCTATAGAGTTTTACGAAAAGCTCTGGAAATTGAAAACAATCGTTAGGTCCAAATCATGTTGATGTCGCTACGTCTTTAAACAATCTTGGTAATGTGTTAAAAACTGGAAACTACGACAAAGCTATAGAGTTTTACGAAAAATCTCTGGAAATTAAAAAACAATCGTTAGGTCCAAATCATGTTGATGTCGCTGATTGTTTAAACAATCTTGCTGCGGTGTATTCTGAAACTGGAAACTACGAAAAAGCTATAGAGTTTTACGAAAAAGCTCTGGAAACTCGAAAACAATCGTTAGGTCCAGATCATGTTGACGTCGCTGCCTCTTTAAACAATCTTGGAAATGTGCTTGAACTAACTGGAAACTACGACGAAGCTATAAAGTTTCACGAAAAGCTCTGGAAATTAAAACAATCGTTAGGTCCAAATCATGTTGATGTCGCTGCGTCTTTAAACAATCTTGGTAATGTTTATTATAACTGGAAACTACGACAAAGCTATAGAGTTTCACGAAAAGCTCTGGAAATTCAAAACAATCCTTAGGTCCAAATCATGTTGATGTCGCTAAGTCTTTATACAATCTTGGTATTGTGCATAAAATAACTGGAAGGTACGACAAAGCTATAGAATTTTACGAAAAAGCTCTAGAAGTTAAAAAACAATCGTTAGGTTCAAATGATTTTGATGTCTTCTCGACTTTAAACAATCTTGGTGCGCTGTGTTATGAAATTGGAAACTACGACAAAGCTAAAGAGTTTTACGAAAAAGCTCTGGAAATACAAAAACAATCGTTAGGTCCAAATCATGTTGATGTCGCTGAGTGTTTAAACAATCTTGGTGCGATGTATATTGAATCTGGAAACTACGACAAAGCTATAGAGTATTACGAAAAAGCTCTGGAAATTGAAAAACAATCGTTAGGTCCAAATCATGTTGATGTCATCTGTTCTTTAAACAATCTTGGTGCGCTGTGTTCTAAAACTGGAAACTACGACAGAGCCATAGAATTTTACGAAAAAGCTCTGGAAATTCGAAAACAGTCGTTAGGTCAAAATCATGTTGATGTCGCTGAGTCTTTAAAAATCTTGGTGGTGTATTCTGAACTGGAAACTACGACAAAGCCTAGAATTTCACGAAAAAGCTCTGGAAATTCAAAACAATCGTTAGGTCCAAATCATGTTGATGTCGCTGAGTCTTTAAACAATCTTGGTGCGATGTATATTGAAACTGGAAACTACGACAAAGCTATAGAGTATTACGAAAAAGCTCTGGAAATTAAAAACAATCGTTAGGTCCAAATCATGTTGATGTCGCTGAGTGTTTAAACAATCTTGGTGCGATGTATATTGAAACTGGAAACTACGACAAAGCTATAGAGTATTACGAAAAAGCTCTGGAAATTGAAAAACAATCGTTAGGTCCAAATCATGTTGATGTCATCTGTTCTTTAAACAATCTTGGTGCGCTGTGTTCTAAAACTGGAAACTACGACAGAGCCATAGAATTTTACGAAAAAGCTCTGGAAATTCGAAAACAGTCGTTAGGTCAAAATCATGTTGATGTCGCTGAGTCTTTAAACTATCTTGGTGTGGTGTATTCCGAAGCTGAAACCTACGACAAGCCTTAGAATTTCACGAAAAAGCTCTGGAAATACAAAAACAATCCTTAGGTCCAAATCATGTTGATGTCGCTGAGTGTTTAAACAATCTTGGTGCGATGTATTTTGAATCTGGAAACTACGACAAAGCTATAGAGTATTACGAAAAAGCTCTGGAAATTCAAAAACAATCGTTAGGTCCAAATCATGTTGATGTCATCTGTTCTTTAAACAATCTTGGTGCGCTGTGTTCTGAAACTGGAAACTACGAGAGCCATAGAATTTACGAAAAAGCTCTGGAAATTCGAAAACAGTCGTTAGGTCAAAATCATGTTGATGTGGCTGAGTCTTTAAACTATCTTGGTGCGGTGTATTCTGAAGCTGAAAACTACGACAAAGCCTTAGAATTTCACGAAAAAGCTCTGGAAATACAAAAACAATCGTTAGGTCCAAATCATGTTGATGTCGCTGAGTGTTTAAACAATCTTGGTGCGCTGTGTTCTGAAACTGGAAACTACGAGAAAGCTATAGAGTTTTACGAAAAAGCTCTGGAAACTCGAAAACAATCGTTAGGTCCAGATCATGTTGACGTCGCTGCCTCTTTAAACAATATTGGAAATGTGCTTGAACTAACTGGAAACTACGACGAAGCTATAAAATTTCACGAAGAAGCTCTGGAAATTAAAAAACAATCGTTAGCTCCAAGTCATGTTGATATCGCTGCGTCATTAAACAATCTTGGTAATGTTTATTATAGTACTGGAAACTACGAAAAAGCTATAGAATTTCACGAAAAAGCTCTGGAAATACAAAAACAATCATTAGGTCCAAATCATGTTGATGTCGCTAAGTCTTTATACAATCTTGCTATTGTGCATAAAATAACTAGAAGGTACGACAAAGCCTTAGAATTTCACGAAAAAGCTCTGGAAATACAAAAACAATCGTTAGGTCCAAATCATGTGATGTCGCTGAGTGTTTAAACAATCTTGGTGCGCTGTGTTCTGAAACTGGAAACTACGAGAAAGCTATAGAGTTTTACGATAAAGCTCTGGAAATTCGAAAACAATCGTTAGGTCCAAATCATGTTGATGTCGCTGCGTCTTTAAACAATCTTGGTAATGTGCTTAAAAAAATTGGAAAGTACGAGAAAGCTATAGAGTTTAACGAAAAATCTCTGGAAATTAAAAAACAATCGTTAGGTCCAAATCATGTTGATGTCGCCTCGACTTTAAACAATCTTGGTTTGCTTTTTTCTAAAACTGGAAAGTACGACAAAGCTATAAAGTTTTACGAAAAAGCTCTAGAAATTAAAAAAAAACTCTTAGGTCCAAATCATGTTGATGTCGCTGACTGTTCAAACAATCTTCGTGCGGTGTATTCTGAAACTGGAAACTATTTCAAAGCTATAAAGGTTGACGAAAAAGCTCAGGAAATTTGAAAACAATCTTTAGGTTCAAATCCTCCTCAATTGTTAGTCCCCCCTCTTAAAAAAATGAAAGTTGACATTTCCAAAATCTAATACTTACTGACTTTTTATTAGAACACGTAGCTTGCAATAAATACTGCCACTTGTTTTAGTTGTCATATAAATTCTTAGTTTTGTGTAATATGTTGAATGTACAGTATTGCTCATTGCATTGTTTTTATTATGTGTTTTGTCATGAAATATAACTAAATAATAAAAATTTCTGAAATTACTCCTAGTACTGCGTTTGTGCAGGACTCTAAAATGCTAGAAATCTTTACAATAAGGGTCTGGCAACTAAATCAACTTAGTACAACCTCATCCATAAATTCTTTAAACTTCTGTATGTCAAAATAGCAGGTGAGAAATTTTTTTGTGAAGGCTGTGTAAGGTGCTTCAATTTTTTATTTTGATAAAGTTTTTTATTGCTTATTACTTTCGTAACTGGCCACTGAGGAAAGTCAAAGTATTAAGTGACGGTTATCCTTGAGCTTTAGATTCCCAGTAAAAATTATCATGATTTCTTTTTGTAATTAAATAATATTTATTGAAAATCAATTTTCAAACTAAAGATTGTGATACAACTTTATGATTTTAGTTATTGTCAATAAAACAGAAATATTTTTTGTGATAAGAAATGTTTTTTAAAATGTACTCTCAACTAATTAACTGATATAAACAACACACATAGAGAAACTTCCTCTAAAAATTTACTCTTTTAAATGTTAAGTTAATAAATTCCAGGGAATTAAACACAGCAAAAATTAGACTTTTTAAATGCCAAATGAAGAATAGAGTCCTTTACGCTTTTAAGATGGATGTGTCTTGCAGTGGAAAAAATCCAATTCTGAAATGATCATTAAAAAGTGTTGTAATCAATTTCACCAAGTATTCAGCAACATTATTTTATAGGTGTTAATCAGTTTGAAGAATGCCCATTTATCGCATCAAAACAGGGCAATATCGCAATTGGCATTTTAGAGTTTGCTGAGTTTCATTCATTTAGAAGTTATTATAAATTCGTCCAGAGGGGAATTTTCTTTTTGTGTGGTGTTCAGATTATTTTTTATTACTTTATTTAAATTTGTAAATTAAATTGATTTATGCATAAGCTCTATAAATTAATAAATACGATCATTCAGACCATATCTAGCAAGGGCAAGGGGTGCTCACCAATACCAGATTAACGGAGCGCTCCTAGTGGTTGTGTGACGTCACAGTTGCTTTTACTATAGCCAATTTTATAAATATTTTTAAAACGTAATGGAATTTTATTGTACATATATCTGAAGTTGTTTAATTTCATTTTGTATTACCACAAGAGAGACAACATACTCGTATTTTTCATTTTAAGCGATAACATTTAGTTGAATGTGATGTTGAAAATTTGATATGGTGTTGGATTGCATCAGTTGATTGTTGTGCCCAATTTAACACGCCTTCGCTTTCATTCTTTGTTAAATTGTTGGGCATAGCAATCTTAGTGAATAGATTGGCAATCTATTCATATGCACTTAACTTCCAGTGCGCTAAATATCAAAACCAGAAAGTTTCAACCGTCGACCAGTAAAAGGTTTGTAAAACAAAAGACAAAGAATTATCATGCGTGTTTACAATATGATATTGAATATTAACTCATGTTTGCAAAAAGAAATAATGAATGAACGTTTACCTAAATGTTACAACATTTAGTTGTTCTGCATTCTAATAAATTTTGCAGCCAAAAAAACAACACTGTAATGGGTACATAAGTAAGATTTAAGTCACAAAATAGCTAAAAAGGTTGTGAACTTCTCCTAAGATGCCTTAGAATTTGTCAATAATTTTTCTGTACGTTTCATAATGCTATCGAACAAACTGACAAATCGTCTCAATATAGAACTTACCCATTTGAAAAATATGTCGTACGAAAGCACAAGCAATATTACCGAACTTTCTAAGCTGTCAACGACGGTATTGTCGAAACAACGAATTTATGTGGATGGCTGTTTTTCAGACAATATTTCGAGCTGTTGCCGATGGTTTTTACATACATCCACCTATAAGATCCTCGCTATAGTTAGTTTATAAATGATTATTTGCTTTTCGATTTATCTCTATTGTTCTCTTAAAAATCTCAATGGTTTTTATTGATGCTACCGATTTTTGGTTTGATTTTTCAATATGACATTGTTCATTAATATGCTGTTTTCACAGATTGTGGTGTAGACTTGCAATGAACGAGAGCCTCAACTTTTGCGACTCCCTGCGATATTTGAAAATTGAATATTTTTGTCATTTTTGAATAGTTTAAGCATTCTTTCTAAACTACCAAAATACTTTATAAGCAACACAATTTTTTGCGACTCCCTGCGATATTTTTAGCAGTTGAGAAACCTCATGGCAAAGAGAATGCCCATAAATCTTCTCCTAAGGTAGAGGACTGCAAGATTCAATGAATACTTGGACAAAATTGAAGTCTACTTTCTAAATTCATTATCGTGTCATTAATCTTACCCTACCACATCAGGTTTCGTTACTTTGCATAACGACATTAAAACGCAAAATATCTGACAATTCTTATGAATTTTTTTATTTAAACGCATTGAAGGATTACTTATTGTCTTTATGAAAGGTGACAAGCTCCTAAAGGGCCTGACAAAATAAAAAAATGTAGTCATGACGTCAATTGAAGAAATGTTAACATATTTAAATTCGTGTGTTTTAACTTCAACTTCAACGGAAAATTAGTCACTTTAACTTTGTAGAAAGAAAGGTAAATTCTGTTTTTTTACTGAGAAAGTAATAATGAGTTACTTGGAATAATCAACTAGTCTTAGTGTTGTCATCGAATTCCAAATATGACATACACGTAAAAACTGCGCGGTGAAAAAAAAAAGGAAGAGACCTACCAATTCACCTGAATCAGACTGACCACGAACACGTTTGGAAATCAGGTATTAAAGTTTTGTTCTTTTTTAATATATTTAAGTTTTGTTTTTGATCACTCATTATGCTGACATTCATAACGTTTTTTTTATAGAGCGTCCTCACTGAAAAATTCGCACTTGCGACTTTTGTTATGCATAATGTTCACTAGTATAGCACATTTTCAAATTCAACCGTTAAAAATTTCCTTTCAAGTTTTGAATCGAATGAAATCTAGAGGACATCAAAAATGATTTTTATGCAAGTCATGACGTCACTTCGGTCATTTCATTTTCATGGTTATTGCCTGGTGAATGGTCAGGTTGTACGTACTGAATAATTTTTTCACATGATTTATAAATGGGCTTCTGTTAGTTTTCATTTTTCATCTATTTATTAAAATTTCTGTTAGTACTCTGCACTCTTTCATTTTATGTTCTCTACCAAAGATTGCATTTCTTTTGTTCCAACACGAAATATTAACCGTGTTTAATAGGGTAGTCAGCCCACTTTTTTGTCGCTCTGTAAATTTAAATTTTTTATATGAACGACTTACGATCAGACTACGCTGCATGTTAAAATAGATCATCGGGATCATGGAAAACCACAAAAATATGAAACATCTTAAAACTACAAAAATTTGAGAAATTTTTCTAAATTTTCGATCTTTTCTTTTATTGGAGGGTTTTTTACCAGATCCACAG